>NC_133421.1:37308750-37628125 GCF_049350105.2 Macaca mulatta
CCTTTTTTCTTTTTTTTTTTTTGAGACAGAGTCTCCCTCTGTTGCCAGGCTGGAGTGCGCTGGCGCAATCTCGGCTCACTGCAATCTCTGCCTCCCAGGTTCAAGTGATTCTCCTGCCTCAGCCTCCCACGTAGCTGGGACTACAGGTGCCCACCACCACGCCTGGCTAATTTTTTGTATTTTTAGTAGGGACGGGGTTTTACCATATTGGCCAGGGTGGTCTCAATCTCTTGACCTCGTGATCCACCTGCCTCGGCCTCCCAAAGTGCTGGGATTACAGGGGTGAGCCACTGCGCCTGGCCCTCTTCTTTTCTTTCTTTTCTTTTTCTTTCTCACTCTGTCACCCAGACTGCAGTGCAGTGGCCAAATCATAGCTTCAGGTTATGATCATAACCTGGAGCTTCTGAGCTCGAGCAATCCTCCCATCTCAGCCTCCTGAGTAGCTGGGTACTACAGGACCATCATGACACCTGGTTATTTTTTTTTATTTTATTTATTTATTTATTTATTTTTTTTTTTTTTGAGACGGGGTCTCGCTCTGTCACCCAGGCTGGAGTGCAGTGGCCGGATCTCAGCTCACTGCAAGCTCCGCCTCCCGGGTTCACGCCATTCTCCTGCCTCAGCCTCCCAAGTAGCTGGGACTACAGGCGCCCGCCACCTCGCCCGGCTAGTTTTTTGTATTTTTTAGTAGAGACGGGGTTTCACCAGGTTAGCCAGGATGGTCTCGATCTCCTGACCTTGTGATCCACCCATCTCGGCCTCCCAAAGTGCTGGGATTACAGGCTTGAGCCACCGCGCCCGGCCTTATTTTTTTTATATTTTTATACAGACGAGGTCTCACTGTGTTGCCCAAGCTGTCCTGGAAGTCCTGAAGTGATCCTCCCACCTCGACCTCCCAAAGTGCTGGGATTACAGGTGTGAGCCACAATGCCCAGCCAAAACCTTGATTTTTCTGTCACCCCCTCCACTGCATCCTGAGAATCACTGCTGTAATAGACTACTGAAGAGAGTATGTTGAAAATGTTCCCATTTGGTAAGAAATAATTCAAACTACATTCATGTGATTATGGTCTCTAAACTAATATGACCTAGGAAAGAGACCCTAGTGACATTATGTTAACCATTTCTTAAGGACCTTAAACCCTAGTGACATTATGTTAACCATTTCTTAAGGACCTTAAACCCTAGTGACATTATGTTAACCATTTCTTAAGGACCTTAACCAATTGTGCTGCTGTGACCACAAAAGCCATATGTTGGGTGACCTGAATATTAATTAACACAGTATTATAAAATCCTCTGCATCTGTCCTTTGAAAAAGCATCACAGGGCTGCGAGCAGTGGCTCAGGCCTGTAATCCCAGCACTTTGGGAGGCCAAGACAGGTGGATCACCTGAGGTCAGGAGTTTGAGACCAGCCTAGTCAACATGGTGACACCCCATCTCTACTAAAAATACAAAAATTAGCTGGGCGTGGTGGCGGGCGCCTATAATCCCAGCTACTTGGGAGGCTGAGGCAGAAGAATCACTTGAGCCCGGGAGGTGGAGGTTACAGTGTGCTGAGATTGCAGCATTGCACTCCAGTCTGGGTGACAAGAGCAAAACTCAATCTCAAAAAAAAAAAAAAAACATCACAGGCCAGGCACAATGGCTCATGCCTATAATCCTAGCACTTTGAGAGGCCAAGGCAGGCGGATCACTAGAGCCCAGGAGTTCAAGACCAGCCTGGGCTACATGGCGAAATTCCATCTCTTAAAGAAAAGGAAAAGGAAAGGGGAAGGGGAAAGAAAAGAAAGAAATGGTATGAATAATTTATTCATATCATTTATTTATATCATCTTATTTATATAAATAAATAAATTTCAGCATCACAGAAATCTGAACCCATACCCCACAATTAAGAACCAGTGGTTTACATACCAGGAAACTAAGATCCAGAGAGGTTAAAATGACTTATTAAAGACGATGAGAGCCTGGGCGTCGTGGCTCACGCCTGTAATCCCAGCACTTTGGGAGGCCAAGGCGGGTGGATCATCTGAGGTCAGGAGTTCCACACCAGCCTCGCCAACATGGCGAAACCCCGTCTCAGAACACAAAAATTAGCCGGGTGTGATGGCATGCACCTGTAATCCCAGCTACCCAGGAGGCTGGGGCAGGAGAATTGTTGGAACCCAGGAGGCAGAGGCTACAGTGAGCCGAGATCGCGCCACTGCACTCCAACCTGGGCAACAGAGCAAGACTCCATCCCCACCAAAAAAAAAAAAAAAAAAAGACGATGGGATAGTTATTGGTGGATCCAGGCATCAGATCTCCCAAATTCCAATCGAATGCTCTTAACAACTATTTTGGAAACCATTAATTCCTATTTTTAGTATTCAGTTTTTATCCAGTGTGTAGTTCTGGTCATCACAACTTTAAAAAAGTAATAAAAGTGTCTAAAGAGAAACAAATGAGATAAAAGGATAAAGGATACATTGTCTTATTTATTTATTTATATCCCAACCTTATTACAAGAAGGCTTACAAAGATGTAGATATTATAGTAATATAAAAGGATTAAAACTTAGAAAAATGAGAATAAGGAAAAGAAAAGTAGAAAAGGAGGACAGAACCAAGAACATGACTAGCATACAAAATACATAAACACTTGCTGAAGGTAGGCCACAAATTGGGCTCTAAATGGTCTACTATCAGTATAAACAGAAAAATACAATCAGTTGAATATTTAGTGTCCTTAAGGTAAAAACCAAACAGCAATTAGGAAAACTGGGTCCAGAGAAAATTTCTCCCATGCATTCTTAAATAGAACATTATGAACTGTTATGATAAACACCCTTTACAGTATCCACAGCAATTAAATTTATTTTTTTTCCTGAGACAGGATCTCACTCTGTTGCTCAGGCTGGATGCAGTGGCACGATCTTTACTCATTGCAACCTCCACCTCCTGGGTTCAAGCAATTCTTCCCCCTCAGCCTCCTGAGTAGCTGGGACTACCACGTGCGCCACCATGACCGGCTAATTTTTGTATTTTTTTGGTAGAGACAGGGTTTCACCATGTTGCCCAGGCTGGTCTCGAACTCCTGACCTCAGGTGATCCACCTACCTCGGCCTCCCAAAGTGCTGGGATTACAGGTGTGAGCCACCACACCTGGCCAGCAATTAAATTTCATAGAGATTTTCATATGGATTACCAAAGTCCAATCCAGAAAAAGCAATTCTGCAGAGGCCAATAAAATGCCAGCTATGCATAGGGAAATCTGGTTTAATCTAGAGACAGAATTAATAAACAGAACTACAGAGTACTCTCCAGACTGTCTTTTGTCTAGAGAGATTAGATATAACTGAATAATATGGTCTAGATTAAAACTTACTTACCCTCAAGTCTCAGGACAAAAATGAAAATTGTGAATAAAGAAAAATGAAAAGAAGTCATAAAGGCCCAAACTGTATATTAAGGTCCAGATGATTTTCCTTACTAAAGGAAAAGGTTATTGAGATATGTCTCTAACCTTAAATCTTTTCTTTTTCTTTTGAGACAGAGTCTACCTCTGTCGCCCAGGAGTGCAATGGCACAATCTCAGCTCACTGCAACCTTGGTCTCCAGGGTTCAAGCAATTCTCCTGCATCAGCCTTCCAAGTAGCTGGGACTACAGATGTGCAGCACCACGCCCAGCTAATTTTTGTATTTTTTAGTAGAGACAAGGTTTCACCATGTTGGCCACACTGGTCTCAAACTCTTGACCTCAACTGATCTGCCCACCTTGGCCTCCCAAATAACTTTATATCTTAAGGTTGATGCATGCCTCTTAATCTCTTGGTTTGCCCATCAGAAACTGAATCATGGGCTGACTAGGATAAATTATCCGTTTAATAATCCTATGCTTTTCAAAGAAGTTTTATTTTGGATAACTGTTCCAATTAGAGACCTAGAGAAGACATTTAACCTACCCATGTTTCAGTTTCTATTTTCTTCCTCACTAGATTATTTTATTCACTTTTCAATTTTTAAAAATTAGATTTATTGCAGACTGGCCTCAAGCTCCCAGACTATATTTTTTAGCTGTATTATGTAGGGGTTGAAATGCCAGCTTTTAAGACTTTTGAAAAATTCACAGGCTGGGTGTGGAGGCTCATGCCTGTGAAGGTTGCAGTGAGCTGAGATCGTGCCACTGCACTCCAACCTGGGTGACAAGAGTGAGACCCTATCTCAAAAAAAAAAAAAAAAGTGGGGGGGCCTGATGCAGTGGCTCACACCTGTAATTCCAGCACTTTGGGAGGCCGAGGCAGGCCGATCACTTGAGGTCAGGAGTTTGAGACCAGGCTGGCCAACATGGTGAAGCCCTGTCTCTACTAAAAAATACAAAAATTAGCTGGGCATAATGGTGTGCACCTGTAATCCCAGCTACTCGGGAGACTGAGGCATGAAAATCACTTGAACCCGGGAGGCGGAGGTTGCAGTGAGCTGAGATTGTGCCACTGCACTCCAGCCTGGGCAACAGAGTGAGACTCTGTCTCAAAAAAAATAAAATAAAAATAAAAATAAAAATTCATATTGCTTCTGACAAGCCTATTAAACACATCAATAGCACCCTGGGAACCCATGAAGTATTATTATTGCTCAAGAAAGGAAACAAGTGGAAGCAGCCCTGGCTGAGAGCCTGAGGGTAAGAGCACTGGAGAAGTAAAGAAAAGGAAAAGGTCACCACCCTGATCTGAGATGTTGAATTGAGAGGTAGGTTGTATGATAGGGAAGGAATAGGGCCAGCTGTGGCTGCCAGTAGCAGAACGTCCAAGGTTGGAACTCTGGTCTAAAGCCTAGGAGAAGAGAACGGTGAGGCTACAAAATAAAAATAAACTGGATTATCAAGGTGGTCATACTGAGTGGGCAGTGATGGAGATCTTCAGGCTCCCAACCAGGCCCCAATTTACAGTAGAGAGGCTCAAGCAAGGATAGGGTAGAGCAGGAAGGACTCCAGATCACAGTCAAAGTCGTCGAAGGGCATGGTCTCTGCTGAACTGGGCTGCGTAGCTTGTGTCTCCGTGACAAAGTTCACTGGCTGCTTCTGTAGGAGCTCTGGGTCAAAGGCCACACCCCGAAAGAAAGGGTGGACCTGGAAGTGATGCAGATAACGTAGACGATGGAGGGGGTTCTGGCATAAGAGCTGAAGGAAAATAGAGCATGAAGAATGATGACTAGGACAGGAAAGGCCTGAACAGAAAGGATAGAAAAGAAGAAAGAAGTTCGTGGAGCTGTGGAGGGTAGGAATAAGAACCCTGAAGAGTAGATGATTTGTAAAAGAGGGAGAAATAGAGGCTAATTTGGGGCAAAGGTGGGAATAAGGAGCTGTACTTGTGAGTTTTCAGATGAGTGTACAGTGCTCCACTCTCTCAGAAGGGACCTCTCTGTTCTAGATGGGGAGGAGATTTGGGGGACCAGGAACTTAGGAATGAGACTCAGTACAGCTTAGATGGCAAGTAGTTAGGTAGTTAAGTAAAAGTTGGAGCCCCCTCCAAAAAAACTAATGAGAGGAATGAGGAAACATCACTTTAATGAAGGCAGGAGAGCATGAATGGTTTGGTAGCCAAGAAGGAAAGCAGCGCTCATCCTTACCTCATGGAGCAGGAGTGAGAGGCCCTGGTTAAGAGAAGCTGGGATCTCAGAGTCACTGTGGGTCACACTTGCCAACATGGCCACATGATCTCTCTCTGCAGCCACTGGAAACTGAGTTAAGAGGTAGGGAGTGGGGATGGGGGTAGGGGTTCCTTCCTTAGTAGGAATAAGACAAGATTTCCTAAGGTCTTCCTTCTTCCCCCCACAGGCAAAGCTCTTCTCTGCCCAAAACTACTAGTATTCTCTCACCTTTCCCGTTGCCAGAGAGAAAAGCAAGACACCCAGGGACCACCAATCAGCGGCATGGTTGTAAGGTCCTCCACTTAGGACCTCTGGGGCTACAGATTTCAAAGACACTCATCACTGACATCCTTTAGCTATCCTCCTGCCCAATGCTTACCCATCAGCTTTAACCTCTCTCACCCATGTACTGAAGAGTGCCACAGATAGTGTAGGCTCGAGCTCCCTGGGGCAGGTGGCGGGACAGACCAAAGTCTGTCAGTTTCAGATGGCCTATAAAGAAGGTAAGGCAACCCTCGTCAGCCATGATTTATTCCCAAAGTACCTCTCATCCTGGGGCTAGGGAAGGAAAAATACTTACCTCGTTCATCTAGAAGAATATTCTCCATCTGAAAGATCACAGGTGAGAAGTAATTCTTCCTCTTCCTTTCAACTCTTTCATCATGTATACACCCCAGCTGAAGGTTATGCCCTACTCAGCACTCAAATCTATACTCAGAGAGCCCTTGCCCAAATCCTTGGCACCCATGGGGGCCCCAATGTCTACAGTTCTCTGCTCCCTAACTTCTTGGACTTGTTGGGACTTCTTATTGAGACTCTTTCTCAGACAAAGGGAAAAAAGCACTTAACTCTACCTTCACATCTCGATGCATGATGCCCAAGTCATGGAGATAACCTGTGGATAACAAGTATGGGGCGTGCTGCAGCTTTTCTGTCCTTTCCAGTTTCCCTAGTAGCCCTCATCCCATCCCTCTCCTATTCTTTGACCTCCATTATTTATATTAATTCTTTACTCTCCTTCCCAACTTAAATCTTCCCTCCCCATTTCCTTTACCACTGTTTCACTTACACAGTACCAGGACCAACTCGGCAGCAAAGAGACGGATGGAAGCCTCAGGAAAGCAGCCAACAGCCGACCAAAGGGAGTACAGATCTGTGCTGCAGTAGCTACACACTGCAAAGCCAGTGTGAAGCTACATACATTGCCAGAAGTCTAGGCAATGTTTGGGAGCTGCAATGCCTGGGCTCAAGGCATTGTAGGCCTCCTGCCCAAAATGATACCACTTGCTGTTCCCCCTCCCTTTGGGACAGAGAGGTGCCATGAGAAGGGGGACAGAGCAAAGGCAGAACAAGCCAAAGAGATAATCTCAGGTGGGGATATAGCACAAGGACCCTGGGGGATGAGGAGAGAGTCCAGTCACTCACTAATGAAAAGGTGCCGTTTTCCCTGCCAGCTGTCCCCCAAGCTGTGTACAAAGGGATGGTTGATCTGTCGCTAGGGACAAAGCAAACAGGAAGTTAGGGAGGAACATGGTCATTGAGAATAAAGGCAGCCGAGAACTCAGGTTTTACTCAGATGCGCAGAGGGGGAACTGCTGCCTCATCTCTCAGTTCAGAGGAACTCAATAATTGGAACTATCTGGTAATCCTAGAACCAGCAAATACTAAGGAATACACTGGGACATGCTTAAGAGATTTCCCTGGTAGGACATGAGAAAACTGTGTTGAGAGCTGATAGATACTTTTCCCAGGACCTACTTTAGTGTCAAACTAGGCTGAAGCAGATGGAGGAGGCAGAACCAGGAAAAGGTGGTGGTCAAGAAAGGTACTTTCCCTACCTGTGGCCTAGCTCTTCCCACAATCCTTTCCAGGACTCTGTGCATACCTGGATGCTAACCTCCTCTTTGCACTGCCTCACAGTGTCCCTCTGTAGGACCTTTACCTTGGGCACCACCTATAAAAGGAGAGTAGTGATGACTCATAGAGGATAGTGCTATTGAATTGTTTACTCCTCCCAACCTCTCTGGAATCAAGACTGGAAACAGAGACTAGAGAATAATGTGGTACCTAAGCCCCTACCTTCACTGCAAATATAGCTTTCTGGGTGCAATCTAGCACCTTGAGGACAGTTCCAAAGGAGCCTTTAGCCACAAGGCCTAAAATCTGTACAGAGAAATGGAAAACAGGCCAGTTGAGACTGGTCATTTCCAACTTCTCCCAAAGACTGAGACCCGACTCAGGATTCCACTGACTTACCTTCAGCTGCTGCTGCCCCCTAATGGGCCTAATGGGAAACTCTGGTAGAAAGAGGTTGATGAACTGAGGCACTGGCCACTCTGGCAGAGACTTCAGTAGTGGGGCTGGCTTTAGGGACTCCCGGTGCAGATAGTGATGCCCCCGTAGTTCCCAGAGTTCTTCCAGATCTGACCTGATGGTTCCCACATCTGACCAGAGGCTCTTCCAGCCTCGGGCCCAGGGGCCCCGGATGTTGCCACCCTGCTGAGAACCAAGGGAGCCACTCTAAACTTTCTGCTCCTGAGGCATAGCAGGTTCCACCCATCTTACTAGGCACTCCCTCCCCTTAAGTCTCAACCCTTAGAGGTACATTTTTGAGCATGAGGCAAAATTCCCGTTACCCTTGCTTTGTGCTAAGCCCTGGATTTCCTGGACACAATTCAAATCCTCTAGGAAAATAATTGTTGGACATTTTCACCATGATACATTAATAATACAGCCTGCACCTCAGTATTGGGCTGTGATGCTTTCATAGTACAGCCTCCCTGCCCCACCCCCACATTGGGTAATCACTGCCATGCTCCTAACCAGGAACTTCCCAGGCCTCAAGCCCCCCAGGCCTCAAGCCCATGTCTCCCTCTCCTCCCCTCAGTAGGCTGTCAGAGCCCCACAGCCTACCTTGTGAGGAACAGCCACCCGGGTGTTTTGCCCCTGCCGACAGCTTACTGCTCCCATCCCCAGCCTCTGCCTCCTCTCTCTGCTAAATCTGCTGTCCCAGTTACATAAGCAATTCCTCTCCCTGATGCTGCATGGCACGAGCCCCGCCTCTTCCAGTGTGCAGAAACCCATCAGCATGGGGCCAGAGTCACACTAGGACTAGAAATTTCTGTAATACAGCTTCAGGGCAGAGAAGAAGGGGCCACCCTCAGAGTGGCAGCTGCAGGATGTCTTGGGTTGATGAGGAAGGGATACAGATTGAATGCAGGCACTCAACACACACACAAAAAATGAGCATCAAATTTAAAATATCTTTTTTTTTCTCTTTAAATCATTTTGCCATTTTCCAGGGCATATCCTAGAGGGAAGGGTAGGGGACCCATGGCCAGCCCTGGCTCCTACTGCCATCCTCCCAAGTGAACTTAGCACAGAGACTGGGGAGGGGTTGATCGCCGCTCAGAACACCAATACCTCTTTCATACATGGCAGTGGAGTGAGGATCAGAGGATCAGCCCCCTCCCCTGTTTCCTGGCACAGAGGGAGGACAGTTACACTTAGAAATATATATAATATATATATATTTATATATGTTTATAAAAATTTATCACACTTGATCAGGACTATCCCCCTACCCTTTCACTTGACCCCAAGGAATAGGGTCCTGCCCTGGGCCCGTTCCCTGGGTCTTGCTCTCTTGTCTCTCTGGCCCTGAACCTGATCAGCGTGAGATGGAACTCAGCATTACTGTCCACCATGCCCTGCAGTGAACAGGGCAGGTGGTGAACAGCAATGCCTTAGGGGCTCTGACACCCACAAATCCTGGTGGATAAAGGGAAGCCCCTCCCACCCACAAGTCCCTGGAGCCTGAGCCAGAGTCAGATCCTGTACTGTAGCCACTCGAATCGCCAAATCATTTGCGCCTGCCAAAGATGGACTTCTTGCCAGGGTTCTTGTCGCCCACACTTAAACCAATGAGGAGCCGGGCTTTCTCCTCCTCTTCCTGCTGTTGCATGTTCAGATCCGATTTAGTTTCTAGCTTTCCCCGGACCTCAGAGCCTGTTGCAGGCTTCAGTCTTAGCTTCTCTTTGATCACCTGGCAGATTGGAGAGGAGTAAAGGAAAAGGTAAATATTAGTGGGCAGGCAGAATAAATCAAAATGAACCAAGACAATAAAGATTTATTAAACACATCCAAGGCACAATGGGGCAATTCACATACAATGGTCTCTGCTTTCAAGAAGCTTACAGTCTAATGATAACTCCTTCTAAACTTTAGGTTGTGTTAGCTCTCAGTTCCCTAAAATCAATGGTGATGTATGAAACACTCAATAAACATTGAATTTAATAATCTGAGTGAGGTCATGGAGAGGGCAGGCATAGAAGTCACTCACCACATGCACCTGCCCTTTCCCAAGGATATTTATTCATGGATTCTAAAACGAAAGGCTCCCCAAAAGAGGATCTGCCTGCCAGCCCCGTTAACCAAACAGCCATGAGCCCTGGCAGGATACCTGGGCAACCAGGGCTTTGCGGCTGTCCCTTTTGACAGCCATGGCAAAGTCTAGCCATGTCCATGTGTTGTTGTGGTACTCCAGACAGGGCAGCACCAGGTTAAGGTCACCCCAGTCCACACTGTTCTTCTCACCCTGTAAGAGGAGGGGGAGGGGAAAGAAAAAAAGAGGGGTGGGAAATACATCAGCTGCCATTTTGAGTCCAAGCCAGTCACTTGAGCACAAGGCCTACAATAGTAACCTATATATACTGGTTTCCCCTTAATCTCAGTCTCGTAATGGTGCTGACTCTTGAGGGTAGCAGAGGGAACAGCAGATATATCACCCACAGCTCAGCGTCACAAACAACCTAGCTGTCTCCCTGTCTAGAATCTCTGATCTTATCTGGTTCCCTGCCCACCCTGTTCTACAAAGTACTTGAAAGGTGCAGACCTTGTAGCTGACACACAGTGGAACCTGTGGAATCTTTATGTAGATGAAGGAGTTGTTCATGGCAGCTCGCTCTTTCATCTTGTCAATGTCATCCACAGGGTGCTAAGAAAGGCAGGCAAGGAGTATGAGCCCTGAATCCATCAGAAGAAACTCAGGACCCCAAACATCTCCCTCTTCTTTTATCCCTAGAATGGACTCAGAGGAAACCGAAGAAATCCCAAATCACACCAAACAGGACCTCAGGACTCTCCCATTTTTCTATCATCAGGGGCATGTTTGGTACCTCTGGAGATTTGCGAAATGACCTTCTGACCCCAGAACTCCGAGTCAAACCCTGTGCCACACCCTTCCCAGGGCCCAGTGGTACTGCATCATCTGTTGCAATCAGCTGCCGAGGCTTCACCACTGGTATTCCTATGAAAAAGCAAGTACACCAGCTGTCATCCATCCTCATTCTGAAGTCTCAGCTGTCTTTGGGGCTCCTACCCTATTCTTTTGGGGCTCCACCATAAAAGTTCTCACCAGTAGTCACCAGTTTGGACTTATCCTCTTCATCACCAACTTCATCATCTTCCACACTTCGGCCAGGAAAGAAAAAGCCCATCATTCTATGGAAGAACTGGTGTGTCAGCTGGATGGTGAGAGGCACCACATTTACCTAAAAAGGAGAAAGATTCAAGAAGTAATTAAGCTCAGACACCATGATCAGTTTACCTACTCCTAATATCGTGTAACACACAGCTGGCTTTTGAATGTCCTTTGTTCCCAGGTCCCCAAGGGACTGCTTACTAACCTCAAAATGCTCCTTAACAGAGATACCCCCAACAGGGGGCCGAACTTTGCTGAAGAGGCGGAGAGCTAGCTGTCGCCCAGACTGGCAGGAGCTCTGGGGCCGCAGTACTACCTGTAGGATAGAGAGTAAACAACAGCCCAACCCAATGTCCTTCCTGCCATAAAGCAACCCCCAAATCCTCTGCAGAATGAGAGGAGAAGCAATGGTACTGCTAAGCTGGGCAAGCTTTCACCCTCTCAGATCACCACATTGTTTTCCATAGTGGATTTATATTGAACGGCCGTTATAAATGCCCTGTGCTAAAAATATGCAAATGGACTAGGAATGGGGAAAAAAGACTTGCCTTATAGACAGCATTGGGGAGGAGGTTGTTCATAGTAAACCAGCCCAACTCCAGAAGATGTTCTGCTGTGTCATCAGATTTATTCACCTATAAAGACAGTTTTGCCCCATCTATTATAATAAACCTTTCTCAGAAGTCTACTAGACAATTGCTATGTATCCAGTTTGTTTTCAGGCTCTACGTATGCCTAATCCCAACTTTGATATCTCCTTCAAACTCATACAGTCAAAACTCTTTAATCCAGTGTGTCTCATGGGCACTATTGTCCAGGACACTAAATGCTGATAGTACTATCTAGCCATTGTGACATTAAAAAATGTTCTAATTCATTTCCAAATGCCCCTTGTAGGAGAAAGTAATAAATAATACAGCCTTCTTTACATCAATGGCAGAAAAGCTGAATGTCAGTATTAGAATATTCTATTCCAAGCTGGACATGAAAGATTATTTGCCTCTGGACCATACTTCTAGGGATCATCTTCTTACTCAACGAGAAGTATTTGATCAAACTCATCTGTATCTGTATCTTATTCTCTTTTATTTTTTTTGAGATAGGGTCTCACTCTGTTGCCCAGGCTGAAGTGCAGTGGCACAATCTTGGCTCACTGCAACATCCATCTCCTGGGTTCAAGCGATTCTCCTGCTTTAGCCTCCTGAGTAGCTGGGATTACAGATGCACACCACCACACCCAACTGACTTTCGTTTTATTTTTAGATAGAGTCTCACTCTGTCACCAGGCTGAAGTGCAGTGGCACGATCTTGGCTCACTGCAACATCCACCTCCCAGGTTCAAACGATTCTCCTGCTTCAGCCTCCCGAGTAGCTGGGACCACAGGGGTGCACCACCACGCCTGGCTAATTTTTGTATTATTAGTAGAGATGGGGTTTCACCGTGTTGGCTGGTCTTCAACTCCTGACCTCAGGTGATGCACCTGCCTCGGCCTTCCAGAGTGCTGGGATTATAAGTGTGAGCCACCATGCCCGGCCTATCATATATGTTTTTAATTATTTATTTTCTTTTTCAGAGACAGGGTCTCACTCTGTTGCCCAGGCTGGAGTGCAGTGGTGTGATCACAGCTCACTGCAGGCTCGAACTCCAGGGCTCAAGCAATCCTCCTGCCTCAGCCTACCAAGTAGCTGGGACCACAGGTATGCACCACGATGCCCAGCTAATTTTTAAAATTTTTGTTGAACTCTTGACTTCAAGCAATCCTCCCACCTTAGCCTCCCAGAGTTATGGGATTACAGGCATGAACCACCACACATGGCCTGTATCATTTTTTTGAAAAATATTTTATTTGTTCATTGTTACTTTCCCCTATGGCATCAGAGCTGTATGTGTATCATTCATTATAAACAGATGTGTCAAAGGAAGCTCTGCTCATGTTTCCAATCATACTATCATTAATAATCATATAATAATTAGCCCCTTTTTATTTCTCTTTTATGAGTTAGACTCCTAAGCTAGGTCAATGTCTCTCAATACAGCTGCCTTTGTGTGACCATATACCCCAGATACCTTGCTGTAGAGGAACCTCTGCAGTTCTAATTCAGCAATTCCCAGCTGTCCATCTTCCTCTGTCAGGCGCCACCGTGCCTGAGCAAAGTAAAACTCAGTGCGACGGACCACACTCACATCTTCTTGCTGCTTTCGCAGCTCCATCTTGTTAGCCCGCTGCAGTTGGAAATCCTTAAAACACCTATAAGTGGACAGGGGAGCCAAAGCCAGTAAGCACATGGGTAGGGGGTAGGATAGAATGCTCTAGAATGATGCAGAAGGTAAACTCAGAAATTAACCTATTCTGGGTTAGCCAGTCCCTAAATTTTTTTTACTGAATTTATTGCTGCTGACATTCTAGGTCATAGAAGCACAAATCCCAACTTTCAGCTCTATAGCTTCTTGATAAAGTAGTGTCTTCCCACTAATAACTCCTACGATTTTATCTGCAATTGTATGCTGATCAACTTCAAGATATTTTCATATATCTATGTCAGGTTCATTTAAAAAAAAAAAAAGATCTTTTCAGTTCAGACGCATAGTATCAAGGCGACCACAGTGATCTTTCAGCTGGGTGTGGTAATCCCAGCTCACGCCTGTAATCCCAGCACTTTGGGAGGCCAAGACAGAAGGACTGCTTGAGCCCAGGAGTTCCAGACCAGCCTGGTCAACGTAGTGAGACCACCTTGTCTCTAAAAAAAAAAAGAAAAGTGATCCTTCCCAACTACCCATTTTCTTATTCAGGAAGAGCTGCCTGAACCTACTCCTACATCAGCCTTTGATAATGCACACTAGACCTCAAGAAAGAGAACTGCCTATAGCTGGGGCACTGGAAAAGGGCAAGGAAAGAATGCTGGGGCACCTGATGAGGATATTCAGTTCTTCACTTTCCAGCTGCAGGTTGGCCTTCTCCTGGTTTAACTGCAACTGAAGCTTCTGGTTCAGGTCAAGCAGATTCTCATTCTTACTGTCATCCTGCAAAGACTAGGGAACCAGGATAGAAACTGAGAGATAACCCTTGTTCTAGGAGACTTCCTGGTCCTCGAACTATCTATCTGCAGTGACTACCTTCATGATAGAATACATCTGCTTCTCAAGCTGTCGTATTTGGGCCACATGCTGCCGCACAGCCTCCTGCAAATGCAGTATGCTGCTGCGTTGCTCCTCTGGATTGCTAGAGATCTCAAGCTGGAACCTGACCCGTTGCTTCTTCTCACTATGCTCCTAAAGGAATGGAAAGGAAAATGAATACAATTTTTAAGTAGACAAGTCTTGTAGTAAAAGTCTTGTAGTAAAGTGAAATAGAGAAAGGAGAAAGAAATGGGGGGGTCTCTTCTAGAAAGCTAACCTTTATCTGTCACTGTTAATAGCAACAGTAGTAGGTCAATGCAGAAAATTTGGCAATGTGGATTTCACAATAAGTCAGGCCCAACAGGATGGGGATGGAGGTGGAAGCAGGGAATAGTAAATGTTTTTAGGTGTCCAGGTGACTGAGTAGAGAAATAACTAGGAGAAAACAATCAGGCAAACAAGCCCTACAGTCTGAGAGACATTCAGGCCTTTCCTAAATAAGTGGAATTTCAATGGTCACTGCTGACTAAGAGAATGTATCAACCACAAGGCCCTTTTTCAGTGTGAAGCATGGCTTTTCTTACAGAAGCCCAAATAAAGCACAAAGTCTGGGTGTTCCTGTGAGGCTAACCAGCATTCTACAAGGGCCCATGCTCACCTTCCGCTTAGGTTCTACGTGGAGCAGCAAGTTGTTGACAATGTCCAGGATCATGGCATACTGAGCTGGGTTGGTGGAAATTTCCAGCTCATGGTGGATAAGGGTGAAGGTATCCACAGCCCCTAGATAATTGTTAGCAGCTAAATAAAAGGCTCAAGTTTCTTTTTTTTTTTTTTTTTTTTTTTTTTGAGACGGAGTCTCACGCTGTTGCCCAGGCTGGAGTGCAGTGGCGCGATCTCGGCTCACTGCAAGCTCCGCCTCCTGGGTTCCCGCCATTCTCCTGCCTCAGCCTCCTGAGTAGCTAGGACTACAGGCGCCCGCCACCGCGCCCGGCTAATTTTTTGTATTTTTAGTAGAGACGGGGTTTCACTGTGGTCTCGATCTCCTGACCTTGTGATCCGCCCGCCTCGGCCTCCCAAAGTGCTGGGATTACAGGCTTCAGCCACCGCGCCCGGCCTAAGGCTCAAGTTTCTACCTAAATATCTACTCCATCTCTTTACCCACATTTGGAACCACCCTACTAGTCAACCCCACAGAAAGGGTGAGAGGTGCTCATGGGTAGAAACATGTTTATTTCAGAATCATAAAGAATGCCCATTCATCCCAGCTCCCTCTAAGAATAGAGGTTATTTTCTCATAGCAGAACTTACAAAAAACAGAGCAAAGTGAAACATTAATGCCAGTGCACAGTGGACTTTTAATAACTCTACTGTCTCAGAATCACCAAGGAAATAACTACTTTACTAATTTCCCTAGTCCTCTCCTAAAAGCCTTTCAAGCCCTGAATACCTTCCTGCTTCTTTAGGAGATCTTCCTTTTCCTGGTTCTCAAGAACTTCAGGTGGCTTAATCTGAGTTGCTAGTTCAGGATCAATGTCATGGCTGTAACTAATATAGTACATTCGGCAGCTGCAACGGGAAATGATCCGCTGGACTTGCTGGGCTTGTTGTGCCTCAGCTGGCTGGTTCCAATCTGGGAAGAGGTGGGAAAGAGATAAGAAAAAGACATTCTCAATAAAGGTAATGTGAGAGCCTCCCAGCTATGTCCCGGAAACTCCAGAAACACCGCTTTCAACCTAGCCTAGCACAAAATGGTCCTACTACTGCATACATTGACGTTAAGAATAGGAAGGGAAATGAGGTCCCTTTGGGATGCACATCTGTTCCTAATTATTTGATGCAGAGGAGGGGGAGGGCTGACCTGTGGTTGTGGTAACCATGCCGCCCACTGCCTGCCCACTCTCCATCAGCTCCTGCACAGAGTCCAAACTACGCTGCCGGTGCTCCTCGATATTCTTCACCTGAAGACAGAGATGCAGGCAACTTTAGCTCCTGGGGAAACAGTGGCTTGTCCTGGACAACTGGGTGACAGATCTCCATATTTCAAGTAGTTACACTTACTATCTAGACCTCCACTGCATGGAATAGCTTGAACCATCTCCCAGGATAGAGGACGTACTTGTCTCATTCTCTTGCCCCAGTTCACCCAAATTCTCCAACCCAACGCATTACATGCACACTTTGCCAGGCCCGCAGGTCTCGAGCCAGAAAAACAATGAGCAAGGTTCAAATCTAATCATGTCTTGGGCAAAATATCTCATTAAAAAAAAATTACTTTCCCACCCATTTTGTTATTTGTTCCATTTGTGTTCTTGTTGTTTTCTATCTTCAGATAGATAACCACTCTGACAATGTTGCCATGGGGGAAGGGAATTGAATTATTTTTATTCACTCTGCCAAGCTGAAGTCAGAGGGAATAACAGAATGAGTGAGATGGGAAGACCACAGCAGATGGTGGATCTGTCAAGCCTCAAAAAAATATAGGAAAGGCCAAAGTCCCTCGTACCTAAACCAAAGACGTTCCACTCTAACGCTAGTATCACAGCCTGAGGGGGGTGGGGGGCAGGGGGCAAGAGTTCACATGCAAAAGAAGGCATGCCTAAAAGCAGCAGAGGTGCAGAAAATGCCAGAAAGATCCAACAGCTCATCCATTCTACTTCTGCATGGGTAGTTAACACCTGTGCTTACCTCCTAAGACTACTGATAAAGAGCACTGCTTGCTTGAATGAACCACAGCTCTTATATATCAGCATGACTTCTTGTACTACCAACAACCAGTCCCTTACTTGGCTTGACATCTGATCTTTTTATTTTTATTTTTTTTGAGACGGAGTCTTGCTCTGTTGCCCAGGCTGGAGTGCAGTGGTGCGATATCAGCTCACTGCAACCTCCACCTCTTCGGTTCAAGCAATTCTCTGCCTCAGCCTCCCGAGTAGCTGGAATTACAGGCGCCCACCACCACGCCCAGCTAATTTTTGTATTTTTAGTAGAGACGGGGTTTCACCATCTTGGCCAGGGTAGTCTTGAACTCCTAACCTCGTGATCCACTTGCCTTGGCCTCCCAAAGTGCTGGGATTATAGGCGTGAGCCACCGCGCCCAGCCTGACATCTGATCTAAATGCTCATTACCTCTTATTACACTTGAGGTTGCCTGGACTAAGCCCTAAGGTCCTTGATATAAGAAGCATCAGCCAGGGAGGTGAGAAGAGGGACCCTTTTATCCCCACTAAGAATTGCAAATGGGCCGGACGCGGTGGCTCAAGCCTGTAATCCCAGCACTTTGGGAGGCCGAGGCGGGCGGATCACAAGGTCAGGAGATCGAGACCACAGTGAAACCCCGTCTCTACTAAAAATACAAAAAATTAGCCGGGCGAGGTGGCGGGCGCCTGTAGTCCCAGCTACTCAGGAGGCTGAGGCAGGAGAATGGCGGGAACCCGGGAGGCGGAGCTTGCAGTGAGCCGAGATCGCGCCACTGCACTCCAGCCTGGGCAACAGCGTGAGACTCCGTCTCAAAAAAAAAAAAAAAAAAAAAAAAGAATTGCAAATGGATTTATCACTGTGGTCCTTATCAGATACAGCTAGATCCTGTAACTCATTTGGGGGTGTACCATGCCCAAGACAATGTGGGCACTTAACACCTGTTAGGTAATAATGCACAATATTGACTAGGCATATCTCATAACCAATAGACTCTCCAATAATTCTGATGATATTATATCTTAGAAGTTACAGGGTAAAATATAATCTGGTTCAGTTTTACCAAGAAGCTGAAAAGCAAATTAACAACCATGCAATGCAAAGACAAGCTCCTTCCCTTATTTCTGCCAACTGCTCACAATCTCACCATCTAACAAAAACATTATCTTGGCTGGGTGGGGCATAAGCCTGTAATCCCAACACTTTGGGAGGCCGAGGTGGGCGGATCAAGAGGTCAGGAGCTCAAGACCAGCCTGGCCAACATGGTGAAACCCCGTCTCCACTAAAGATACAAAAATTAGGGGGTCATGGTGGGGCGCGCCTGTAATCCCAGCTACTCAGGAGGCTGAGGCAGGAAAATGGCTTGAACCCGGGAGGCAGAGGTTGCAGTGAGCCGAGTTCATGCCACTGCACTCCAGCCTGGGCTCAGAGCAAGACTCGGTCTCAAAAAACAAACAAAACCACATTATCTTGCCACACACTTAAGACCTCCCCATACATACTGACTTTAAAAAAAAAAAAGAGTACTTTCCACCTGAATAAAGATTTATATTTTCAAAGCACCTTATTATGGGATCCTTTCAACAATCTTGTGAGGGTGAAGTATCAATTCCATTTCACAATTAAAGGTGACTTGTCCAAGAGCTCATGGCTACTATCATGGGAAAGCTATCATTAGAACTCACATAACCTGACTCCTAGACAGTCTTTCACTCAACCTCACTGCCTTGCTGAAATAACCAATCAGTCATTTTCATGAGAGGACAGAGAATGGGCAGATAGTGAACTTATTGAAAATTCTGAGTCACTGCCTGTTTTCTTGGCTGCCTGCTGATTAGTGTGAACATTAATAGGGATCAGCAATCTTTTTTTTTTTTTTTTTTTTTTTTTTGAGACGGAGTCTCGCTCTGTCGCCCAGGCTGGAGTGCAGTGGCCGGATCTCAGCTCACTGCAAGCTCCGCCTCCCGGGTTCACGCCATTCTCCTGCCTCAGCCTCCCGAGTAGCTGGGACTACAGGCGCCCGCCACCTTGCCCGGCTAGTTTTTTGTATTTTTTAGTAGAGGCGGGGTTTCACCGTGTTAGCCAGGATGGTCTCGATCTCCTGACCTCGTGATCCGCCCGTCTCGGCCTCCCAAAGTGCTGGGATTACAGGCTTGAGCCACCGCGCCCGGCCGGGATCAGCAATCTTAAAGAGTAAAAAAGTTCCAGTCCATTTTATACTAGTTCTGGGAAATGAGAATTTCTTTTGCAATGAAATAGAACACCATGAGGAAAAAAAAAAAAAACAGTACTATACACTTCCAGACCAGAGACTGCCCACATTCAAGGTGTTATCAGCCTCATTATTCTGCTAAGCTAGTAACAGTAGGTTACTGTCAAGAATATTCCAGCCATTAGAAACTCTATGGAAAACCAGGAATATAATGGGCCTTCACAAATCCACTCACTAACCTCTAACCAGAGCTGTCGGCCATCCTGCTCCGTGGGGCTGCTCTCAGTGGTGGCAAAGTACTGCATGCCATCCAAGAGGCAAGTCCAGGATGTCTTTTGCTTCAATGTATCACCATACCAGGCTGGATGGTGCTGGCACTGCAGCAGTTGGGCTTTGGCAGCTGACACAATGACACAGCCTTCTGTCTCTGCTCCACGAAGAACCATCTATGCCAGAGATAGAAGCAGAGTTAAGCTACCAAGGAAGATGAGAAGATTAGTGAGCACATTGTATCAACCACTGCAGCTAGATCTAATTCTGGCTTACTGAGGAAATTTTACTGGCATCTGGACATAGAAGTGATTATCTATGATACCTATGAGAAGGACAAATTTTTTGGAGCTCTATTTACCCATTCATACTTAGAGGTGGGGGAAGGTGAACAATATGATCATGATCTAGCCTGATGTTGAGGTAACTTGTAAAGAGAAGGTACCTGACAGTTGACCAGTTCAATAAGGCAGTTTCGGTTGTATATGTCATCTGTCTGGCAGGCAGCAATGCCACACAACTGGTCACTCATGCCTGATTCCTCTTCTGTGAACACTACAAACCTGTCTGTCTCTTCAATTAGTTTCTGCAACATGTAAGCACCTGGCAGAGAAATAGGAAGCAGGGAAAGGTCACAGTCTCAAAGGGAAAGACTTTTCCCTTTCCAGAGCCAAACGGATCTTCCCTCAATTTATCCGGCTAGATAAGGGCTTAGAATACATCCTCCCAAACCTAGAACTCTAGCCCAGCCCATCCCTTGACCCATGAAGGCAAAACAAGGGTTATTTCATTTTCCCTTTTTTTTTTTTTTTTGAGACAGAGTCTTGCTCTGTCACCCAGGCTGGAGTGCAGTGGCCTGATCTTGGCTCACGGCAACCTTCACCTCCTGGTTCAAGCGATTCTCCTGCCTCAGCCTCCCGAGTAGCTGGGATTACAGGTGCATGCCACCATACCTGCTAATTTTGTGTTTTTTTAGTAGAGACTGGTTTCGCCATGTTGGCCAGGCTTGTCTCAAACTCCTGACCTCAAGTGATCCGCCCACCTCGGCCTCCCAAAGTGCTGGGATTACAGGCATGAGCCACCTCGCCCAGCCTTCCTTCAATTTTACTAAAAGTACAGATTCCCAACAGAAACTGAGAAATGCTAGCTAACACTTTTTTCTCTTAGGTATTCCTCTATGATCTCTCCCTTACCCCCATTTTATTCCTTTTCTCATTTCGTATTATTTTACACGCTATTTGACCACTCTTTTCCACTTGAAACCACTCTCTTGCCATCAATGTTATTATATTCTCCTAGGTCTGCTGCTTCCCCTGATTATGTCTCCAGGCCCTCTTCCTTCTCCGAGGTCTAAGCTCCTCAGATCCATCCTTGGCATGTTCCCTTCTCTTTCCTATTCTTTCTCTTAACGGGTTTGTCTAACAGAGTGTATGGTTAAGAGCACAGTCTCCAGAATCAAACTAGTCTGCCTGTATTGTGACCTTGGGCAGTCTGCCTCTCTGCGTGGCAATTTCCTTATTTGTAAAAGAGTAACTCTCTCATAAGATTGCTATGAAAGTTTAATGGGGCCAGGCGTGGTGGCTCACGCCTGTAATCCCAGCACTTTGGGAGGCTGAAGTGGGCAGATCACAAGGTCAGGATATTGAGACCATCCTGGCCAACATGGTGAAACTCCGTCTCTACTAAAAATACAAAAATTAGCCAGGTGTGGTGGCGCACACCTGTAATCCCAGCTACTCGGGAGGCTGAGGTAGGACAAGAGTGTGAATCTAGGAGGTGGAGATTGCAGTGAGCTGAGATTGCGCCACTGCACTCCAGTCTGGTGACAGAGCAAGACTCCGTTTCAAAAAAAAAAAAAAAAGAAAAAAGAAAATTTAATGGCATAATACATAAAAATATTTCGCAGAGTACCTACCACACAGTAAGCAACTATTATAATATTCTTGGCATTAACTCTTAGCTCTATGCTGAAATTCCGAAATATCTCTCTTTATAGCCCTAAGCTTTTAGACCCCAATTTCCAGCTGTTTGTTAGACATTATATTGATAGCCTACTAGTGACACAAATTCAGCATGCCCAAATCTGAACTTAACAACCCTACACCTCCCCAAACCTGTTTAGTCCCAGGCTCTATTTCTGATCCATCATGCCAGTCATCGGGCTCAAAATCAAGTTGTTATAATTTTCTCCCTTTCACTCCTCCTTCCAACCAGTGGCCAGTTCTCCCATATGCACAATAATGTTTCCATCCATCTTATCTCCATTCCCACTGCCTCCACCTAGTTCTAGCCCTCAATGTTTTTTTTTTGTTTGTTTGTTTGTTTCTTGAGATGGAGTTTCACTCTTATTGCCCAGGCTGGAGTGCAATGGCGCAATCTTGGCTCACCGCAACCTCTGCCCCCGGGTTCAAGCAATTCTACCATCTCAGCCTCCCGAGTAGCTGGGATTATAGGCACGCACCACCACGCCTGGCTAATTTTTATATTTTTACTAGAGACAGGGTTTCACCATGTTGGCCAGGCTGGTCTCCAACTCCTGACCTCAACTGATCCACCCCTTAGCCTCCCAAAGTGCTGGGATTACAGGTGTGAGCCACTGTGCCTGGCCCCAGCCCTCAATGCTTCTTATTGAGACACCATAATAGTTTCCTAATTTGTCTCCCCACCTCGTTTCTTCCTCTCCAATCCTCCTACACACTACTGCCAGATCTGTCTTCATAAAACGATGACACACCCATATTCAAAAACATTCAGTAGTTCACCACTGCCTACTGTACAAGGACCAAAAACTCCTTAGCCCTATATGAAAGGTCTTTGGTGATCTACCCCAGCTTTCCTTTCTAGTCCTTTCTCTCACTCTTTCTGTCAACTAAAAGAGACTGTTTACTCTCTGTGATACTGTGAAATATATATTTGGTCCTCCCTGTTTCCTGGCATACAAAATCTAAAATCATTAGTGCCTCCAAAGTGATGTCTTCTTGTATGCTGAGTTGACTGGTTGCTGGCAGCCCCTAAGTAGCTTCAGGATGGTGGCTGGTCACTGGAAAGACTCAGGCAGGATTAAAGTGTTATAACTTTCAGTCCCACCCCCATCACACACACACTTCCTGGGAAGAGAGGGGCTGAAGGCTAAGTTAATCACCAATGGCCAGTGGTTTAATCAATCATGCCTACATAATGAAGTCTCCATTAAAAACCCAAAAGGATAGGATTTGGAGAGCTTCTGGATAGCTGAACACGTACAGGTTCCTGGGGCGTAGCGTGCCTGCCTGGGGAGGGCATAGAAGCTTCCCGCCACTTCCCATACCTCGCATTATGCATCCCTTCATCCGTATCCTTTGTAATACCCTTTATAATAAACCAGTAAACAGGTTTCCTTCAGTCCTGTGAGCTGCTCTAGCAAATTAATTGAACCCAAGGAGGGGGTGGTGGGAACCCATTTATAGCCAGGTGGTGAGAAGCACAAATAAAGCAACCTGGAGCCTGTGACTGGCATATGAAGGAAGGGGCGGGGGGCTTAGAGACTGACTCGTCAACCTTTGGCATCTGATGCTGTCCTCAGGTAGATAGTGTCAGAATTGAACTGAATTAAAGGACACCCAACTGGTGTCCGCTGCAGAATTAATTGCTTGCTTATTGGTTGGGGAAAAATTCCCACACATTTGGTCACAGAAGTCTTCTGTGTCAATTGTTTCTGAGTGAGAGAACAGAAAAAACACTTTTGAGCTTGGGTTTTTCCACTCAAGATTCTCCTTTGAACACACTAAGCTTTCAAACTCCACTCCTACTCAGGTTATTCCCTCCGCCTTGATTGCCCTTCCATCCCATTTCTATATGTTCAAACCATATTAAGCTTTCAGGGCCTGGCTCAAATGCTACTTCCTCAATCAACTCTCCCCTGATGGTATTCCCCGCTTCACTCCTGTCAGCAGTAACTCCATTTTTTTTTTTTTTTTTTTTTTTTTTGAGATAGAGTCTCACTCTGTCACCCCGGCTGGAGTGCAGTGGTGCGATCTCGGCTCACCGTCAGCTCCGCCTCCTGGGTTCACGCCATTCTCCTGCCTCAGCCTCCCAAGTAGCTGGGACTACAGGCGCCCGCCACCATACCCGGCTAATTTTTTTGTATTTTTAGTAGAGATGGGGTTTCACCGTGTTAGCCAGGATGGTCTCGATCTCCTGACCTCGTGATCCGCCCACCTCGGTCTCCCAAAGTGCTGGGATTACAGGCATGAGCCACCACGCCCAGCCCCATATTCTTTTTTTTTTTGAGATGCACTCCTGCTCTGTCACCTCCACTTCCTGGGTTCAAGCGATTCTCGTGCCTTAGCCTCCCAAGTAGCTGGGATTACAGGTACATGCCACCCTGCCTAATTTTTTTTGTATTAATTTTGCTAAAGATGGGGTTTTGCCATGTTGGCCAGGCTGGTCTTGAACTCCTGACCTCAAGTGACCCACCCACCTCAGCCTCCCAAAGTGCTGGGATTACAGGGGTGAGCCACTGCACCTGGCTAACTCCCATTTTCTTTTATTTCTCTCTTGTGACATTTATCACTTTGTTTCTTTCCCTTACTCATCTTGTTTTGGCTCCATCACTCCCCTTCTGATTCTCTTCTGGCCACGGGACCAGACCATTTAATGCCCCAACATCACTGTTACTTAATATATAAGACTTAGGTGGCCTCAGAAGGAAAAATGATAGTTTCACTTCTGCACATAGATGGAAGCAGCCATGACTCAGTCCTTTTCAAACTCTTGTCCAAGCCCATATCCATGTTCTAAACCCAAACCCATAAAGTCTCATCTCCCCAAGCTTACCTCCTGATGACCCCTTATCAGGCCGTCCACTGAAGCTGGGAGTGTTAGCACGAGGTGGGGCTGAGGCACTACTTGGGACACCCCGCTTTGGCTTTTTGGCTGGCATCTGTGGATCAATCTTTAACCCCTTCAGGGCCTCCGTAGAGAGATTACGTTTGAGTACAGCTGCCTTTTTGTAGCCATCATATAACCCAAAGGCAATGTCTCGATTAGTAGTTGTCCAGGAAATCCGTAAATCTACTAAGTGCAGCTGATGTGTATGAAAGGTAGGATCCCCATCACGAGTAGAGAGCTCCTACGAAACAGGAAAAGGACTTCAAGGCTTCAGGTAGCGTGGAAATTGCCCCCAATGCTGCTGTTCCACAAGGGCAGTGTTAAGAGAAAAGTTTGTTGAATAAGAAACGTGTTGGCCAGGTGCAGTGGCTCATGCCCGTAATCCCAGCACTTTGGGAGGCCGAAGCGGGCGAATCATGAGATCAGGAGTTTGAGACCAGCCTAGTCAATCTGGTGAAACCTCATCTCTACTAAAAATACAAAAAATTAGCTGGACGTGGTGGCTGGCACCTGTAAACCCTGCTACTCAGGAGGCTGAGGCAGGAGAATCACTTGAACCTAGGAGGCAGAGGTTGCAGTGAGCCAAGATCACGCCACTGCACTCCTATCCAGGTGACAATGAGAGACACGGTTTCAAAAAAAAAAAAAAAGAAGGCCGGGCGCGGTGGCTCAAGCCTGTAATCCCAGCACTTTGGGAGGCCGAGACGGGCGGACCACGAGGTCAGGAAATCGAGACCATCCTGGCTAACATGGTGAAACGCCGTCTCTACTAAAACATACAAAAAACTAGCCGGGCGAGGTGGCGGGCGCCTGTAGTCCCAGCTACTCGGGAGGCTGAGCCAGGAGAATGGCGTGAACCTGGGAGGCGGAGCTTGCAGTGAGCTGAGATCCGGCCACTGCACTCTAGCCTGGGTGACAAAGCAAGACTCCGTCTCAAAAAAAAAAAAAAAAGAAAGAAAGAAAAAAGAAAAGAAATTCGCTGGGCAAGGTGGGGAGACAGACCCTGGAGAAAGAAAAACTAAGTGGTCTTGGCTTATGTATTATATTACATTTGAACTATACCTGTATTTTGTTTGTTATTAAAAAATGTTTTTAGAGTTCCTCTACAATTCTTTTTTGAGAAATGGAAGTCTATTTTGCCCAGACCGGTCTTGAACTCCTGGCTTCAAGCAGTCTTCCTGCCTCAGTCTCCCAAGTAGCTGGAACTACGGGTACAAGCCACTGTGCCTGGCCCCACTTTATCTTATTTTTAAAATATGTTTATTGGCCGGGCGCGGTGGCTCACGCCTGTAATCCCAGCACTTTGGGAGGCCGAGGCGGGCGGATCACAAGGTCAGGAGATCGAGACCACGGTGAAACCCCGTCTCTACTAAAAATACAAAAAATTAGCCGGGCGCGGTTGTGGGCGCCTGTAGTCCCAGCTACTCGGGAGGCTGAGGCAGGAGAATGGCGTGAACCCGGGAGGCGGAGCTTGCAGTGAGCCGAGATCGCGCCACTGCACTCCAGCCTGGGCGACAGAGCGAGACTCCGTCTCAAAACAAAAAAATAAATAAATAAATAAAAAATAAATAAAATAAAATAAAATAAAATATGTTTATTTATTTGAGACAGAATCTGGCTCTGTCTCCCAGGCTGAAGTGTAGTGGTGTGATTTTTTTTTTTTTTTTTTTTTGAGACAGTCTCACTCCATCACCCATGCTGGAGTGCAGCGGCATGATCTTGGCTAACTGCAACCTCCGCCTCCCAGGTTCAAGCGATTCTCATGCTTCAGTCTCCAAGCACCTGGGATTACAGTTATGTGCTACCACACCTGGCTTGTTTATTTATTTATTTATTTTTATTTTTATTTTTTTTGAAATAGAGTCTCACTCTGTCACCCAGGCTGAAGTGCAGTGGTACGATCTTGGCTGGCTGCAACCTCCACTTTCCGGGTTCAAGAGATTCTCCTGCCTCAGCCTCTCGAGTAGCTGGGATTACAGGCACCCGCCGCCACACCCAGCAAATTTTTGTATTTTTTAGTAGAGATGGGGTTTCACCATATTGGCCAAGCTGGTCTCAAACTCCTGTCCTCAAATGATCCGCCCACCTTGGCATCCCAAAGTGATGGGATTACAGGCGTGAGCCACTACACCTGGCCTAATTTTTGTATTTTTAGTAGAGACAGGGTTTCACCATGTTGGCCAGTCTGGTCTCAAACTCCTGACCTCGAGTGATCCATCTGCCTCAGCCTCCCAAAGTGTAGGGATTACAGGTGTGAGCCACTGCACCCAGCCTCAATGGTGCAATCCTGGCTCACAGCCTCTGCCTCTTGGGCTCAAACCATCCTCCCACCTCAGCCTCCTGAGTAGCTGGGATGACAGGTGCACGCCACCATGCCTAGCTAATTTTTTTGCATTTTTTGTAGAGAAAGGGTTTCACCATGTTGCCCAGGCTAGTCTGGAACTCTTGACTTCAAGGGATCCACCCACCCTGGCCTCCCAGAGTGCTGGGATTACAGGCATGAGCCATCAACATACCTTGCCTATTTATTTATTTTTGAGATGGGGTCTCACTCTGTCACCCAGGTTGGAGTGCAGTGGCACGATCACGGCTCACTGCAGCCTCGATTTCTGAGACTCCAGCCATCTTCCCACCTCAGCCTCCCAAGTAGCTGGGATCACAGGCACATGCCGCCACACCCAGATAATTTTTTGTATTTTTGGTAGAGAGAGGGTTTCCACATGTTGCCCAGGCTGGTCTCATAAACTCCTGAGCTTGAGCAATCCACCTGCTTCAGCCTCCCAAAGTTTTGGGATTACAGGTGTGAGCCACTGAGCCCAGCCCCCACTGTATTTTATCTGTTTTGTTTTGTTTTTTGTATTTTGGAGACAGCATCTTGCTCTGTCGCCCAGCTTGGAGTGCAGTGGTGAGACCTCGGCTCTCTGCAACCTCCACCTCCCAGTTTCAAGAGATTCTCCTGCCTCAGCCTCCCGAGCAGCTGGGACTACGGGCATGCGCCACCATCCCCAGCTAATTTTTTTGTTTTTTTAGTAGAGATGGGGTTTCACCATGTTGGTCAGGTTGGTCTCGAGCTCATGATTTCAAACGATCCATCCGCCTCGGCCTCCCAAAGTGCTGGGATTACAGACATGAGACACCACACCCAGCTCTCCCCCACTGTATTTTAAATGACTTGAGAATTTCAACTTAAAATCCTTCCCTAATTGGGGGAAAAGTCCGTACCAATTTTTTTTCAGTGTTAGGAAAAAATTTTACTCTATTTCCTAAAGAGTAAGATACTATTTTTAGGAGAGAAAGAAAAGGTATTTTCGAAAAGAGGGATGCTGATACAGCTAAACCAAGTGAGTTTGTCATAAAGTAATGACACACATGCTTGGAATATAATGAGAAACATTACCAGGGACTTCGCCTGCAACCTACTCCTATGGACTTTATTGTGTTCCCCCCAAATTCACATGTTGCAGTCCTAACCCCCAATGTAATGGTATCTGGAGATGGGCCTTTGGGAAGTAATGACATGAGATCATGAGGGTGGGGCACTCATGACAGAATTAGTGTTTTTACAATAAGAGAAACCAGAGCACTCATGCACACTTGTGCTCTCTCTCCCTCTCTGCCATGTGAGGACAGAGACAAGGCAGTCATCTGCAAGCCAAGAAGACAGCCCTCACCAGAACCCAACCATGCAGGCACCCTAATCTTGGACTTCCCAGTCTCCAAAACTGATAAATAAATTTTTGTTATATAAGCCTCCCAGTCTCTGGTATTTTGTTATGGCAGTCCAAGTAGGCTGAGATACCTACTAATATAAATAAAGTAATAAAGAAACTGTGTCAGGCAGTACCTCCTCAGCTGTGCGATTGCTATGCCGTTGGTAGGTGAGGGAGGATAAGCTCAGCAGGTGGGTCTTTGTTACCAAAGGATCAAGACAGTGATCAGCATTCTCTTCAGTGGGTGAGGCCATCAGGTGAACGGTCACCTGACTTAGGTCACTCACCATCTGGGTAACACTCCAATCAGAGATAAGGCGCCGCATTACTGTGCCTGCTGAGAAAAAGAGGCACACAGAGACCATGCTGACCAGTTCAGAGGATAGTGTAAGACAGAGATGGAGGAGGGAATGGAACTGAGAAAGGGAAAAACAACAAGGAACAGGATAGGAGAAATGAAAGGACTCTTTGATTTTACCTTGAGGTATGAGCCGCTGAGTCCCCCGAGTAAAGACATGGCCCTGACTGCACTCAATCTGGATGCCCCGTTGCTGGGCAAATGAGGCCCAATAATGTACCTGGCAACAAGAGAGCATAACACTGAACAAAGAATGGCATGAGAGGGATGATTAAGGGACTCAGTATGAGAAACAAGAAAACTAGAAGCAAAATAAAGTGAAGATGTCAGCAGGGACATCAGCGCCTTACCTGCAGCTGGGGAAAGAGGGCTGTATAGGAAAGTTGCTTGTAGTGCTGACCAAGTTTCTTCTTGCTGGGTTTCAGGTTATTGAAGAGCTTTCCCCTGCAGATAGGCCTTGTGACACTAGTCCAAGTTGCCCAGAAGTTCTGCATCCAGCGCAGGGTACTACTATATAGCAGAATTCGGGGTTGGGATATTGCTGCAAAGGGAAGGACAGACATTTCCTAGTTATGGATGAAACACAGAGGTAAAGCTAAATCCTTCCCTTGCTGCACGTTGTAGAGGTTTAAAAATCCAAAATCCAAACAGCAACTGGCCTCACATTCAGCATCCCCCACTCCCTCTTCTTTCAAGGATCTAAGCTCTCTGCTTTCCCCTACTGCTATAGTCTAAAGTTTGCATCTCCCCAAAATTCATGTTAAAATACTAACCCCTAAGGTGATGATGTTAAGAGGTGGGCCTCTGGGAGGTCACTAGATCATGAGGGTGGAGCCTTCGTGAATAGGATTAGTGCCCTTTTAAAAGTGGTCCAAGGGAGCTCACTGACTCCTTCCACCATATTAGGACACAGCAAAAAGGCACCATCTATGAGGAATGGGCCCTCACTGACACTGAATTTGTCAGTTCTTTGATCTTGGACTTTCAAGCCTACAGAACTGTGAGAGATAAATGTTTGTTGTTTATAAGCTACCAAACTTGTGGTATTATTATAATAGCAGCCAAAAAGGTCTAAGACACCAACACTTTCCCCGCAAAAAAAAAAAAAAAAAAAAAAGGTCCTAACCTAGATTCTCCCTTGCCCTTCTCCCCTCCCCTACCCAGAGGGTCAAGCTAAAGTCCCCAGTGTCCATGCCTGCCCTCCCAGCCCTTCCTCCCCACTACCCCAGGCCCAAGCCTCACTTCCACTGTGCCGAGTCAGATCCATCTTGATGGAGAGATTGAGGTTCTCCGAGCGAAAGGCCCGGTAGGAGTCATGAAGCTGGCCCAAGGGCACCTCAGGCAGGAACTCTGGGGCCCGCAGAGTGACACTATGGTGATCATGGGGGTTCCCATGGCACAGCCACTGCAGGTCCAGTGTCATGCAGAGGTCAGGCAGGTGAAGGAAGCAGCAGTCGTCATACCTGCCTCACAACGGAGCCCCAGCCCTCAGTGCCCTGGTCACTCACTTCCCCTTGGCTCTTCCCCCTCCCTCCAACCTTAGTCCCTCACCCCATGGAGGACCCTCCCTTCACTCCACTCACTTAGAGGCTGTTCTCACGTTGATATCCAAGTCACCCTTGAACACAAACTGACCAGGTTTCCAATGAAAAGACAGGTGGCTCCACTCCCAGTGCATATTTTCAGTTGTGTTGTATGGATCCTATGATCACCCCCAAGAACTTGGTGAGATATAGGTAAGAAAACCATCGTCATCTCCCATATCAGCACCTTTCTCTCTTCCCACATGTGCTATACAGGCCTCAACCATATTATCCTGATAGGAAAAAAGTATCAAGACACCCCTTACCTCGGTGGCCAGCTGGTGCAGGTTCGCCTGTTCAATGTCCATGTGCCAGTCTCCATGGAACAAAAGACGGCTCTTGTCCCACCAGGGCAAAGGTGGGCTGGGGTCAGCTGAGGGCTTGGTCAAGAGGTCCACACACTGACCAATCAGTGTCCAGGCTGGATCCCAGCATGGGCCCCATACCACTGTGTACTGGAATATTTCCGCTGGGGTAGAGGAACAAAGGCAATAACTTGTTCACAACATTACCCTTCTCTTCCTTCTTCACTCCAGAAGGGCCTCAGCTCATCTCCTATTTCACCCATCACAAATGTCCCTCAGCCAAACCAACTGCCCCATCTCTACTCACAGTGGAAGTCATGGTAGAATTTGAGTGGGGGCATGTTCCTCTCCACTGCCACGTTACCCCACGGAAGCCCCAAGTGCAAGATCTGACGCCGACGGGAGCAAGGCTGACCACTCTGCTCGGTGCCCACAAGTCGACCCATCAGCCGCCAGTCACGGATCTCAAACAGGTACCGTGGATAGTCTCTGATCCGAACTGTTACCAGAGGAAGGGTACACACTGGCTACTCAGGGGCAGTCTGAGCACTCTTGGGCCTTTTTCCTCACCACTATTTTACCCATCTATATTTACAAAGTCAATTGAGGGAACAAGGGCAGGCAGTTGACAGCAAGCTGAAAAATGACAGTAACCCTGAAGCAGAAGGTTAAGGGCATAGCACTGAGATCCAAGAGACAATAATCTTAAAGATAACTGTGTTAGCTTTCCCTTTATGTTAGCCAAGCAATTTCAGGGTGAAATTTAGGAACAAAGAAAGGGAAGGGAAGCCCACCCATCCCACTCCACCCATCCAAAACAGCACAGTTCCCAATATAACCATATAACCTAGTTTGTCTAAAATCACTCAGAGAGCTCCCTAGAGCTGAGCAGGCAAACACGGGGTCTGCAAATACTTACCCAGAAAGGTCTTGACATTGCACTTGAGCATTCGACACCACTGAATGACAAGATCTACTCCCTCAGGGGGAAAAGGGCTGCCTGGATCAAGCTCTTGAACCTGTTCTACCACATGCTCAGGACCGTGGAAAGAGGCATCTGCCAGAGCTACCAGCTCTAGCCCTGCTAAGCTCCAAGTGAGCAGTGCCCGGCGCATGGGTGTGTTGCCATAGAGACGACGGGAACGCTGGATGTAGATTTCAATGTTTTTGCGTTCCAAAGAGGCATAGAGCTCCTCAATTTTGCGGGCAGGCAATAACTCCCCATGCTGCTTCCGAAGGGCGGCCACTTTGGCATCCAGTAGCTGCAGTCTTTTGGCACTCTCCTTACTTTCATCCTTCATCAGCTCATAGTTATCATGAAGTTTCACCTCAAAAATATCATCCAAGAAAACCCATGAGAAGTGCTGAACCTTTAAGAGTAGATCAGGTGGGAGCGGGACAGGGCCTGGAGAGGCCCAAGCATGAGTCCCTCGATGCAGTCCCTTCAGCCACTTCTGAACTCCCACAGCCTCATCTAGAGTTCGAGAAAAGTCATACTGATAAGGAAACTCCACTGAGACTGAGCCGAGGGAGAGAAGCCAAACACGGTTCCGGAGGGTCTGCAGCGCAGGGAAGGGGTTCCGGTGGAGGATCATCTCTTCCAGCTCAGGCAGCAGCTGCACCTCCACCTCCTTGAAGTTGAAGATACTATTGCCATCAAAGCCAGCTGCCAGCTCAGGACAGTATGCCTGCAAGGAACCTCCATGCCGGCTCAGTGACACACTCTCTGCAGCCAGGGTAATGAACTTATCCTCAGCTACAAAAGCTGTGAGTTTGGCTGTGCTCACCTCCAGGGTTAGGTTTAGCAGCCGCTTTGAGGGTAATGGTTCAGGGGCACGGCCTTCTAGCTCAGAAATGGTTCCTGAAGTCTCTAGTGCAAGGGATGGTACAGTCTCAGGAAACACAGTGGCTCTTAGTAGGTCTCGGCACTGTAGAGTGGCCACGATATGCTGGTACAGGTACATGTGATCTGGGGGACTCCAAAGTAAGGTCAGCCCTGCACCACACTGAACCTTTAGGGAGCAGAAGAAAAGGATCTGTCAATTACCATGTCATAAAACAGTAGAGATGGCAAAAGATTATGACACATGCATACCTGGCTCAAGAACCATCTCCACCCAGAAGTTGTTCCTGAGTAACCACATTAATTACTGCCTTGCTTTGTTCCTGTTAGCACTAACGTGCTGAGCTAACAGTTGTTAGTGTCTTACATTTAAGAGCACTTACACTTTTCAAGTTCTCCTCACCTGGATTCTAAATTGTCTGAAAATAGGGACCATGTGTTTTCATTCTTTGGTATCTACCATAGTACACTCAGTATAGACAGCAGGTACTCAATAATATTATCATCTGCCTTCATGTTTCTGCTTATGAGTTACCTTTCTATCGGCAACTACACTGTCTAGTAACCACTGCAACAGTCAACTTGAAAATGTTTCATGAATTGATTGCATCAATTTAATTCTCAAAATATAGCATAATAAAGTACTGAGCACACAAGTCAATATGGCAGCTGACTTATGTAAAAGTATGCGTCAAGGAGGGAGTAGTGTCTTTGTCAGCTGGAAAAACAAAGTCAGGGGCTGGGCGCAGTGGCTCATGCCTGTAATCCCAGCACTTTGGGAGGCTGAGGCGGGTGGATCATGAGGTCTGAAGATTGAGACTATCCTGGCTAACATGGTGAAACCCCGTCTCTACTAAAAAAATTAGCCGGGCATGGTGGCGGGCGCCTGTAGTCCCAGCTGCTCGGGAGGCTGAGGCAGGAGAATGGCGTGAACCCGGGAGGCAGAGCTTGCAGTGAGCTGAGATTGCGCCACTGCACTCCAGCCTGGGCAACACAGCGAAACTCCATCTCAAGAAAAAAATAAGTAAATAAAAATAAAAAATAAAAACAAAGTCAGTTCTGAATAGCTAAGTGGACAGAGAAAAGTAAAATTCCAGGACAGAAAATTCTCAAGTTCTAGTCTCTAAAAAGGAAACTCTTCCGTTTCCAAAGGTGAAGTCTGACAAAGAGGAAAACGCCCACCCTCCTCCTAAGAGGGTCCCATGTCCATCTGTTACCCTGAGGATAAAGATACTGGAAAGCCTCTCAAAACCTGCCACTGCCTCTATCATCTGACTCCTTCCAGTCTTTTGATGGGCTGAGGGCTTCAGCAAAATGACCCCAGGTCATTATTTTTAAAAAGCCCCTTATTTTTCAGAGATGCATAGTGAAACATTTATAGTGGAAATTATATATGTCTGATACCTACTTACCTACTTCAAAATAATCCCAGAGCCTGAGGCAGGGGAAATTGGTGGGAGTATAATTAAAAGATATTGGTCATGAATTGGTAATTATTGAACCTTGGTATACAAAGCTTATATATTCCCTCTAGTTTTGCATGTATTTTAAATTCCACAAAAAGTTAAAAACATAAGAGTTAGAAAAAATAAACAAAATCAGGTGTCATACTTCTCATGAAACCAGTTTCACAACATGAGTTAAAAAGAGAGGCTGGGCATGGTGGCTCACACCTGTAATCCCAGCACTTTCGAAGGCCAAGATAGGAGGATTGTTTGAGCCCAGCAGTTTAAGACCAGTCTGGGCAACATGTGAGACTCTGTTTTGGGAAAAGACAAGGAAAAAAAAAAAAAGACAGAGAAAGGGTCTAAGCTGAGGGAAAAACCAGCCTGGCCCCACCTCTCCACAGGAACATTACCTCCAGAGAGCGGATGCTGCTGTGATAGGTGATGGAGATCATGGAAAGGCTGAGCACTGGGGTAGGGATGTCAGGGGCCTTGCAACAGGGTTGCATCTTTTCTGTGACTGATTTCACCAGCGCTAACACAAGTCCTTGAATTCCCACAGTGGAGGTCTCTGCACTGCCCAGGATAGTCAGGGTGTCCAGTCGTACCTCTGAAGCACCTAATAACCAGAAACCATGTCAGCCTTGGTTCCCAGCTCTCAAAGGGCAACAAAAGTCCTCACTCGCCTTTCTCACTTATTCCCTTAATTATCTTTATTCCTCATGCCTCCCTAAGTTCATTCCTTAGGTTTTAAGGAAACTTTCCCTTTCCTTTCTTAACCTAACTGGATTTGGCAGAGCCAAAGAAGTTCCTTAACTCCTACAAATTGCACAGAGACATACCATTTACTCTCTAGAACTAAACACACAAGGAAATAAAAAGCTATATGGATCTCTCTTGACTAGATTAAGGTTGTCTTTTTATGTCTTGCTTAGTACTTGCCTTTCATAAGCCCTTAAGAAATATCAAGAAGCCTGATATTTATGCAAGACTTTCAAGCATCTCATGCCTCTAATTTAGAAAAATTCCAGGCCGAGCGCGGTGGCTCACGCTTGTAATCCCAGCACTTTGGGAGGCTGAGGTGGGCGGATCACGAGGTCAGGAGATCGAGACCACAGTGAAACCCCGTCTCTACTAAAAATACAAAAAACTAGCCGGGCGTGGTGGCGGGCGCCTGTAGTCCCAGCTACTCAGGAGGCTGAGGCAGAAGAATGGCATGAACCCAGAAGGCGGAGCTTGCAGTGAGCCGAGATGGCGCCACTGCACTCCAGCCTGGGCTACAGAGGGAGATTCTGTCTCCAAAAAAAAAAAAAAAAGAAAAAGAAAATTCCAGCTCAGCAGCTTCATCAAATGAGAAAGAGCAGACTAAACCAATATAATCTGCTTAGGTTACACACTACACACTTCAGTATATTTATTTACTTATATTATTTTATTTTTTGGAGATGGAGTCTCGCTCTTTTGCCCAGGATAGAGTGCAGTGACACCATCTCAGCTCACTGCAAATTCTGCCTCCCAGGTTGAAGTGATTCTCCTGCCTCAGTCTCCCAAGTAGCACACTTCAGCATAGACTCCTTGTCCCACTTACCAACCAAGGCAGAAAGGGTGAACAAATTCATGTCTTCGACCTTCAAGTCCACTTTCCACAGTAATGACACAGATTCCCCAAATGAAGAGTGCCTAGAGACAGCTGACTTCCCAGATTGTGGACCCATCAGGGATAAGATACGAGACAGACACTGGGCACAGGTATCTGATGCTTCCACCTGAAGTCCTCGAATGGTACAATCAAGAAAGAGGGTATCTGACTGGGTGCTGGACAGGCCCAGAGGCTGGTTATAGCTACCCTAGAGAAGAAGCAGACGGATTCCATTAGAAGTATGGAGGCGCACAGTTTTATAATTCCCTAATGCACTTCCTGCTGCCAAAAGGATGCTCAGTGCTCTGATGCATGACAGGATGAGGAAAGCTGTGCAGGCCCCTATTCACCAAAGCCCCCACCTACCTGTAGCGTGAAGGAGTCCAGAACAAGCGCCTCACCCCAAACATGCATATTGGGTGGGTGTGGTGCCCGCTGAATGTGGGAGTCACTGCCCACACGCCAGCAGAGGTGGTCTACAGTCAGGACACCCCGCTGATGGATGCTTTGTGGCCTGAGGTGCTGGTAATCTGAACAATAGTGAGAAAGAGGGATTGCATGGAACCACTGTGGCCATGAATTGGGCCTAGCTCCATTAATGGACAGATTCTTGTTCCTCTTCCATCTGAGAGCCTTACCCAGAGAGACAGAATTGAATCCCAAGGCAAAAGGCGGTGTATCTCCAAGTTGAATGGAAATGTTGACATTGGAGATGGAGGTGCTAAAGATGATGGGAGCCAGGATTTGGGGGAAGGTTCTGCATAGGGACAAAACATCATTATTTGGTAAGAAAAGAACTGCAGCTTCCTATCATGGAACAGTTTCTGAAGCTCTTAAAATCAGAGTGAGAATTTAGAGTTTTATTGTGATTCTTAGGATGGGATACACCTAGAAGATAAAAGGCTGAACTCATCAGTTTATTGCTAGTCTTAACGGTAATCTGCAGGAACCCCAGAAAGATATTAGGTTGACTCACATAAAATTGTCATTTTCATAGGCCAAATACAATGAACACCAGCAATATCACATGCTTGAACCTAAAATAACCAAGAAGCATCACTTCTAAACCATAACCTTAAGTTCTCTGTGCAGCACAATAGAAGCACTACACAAAGACATGACTGCCACCTTACAATCTAAGGCAGACAAGACAAAGACATTCCTTATCATTTAAGTTCAGTTCAACAAACATTTATTTTGTATAAAACACTATGCTAAGCACCAAGGACATAAAAACAAAGAGGACAACATTCTGCCATCAAGGAGTCTAGTCTAATAGGAAAGATACATAAAACAGGATTGCTGTTGAGACTCAGATTTGAGGAGGTCAAACAACCAAATACATATTTAACACAAGATGCCACTTTGGACCAAAAGAATCCCAGAGAATCCAAATGATAAGATGGTGGCTGAAAAAGATCAGACTGACCTTTTTTTCCTTTGCTTAAGAACAGGTGAACTAGACCCTTGGGTTTCCAGTGCTAGCAGGTGCAGCCAGTGAGAGAATTCCTGGTGCCGGTAGTGAATGATGCAAGTGTTCAGAACTAGGGAGGCTGAGAGGTCAATGGTGGTCACCTGAAATAAGAAGACCAGAACTGTGGGCTTGGGTTTTATTTCACAAACTCATAATGAAATAATGTAGCGGGAAAGCAGAGAAAGGAACAATTCTTGGTACCACAATCACCACACCTGCACACTAGCCTTGAGGGAGCTGAGGCAGACAATGCGCTGGCGACTCTGGGACAGCAACAACCCATCTGTAAGAGGCCAGAGGACAGATCAGAGGAGAGCACTGGAAGGGCAAGAGGTAAAACTGGGAGAGGGTCAGAAGCCTGCAAAGGGATAAACAGACTGTCATCAAAACTTGTGAGCTGGGGCTATTTCCTCTCAGTATGTTCCCTCCTTCCGCTCCCCAGTTACACTGAGATTAGATTAAGGACTCCACATGGGGCATGAGCAAAGAGAGTATCTAGTCCTCCCATTGTCGCTCAGTACCAGTACCCCAACCCATGAACCTTCCAGCAGGAGTTCAGTGCTCATCTGTGCCATATCGGAGTTTGCTGTGAAGCTTCGAAGAGGCAGCTGATCCTCATCACGGTGGTACAGGAACTGCAGCAGCTTCAGAGTCCAAGTCAGGTGCCTGGACCAAGAAAGATTCTGGCTCAGGAAGATGTGGAATGCCATTCCTACTTATTTTATTTTTATTTTTTAAAAACAATTATTTTTTGGCCGGTGCAGTGGTTCACGCCTATAATCCCAGCACTTCGGGAGGCCAAGGCAGGGGGATCACGAGGTCAGCAGACCGAGACCATCCTGGCCAACACAGTGAAACCCCACCTCTACTAAAATACAAAAAATTAGCCGGACGTGGTGGCACGCGCCTATAGTCCCAGCTACTTGGGAGGCTGAGGCAGGAGAATCGCTTGAACCTGGGAGGCGCAGGTTGCAGTGAGCCAAGATTGGACCACTGTACTCAGGCCTGGGCAACAGGGCAAGACTCCATCTCAAAACTGGTAATAATTTTTTTTTTTTTTATTCTTCCCACACTACATGGATGTAACCATTTCTACTTCCTTTCTCCCCATAGACAAGCTCAGCAACTACTAGGCTGGTTACAGAGATACCATCATACAGCTCCCACTATCACTCTCCCATCTTCTGTGTCAGGAGAAACCTCACCTCTTTTGACTATTCATGGACAATACCACGCTTGTGTTCTCCATCTTAACCTTGACCTGGTCTGGCAGCTGCTGGAGGAGGAACAGGCCAGGCAGAGTTGGCTCAACCAAGTTCTCTGTCACCTCTGAAAATACGAATGAATAACACGAGAACCATCAATTCTTAACACTCTCAATTCTTCCGAAATGCCCTGGCCTCTATGGCCAAATCCTCCCACATAAAATAGGCTAAGCAAATGCCTAAGCTGGATGGACCACAAGGCGAATGCCCCAGAGATCCAGGCACCTGCTGTACTTCTCCAGTCTCTAAAAACTTAAGGAGTACAAGGAGCAGGTTGGTAAATGAAAAGAATGTGGACCTTAGGGCCAAATAATTTAAACCTCATTTTTACTACCAACTAGCTGTATGACTTCAGTCAAGTTACCTAGCTAACCTTCCTAGGCTTCAGTTTCCTTATTTGTGAAGTGCTGAGGATTTAGTGAGAGAATATATAGTCATCCCTTGGTGTCCTTGGAGCTTTGGTTCCAGGACCCCCTGCAGATACCAAAGTCCGCACATACTCAAGTCCAGCAGTCGGCCCTATGGGAACTCGTGTATACAAAAAGTCAGCCCTCCATATCAGTGAGTTTCATATCCTGCAAATATTGCATTTTCCATTCACATTTGGTTGTGGATGCAGAATACACACATATGGAGAGCCAACTGTATTTATTGAAAAAAATCCACATATAAGTGGATCCACACAGCTCAAACCTGTGTTGTTCAATGGTCAACTGTATATAAAACACATAGTACGAGGCCGGGCATGATGGCTCACGCCTGTAATCCCAGCACTTTGGGAGGCCGAGGTGGGTGGATCACGAGGTCAGGAGATCGAGACCATCCTGGCTAACATGGTGAAACCCCATCTCCGCTAAAAAATATAAAAATTAGTCAGGCATGGTGGCAGGCGCCTGTAATCCCAGCTACTCAGGAGACTGAGGCAGGAGAATTGCTTGAACCCGGAAGGTAGAGGTTGCAGTGAGCCGAGATCATGTCATTGCACTCTAGCCTAGTGAGAGAGCAAGACTCCATCTTTTAAAAAGAAAAAAAAAAACTCATAGTACAAGCCTAACTCATGACAGGTGCACACTTAATGTTAGTTCTGCCACTCAGCACAAGCAAATGCTCTATTTCCTCTAACTATCCTTATGGTCAAAGTTCATGGTGACTAGTGAATCACATCTAAGTTAAGTAGTGAGACCACTATTTTTTTCTACTTCCAAAACAATCCCTGAGAACAAGGCAGTCAAGAAGCTCAATGACTGGGGCTTTACCTGAACAGGGAACAGGCTTAGATGCTAGGCTTGGGCCCTGGCACAGCAATTGGCTCTGGAAGAGGCCCTCATGCAGCTCAGCATGGAGTGTCCACACATCCACAGTGATAGCCGTGAGATGCCGACTGCTAATGCCCACCTTTAGACACAGGTCCAGGGCCAGTGAGAGCTCCACTAGGCAGGTGTCCTCCTGTGGGGATGACAAGCCTCTAAGGTGTATGTAAGAAGGTTTGGAAGTTTTAGGTCAAAATGTGATCTGGAACACTGGGTACTGACTTGAGGGAACCCCCTAAGGTCACAGAACCCAGAATGCAAGCCCTAAGCTCCTTCACACTTTATGCTCAGGAGGAAATGAGGCATCTGAATGATCATGGCATACTTACCAGCTGACCACTCTTTAGAACTTTGCTGTTGATCTTACATAAGCTCACCTCACAGATTAGCCTGGGAAAGGAAAAAAATTAAGAGCACTTGGCCCCTTTCCTCACCATTTACCTCCAGTCAAGCTCTGTTGGCTACAAGGGACAAAGCAAGTGGAAATGTCTAATCTTAGCATCTCCTCAAACTGCACAGAATGAGAACTTAAAACCTTGATAAGGAGGCCCTGAAGCAACTCTAAGGCAAGAATGGGACGGCTAGATCCTCTGTTCCCCAGTGCTTACCTTTTCCCATCACTATCCAAAAGAAATCTGCTTCTACTGATCTGAATATGCCATAAGGACTCAGAAGTATCCACCTTGAGAACCATGATGTTTATAGCATCTACATGAATGGAGAATAGCTGGAAGGAAGAAGCAAGGATGAACAATAATTAACGTTAAGGAACTGCCCTTCCCTTCCAGATGAGAAAGAGGGGCAGCTCTTAGTATTATGTCCTAAAAATAGTAGAAAAATCTACCCATAACTCCAAAGCCAACCATGCCAAAGTACAGTCCAGGACAGTGGGAGAAGTCTCACTTGGCAGAAGATCTTCAATAAGGATGGGCTGAAGGACAGTTCCTTTTGATCCACCCCAGCACTCTGGGAGAATGGGGCAGACAGGCCAGAAACTTTCTGTAGGTCCGTTCTGATACGCACTTCTCCAAAGCACAATGCCACATAGTGTCTGCCCAGAAGAGAAATATCTCACTGCCACCAGGTCCATCCGTCCCATAGCAATCTATTCCCCACCCTCACATGCACTTTCTCATCCTTCCTAGAAACACAGCTCAAATCACAGAGATCAGTTTCATAGCAGTTATCAATATCTGTCTCACAAGATAATGGCACCCAGGCTAACAGGAAGACTTCAGCAACAACCTCCCTTCCTCCTTGGATTGTGAGGCCTCTGTAGAAGAGTCTCACTCTGCAAACACCAACTCCAAAATACTCCTCTAGGGGAGAAGTGAAAATATAGGGTACTCACGGAAGATCATGGCTAAGGAGTTTGCTGGAAATCCACAGGTTATCAATTTCCTAAAACAGTGAGGGAGAAAGCTGTGTGCTAGCTGCTGAAAAGCAACGAGCAGCTTGACAAGCCAGGAAAGGTTCTGGATTATTAGAATTTCTCTTTCATAGGCATGTTGCCTTGAATCCCCTCTTAAATTAGAACAGTAAACTCTTCAATTTCCTGTTATCTTTCTTCTGTATCTTTGTTATGTGCCCTAGACACTCTGTGTCCTATAAACATTTTTAACTGAACAATTTGCATCAATCCCAGCATTCTCCAACTAGCTCTAAGATCATCTTGGCAAAGAAATGGTAAGGCTGTCATTAACTAGAAAAGCCACCAGGATTTCTTTTTTTAAAAAAAGGAAATTAAGAGTTTAAATTCAGTTGGATCAACGCTACACATATCCAGGGTTTCCCAGAACTCACCACTGTTTGCTGGTGTTGCTGAAACTTAAGACTGACATTCTGGATCCAAAAAAAGCGGAAGGAGCCAATCTTTAGCTCCGCCTGCAGCTTCCGCTGACACCACTTGGTGGCCAACCGGACCACAAGCCACCTGCAGAAAAATTCCTGTTAATTCATAGAACCTTCTTCCAATGATGGTTCCCCTCACCCCTTGCTGGTCTTACAAAGCCTTGCAAAAGGTCGTGTCCTGAAACTGGATCTGAGCAACTCTCCTTTCTTCCAAAGCACCACTCTGTCATATACATTCAGCCACGCTGATCAAGATCCTAGCTCCCGACTGACCCCTCCACCCAGATGAAACCAGAAACTCCACCCTCTAAGTTGGAGACAAAAAAAAAAAAAAAAAAAAAAATTCCCTCAAATTGTTAGGAATCCTAGAGGCAGAGAGAGAAGGCCCCAGCAGGAGTCAAAGCGGAGGCGGCTCTGTTAGTTGTGCCATCACACTCCCTAGACGGTCTCTGTCTCCTGTCCCCAGCCTCCAGACGGTCGGTATCCGCGAGAAGGCCCTTTGAGGTCAGACCCGGCAGCTCGAATGCTGTTCTCCCCAGACCGATGCTGCAGGTGCCCTTCGCGCTTGGCTAAGAGGACTTTCAGGGGAGGGTGGAGGGGGAAAGGGAGGCCACTGAACCAGGCCCCTTCCTCACACTCCTATTCAGTTCCTGGCCTCAGCATTTCCTCAGGCCCCGCCCGCTTCCTTAGTCTCCCCAACTCGCAGCCCATCCCCGGCAGCTCGGGCCACGCGCCTCCTCACGATCCCTCCACTCGCCGCGCGCCCCCTCCCTCGACCCTACCCACTCTGCCTCCCGCGCCTCAGTAAGGCGCGCGCCCCCTCCGCAGTCCTTCTTCCTCCTCTCCGCCCCCTCCCTCCCGCCGCCGCCGCCGCCGCAGCTGGGAGCCCCTCACCGGCCTAGAAAGAGGGCGCTAAGCGCAACCAGCAGCAAGACCAACAGCGCGGAGAAGAGCAGAGGCATTTAGGTCCGGGTCCGGCCCGGCTTGGCCCAGGCCCCCGCCATGCCGGGCCCCGACGCCGGATCCGCTCAGCGCCGCCGCGGGCCGACCAGCCTCGCGCGCAGGAGAAACGCTGAGCGAGGACGCGTAAGTGCGCACGCGAGCCTCGCCTTCCGCAGCCCGCCAGCCAACCAACGGCCTCCCTCCCCAGCCCTGCCCCGCCCCAAGACCCGGCAGGGCCGACGGGCTGCGTGCGCGAGGAGCGGGCGTGGCTCCCGGAAGAGGGCGCAAGGGAGCCCACCAAGAGCTGACACACGCACCGGGCGCACCCCGCGGTGACCGGAATCGCGGGGCTCCGGGACCCGCGGGTGTCGGAGTCCGGGCCCACTCCCTGGGCTGGCGGTGGACCTGGCTGACTCATTTCGGTCCGCTGAGCTCACTTTGAGGGGAGTTGGAGTTCGCCTGGCCACTTAGGCCTGGACTCAGGGTTCTGCGTAAGTTACACCCCTGGTCAGATGGTAGCACTCCCATCTTATTCAAGATCCGGTTTGAAAATTACTGGGGCAGAAACTAGGAGGTAATTAAAAGGCCTCAAAAATCCCGCCTCATTCCATCCACAGAGAAAACTAATGAGGTGTTTGTTTTTTGTTTTTTGTTTTTTTGAGACGAGGACTCGCTCCGTTGCCCAATCTGGTCTCGAACTCCTGCAGGCTCAAGGGATCCTCCTGCCTCAGCCTCCTGAGTAGCTCGGACTAAAGACCCGTGTCACGGTTCCTGGCCAATGAGTCTTTACTTCATTTACTGTTTGCACACTGTTCTGGTCAATCTACTTATGGCATGAACTAGGCCCTGATGGAGGAGACGGGGAAGATACTGCAGAAGTAGTGTATATTGTTCTTGCCCTTTAGCAAAAAATAGTTTATCTGGGAAGCAAGCATAATTACATAAAATAGACAATACATAGTCAGTTTTGCCTGCTTCCTTCTCTGTAAAATAGTTTATCTGGGAAGCAAACATAATTACCTAAAATAGACAATACATAGTTTTGCCTGCTTCCTTCTCTGTAAAATAGTTTATCTGGGAAGCAAACATAATTACCTAAAATAGACAATACATAGCTTTGCCTGCTTCCTTCTCTGTAAAATGAGAGAACAGGACAAAGGTCCCTCAGAGTTACTGTGCTGCTAAGGATCAGTATCTGAATGATGATCTACTGATACAGCACAAGCTAAGGAAATCCTGAGGATTTCAAAATAGGTATTATGGAGTAGGTCATGTCTCTTTTCATACCCCTTCACTCCCACGTCCTAATCTCCATATATCCTTCAAGATTTTACTCAGAGCCTCTTTTTGGCTCCCTCAGATAAAACACCATTTCATCTTTCACCTGTGTGTTGCCCAGAGTTGCTTTTGCTCCTCTGATTGGTTTCCTCCCTTATCTATTCCTCTCATCAGTGATTTCACATCTCCCCAAGAGCTCCAACGCTGTTTCAAGGTCATACACTATATTTGCATCATCTTCCTTGTAATCTGCAGCCTTCCCCCATGGTATGTCCTCTGAATGCTCTGGGAAGGCCCAATTCACTGAAAACCTCTGTCCAAGTCAAGGAGGGGTGCCGTGCAACACATATCCCTACTCTGGTTCATCTTATCCAATCTGTTTATTGAGCCAAGATTCCTATCACTTCTTTCCTTCTCCCTAGACTGTTACCAGCCCTACTCCCAACCATCTCATAGCCTAAAATGTTGATTTTATCATTTGTCTATTTCTTTCTGGAGAGATCTTAAGGGATCAACACAAGTGAAGTGGAATAAAGGCAGGGAGTTGGGGGTGGGGGGATGGTTCAGGCAACAGTGGAGTTCAACCAATTCATAGCCTCCATTTATTGAGACCACAAATCCTTGTAAAAGAGACCGAGTCTTTTAACGTCACAGGCCATGTTTGGCACAAAAATGGGGTCTCTAAATGTTCAACATTAACAAAGCAAACAGAAAAAAAAAAGAACAAAACCCGGAAGTTTCTAAAAATAAAAACGCCTGCTAGTCACTGAAATTCCAGCAGATGGCAGCCATCTCTGTTCACCAATATCATGACTGAAAGCTACAGGAGCAAATTTTCTGTAATTGACACAGGAAAGGAGGAAATCAGGTAGGCAGAGGACAAAAGTGGTTTTTTTTTTTTTTTTTTTTTTTTTTTTGAGACGGAGTCTCGCTCTGTCGCCCAGGCTGGAGTGCAGTGGCGCGATCTCGGCTCACTGCAAGCTCCGCCTCCCGGGTTCACGCCATTCTCCTGCCTCAGCCTCCCGAGTAGCTGGGACTACAGGCGCCCACAACCGCGCCCGGCTAATTTTTTGTATTTTTAGTAGAGACGGGGTTTCACCGTGTTAGCCAGGATGGTCTCGATCTCCTGACCTTGTGATCCGCCCGCCTCGGCCTCCCAAAGTGCTGGGATTACAGGCGTGAGCCACCGCACCCGGCCAAAAGTGGTTTTCTATCCACCTTTTTGGAGAAATATATATCTACGTTTGTCCAAAAACCAGGATTTGTTTTCCAAAAGCTAAACACAATTGTAGTGCACTTAAAAAAACCTGAGTCAGAAACAGCTGGATTCCTATTCCAAAATGATTTATTAGTTTTTATTTTATTTTATTTTATTTTTGAGACGGAGTCTCACGCTGTTGCCCAGGCTGGAGTGCAGTGGCGCCATCTCGGCTCACTGCAAGCTCCGCCTCCTGGGTTCACGCCATTCTCCTGCCTCAGCCTCCTGAGTAGCTGGGACTACAGGCGCCCGCCACCGCGCCCGGCTAATTTTTTGTATTTTTAGTAGAGACGGGGTTTCACTGTGGTCTCGATCTCCTGACCTTGTGATCCGCCCGCCTCGGCCTCCCAAAGTGCTGGGATTACAGGCTTGAGCCACCGCGCCCGGCCGATTTATTAGTTTTTTTGTTTTTTTTTTTGAGACGGAGTCTCGCTCTGTCGCCCAGACTGGAGTGCAGTGGCGCGATCTCGGCTCACTGCAAGCTCCGCCTCCCGGATTCACGCCATTCTCCTGCCTCAGCCTCCGGAGTAGCTGGGACTACAGGCGCCCGCCACCACGCCCGGCTAATTTCTTTTTGTATTTTTAGTAGAGACGGGGTTTCACCGTGTTAGCCAGGATGGTCTCGATCTCCTGACCTCGTGATCCGCCCGCCTCGGCCTCCCAAAGTGCTGGGATTACAGGCTTGAGCCACCGCGCCCGGCCCGATTTATTAGTTTTAAGAATTCAGGCCGGGCGCGGTGGCTCGTGCCTGTAACCCCAGCACTTTGGGAGGCCGAGGTGGGCGGATCACAAGGTCAGGAGTTCAAGACCAGCCTGGCCAATATGGTGAAACCCCGCCTCTACCAAAAAGACAAAAATTAGTCAGGTGTGGTGGCAGACGCCTGTAGGCCCAGCTACTCAGGAGGCTGAGGCAGGGGAATCACTTGAACCTGGGAGGCGGAGGTTGCAGTGAGCTGAGATTGCGCCACCGTACTCCAGTCTGGGCAACTGAGTGAGACTCCGTCTCAAAAAAAAAAAAAAAATTCAGGCAGTAAGCCAGGCATGGTAGCTCACCCCTGTAATCCCAGCACTTTGGGAAGCAACAGCATGAGGATCACTTGAACTCAGGAGTTCCAGACCAGCCTGGGTAACCTAGTGAGACCTCATCTCTAAGATAAATCAAAAACTGACATAGGAGGATCACTTGAGCCCGGGAGGTCAAGGCTGTAATAAGCCGTGATTGCGTCCTTCCTGCCTGGGTGACAGAGCAAAGACCTTGTCTCAAAAAAAAAAAAAAAAAAAAAAAAAAATTCAGGCAGTTATTCACCTTTTCTGCTGCACTGATAAAAATGCAGTATTACCCTATATGAATTCTGTGAAGATTAAATGAAGAGCTATAGGCCGGGCGCGGTGGCTCAAGCCTGTAATCCCAGCACTTTGGGAGGCCGAGACGGGCGGATCACGAGGTCAGGAGATCGAGACCATCCTGGCTAACACGGTGAGATCCCGTCTCTACTAAAAAATACAAAAAACTAGCCAGGCGAGGTGGCAGGCGCCTGTAGCCCCAGCTACTCGGGAGGCTGAGGCAACAGAATGGCGTAAACCCAGGAGGCGGAGCTTGCAGTGAGCTGAGATCCGGCCACTGCACTCCAGCCTGGGGGACAGAGTGAGACTCCGTCTCAGGAAAAAAAAAAAAAAATTAGCAGGGCGTGGTGGCGGGCACCTGAAGTCCCAGCTACTTGGGAGGCTGAGGCAGGAGAATGGCGTGAACCCAGGAGGCGGACCTTGCAGTGAGCTGAGATCACGCTGCTGCACTCCAGCCTGGGCAACAGGGCGAGACTCTGTCTCAAAAAAAAAAAAAAAAATTAAATAAATAAAAATATCTATAATATGGTACCTAGTATTTACCAGTGAATAAATACTGGTTCTTTCTTTCTACCCCTACCCATTTTTCTCATTTGCAGTAACAGATACAAAGCAAACATCTCACTGGTGGTTTATTATGCTGTATTCTGTGAGTTTTTAGCTATAATTAGTGAAAGATCTATTAAAGATGAGATGCCTGGAGAGAAGTCAAAGTAGAAAGAGAAAAGGCTTATATGCAAGTAAAGCTCTTAAAAGGGCCCACATTGGAGGTTCACAGCATCTCCAAAGAGTCTTAGGACTCTAGGATTAAGCAGCTAATGAAATAGCACACCCAATAAATAACAACACAGTGACTAATAATAAAATTATTGTTTTTATCATTTTGGAGAGAGAAAATAGGGGAAAAATCACATACATTAACAGTCCATGATGCCAAGCTCCTAAAGAGTAAAAGTTTACCAGCTAAGAGGGATGTTCCCCTCAGTTTGTTTTATCAGTATGAATGAAAAACATCTGCCCCTTTACCAGCAAATCCTCTACTCAGAAAGAACTGACCCCACGCCAAGTCTGGGAGAGTGACTAGTTCAAGTGTGCAGGGTTGAAGTTTCCAAACACAGCTATTTTCTGTTGTGTATCTTCATCTCAATGGTGACATGGCCACTGCCCAAGGAACTTGTGGCAGAGATCCCAAGGTGAGGCAGCAACAGACGTCTATGAACATTGTGCGTTAACAGTGGCTCAGAGCCTCTAGATTCATAGCTCTGCATGGTGGGCTTCTGCCTTCAACAACTCACTGGGCTTCATGAAGATGCCTTCCATGGCTTTCCAATAGTTGTTCTGACTTGGCTGGGCCATGCCATGCACCTCTTTTTGCCCACTGATAGGTCGACCATATTGTTCTCCTGTGACAGATAGCAGTACCTCAGTGGAAGAGTGTTTGAACCGCACCTCACCATCTCTCACCCAGTAGGGTCCATTACAGAGTACTGTCCAGTCATCCAGATAATCACCTTCACCTTCCTCACCAAAAGCACTCACTTCCTGGAAAACACAGAAGGTAGTAATATTAGCATGGTTGACAAGGGCTTGAAAAGGAGTGGGAGGCAATGGTAAGAAAAAGAAGGCTACCCTGAAGTAAAAAATCAGAGGGGGCCAGGCTCATGCCGGTAATTCGAGCACTTTGGGAGGCTGAGCGGGGCAGATCACTTGAGCCCAGGAGTTTGAGAACAGCCTGGGCAACATGGTGAAACCCTATCCCTAAAAAAAATACAAAAGAGGCCGGGCGTGGTGGCTCACGCCTGTAATCCCAGCACTTTGGGAGGCCGAGACGGGCAGATCACGAGGTCAGGAGATCGAGACCATCCTGGCTAACACGGTGAAACCCCGTCTCTACTAAAAAATACAAAAAACTAGCCGGGCGAGGTGGCGGGCACCTGTAGTCCCAGCTACTCGGGAGGCTGAGGCAGGAGAATGGCGTGAACCCGGGAGGCGGAGCTTGCAGTGAGCTGATATCCGGCCACTGCACCCCAGCCTGGGCGACAGAGCGAGACTCCGTCTCAAAAAAAATAAAAAAAATAAAAAATAAACAAAATAAAAAAATAAAAATACAAAAGAAATTAGCTGAGGTCAGGAGTTCAAGACCAGCCTGACCGACATGGAGAAACCGTCTCTACTAAATATACAAAATTAGCTGGGTGTGGTGGCACATGCCTGTAATCCCAGCTACTCAGGAGGCTGAGGCAGGAGAATTGCTTGAACGCAGAGGCAGAGGCTGCGGTGAGCCGAGATCATGCCATTGCACTCCAGCCTGGGCAAAAGAGCGAAACTCCGGTCTCAAAAAAAAAAAAAAAAGAAAGAAAAGAAAAGAAATTAGCTGGGCATGGTGGCACATGCCTATAGTACCCAGCTACTACAGCTATCGCCTGAGTCCAGGAGATCAAGGCTGCAATGAGCTGTGATCACACTACTGCACTCCAGCTTGGATGACAGAGCAAGACCCCTTCTCAAAAAAAATAAAAATTAAAAAAAAAAATTCAGCTGCTTTCCAGTGTTTCATTTTTTAGTTTTGTTTTGTTTTTTGAGATGGATTTTTGCTCTTGTTGCCCAGGCTGGAGTGCAATGGCGCAATCTCGGCTCACTGCAACCTCCGCCTCCCAGGTTCAAGCAATTCTCCCGCCTCAGCCTCCCTAGTAGCTGAGATTACAGGCATGTGCCACCACACCTGGCTAACTTTGTATTTTTAGTAGAGACAGGGTTTCTCCATGTTGGTCAGGCTGGTCTCGAACTCCCGACCTCAGGTGATCCGCCCGCCTCAGCCTCCCAAAGTGCTGGGATTACAGGCATGAGCCACCGCACCCGGCCATTCCAGTGTTGTTTAAAATAAACCATGAACCATAGAAAAAGACGAAAGACACAAAGGACATAAGAGGAAAAAATTCGTTGCTGTAAGATTATGGTCCATGGTTCCTATCTGAGTTATGGCATCAAAAACAAAGAAAAGAAAAAAAAAGGTTATGGTCCAAACACTTATTTTGCAATTAATACTATAGTTGCCTTATATTTTTTATTACAGTGTTAAAACAGTATTTCTTTCTGTTTCCTTTGTAAGAGTTAGGATCTTGGCCAGGCACAGTAGCTCACTCCTGTAATCCCAACACTTTGGGAGGGGGAGGCGGGCAGATCGCCTGAGGTCAGCAGTTCAAGACCAGCCTGGCCAACATGGTGAAACCCCATCTCTACTAAAAATACAAAAATTATCCAGGCATGGTGGCAGGCGCCTGTAATCCCAGCTATTCGGGAGGCTGAAGCGGGAGAATCGCTTGAACCCGAGAGGCAGAGGTTGCAGTGAGCCGAAGGTTGCAGTGAGCCAAGACTGCACCATTGCACTCCAGCCTGGGCAACAAGAGCAAGACTTTGTCTCAAAAAAAAAAAAAAAGTTGGGATCTTGCTCTGTTGCCCAGGCTGTAGTGCAGTGCCTCAAGCGGTCTTACGGCCTCACCTCCTGAGTAGCTAAGACTATAAGACTACAGGCCTATACCACCACACCCAGGTAGTTAAAAGTTTCTTTTGTAGGCAACTGTGTTGCCTTGGCTGGTCTCCAACTCCTGGTCTTAAATGATTCTCCCCACTTGGTCTTTCAAGGTGTTGGGATTATAGGTGTGAGCCACCGTGCTGGCTTTAAAATACTTTATTTTTTGAGATAGCATCTCGCTCTGTCACCCAGGCTGGAGTGCAGTGGCACAATCTCAGCTGTCTGCAACCTCTACCTCCTGGGTTCTAGCGATTCTCATGCCTCAGCCTCCGGAGTAGCGGGGATTATAGGCATGTGCTACCACACCCAGCTAATTTTGGTATTTTTTAATAGAGATGGGGTTTCACAATGTTGACCAGGCTGGTCTCCAACTCCCAGCCTCAAGTGATCCACCCACCTCAGCCTACTAAATTGCTGGGAGTACAGGCATGAGCCACCACTTTCAGCCCTTAAAATACTTTGTATCTCTTATTATTTGACTTTATTACTGCTTCATTCTCTTAAATAGATTTTAAATGACCTGATGACAAGTTCAAAAGGGAATGGACTATGGGAGTCAGGATGACCTTGAATCTCAACTTGATCCCTTCCTCTGTAAATCCTTTGAGCGTTTGTTTTCTCCTCTATAAAATGATCACAATATCACCTTATAGAGCAACTGTGAGAATTAAATGAGATAGCAAATATTAACTGAGCAAAACATAGCAAGTTCTCTATACTCTTTCCTTCTTTCTTTCTTTCTTTCTTTCTTTCTTTCTTTCTTTCTAATAAGGCAGTGAGAGAGAGAGCAAGTTCTCTATATTCTACTCCTCATCTAAATTCCATCATCCTTAAGGCCAAATATTCAGTTTCTATACAATGGCAATTGAAAAATTACTGATTATTTCAGAAGCATGAGAGTGTGTGTGTGTGTATACACTCTACTTGATAAAACTGTTTCCCAGGAGGATACCAGTATGTAATTCTGATACTGCTATATTTGTATATTGGAACTGAAGTTCAATACATGGATGGCAGATGGTGGGAACAAGGTATCTTACTGTTGGAGTGGGAATTTACAAATTAGCACAGGGAGGAGGGCTAGGATGACCTATGTGGTAACGGATTACAGCTAAAGACATCAGCCGCCGGGCCCAGTGGCTCACGCCTGTAATCCCAGCACTTTGGGAGGCTGAGGCAGACGGATCACAAGGTCAGGAGATGGAGACCATCCTGGCTAACACGGTGAAACCCCATCTCTACTAAAAATACAAAAAATTAGCCGGGCGTGGTGGTGGGCACATATAGTCCCAGCTACTTGGGAGGCTGAGGCAGGAGAATGGTGTGAACCCGGGAGGCGGAGCTTGCAGTGAGCCGAGATCGCGCCACTGCACTCCAGCCTGGGCAACAGAGCAAGAGTCTAAATACATATATACATACATCAGTAAGAACCTTAGCCAGCCACAGTGGGGCATGCCTGTATTCCCAGCTACTTGAAAGGTTGAGGCAAGAGGACTGCTTGAGCCAAGAAGTTTGAGGCTCTAGTGCACTATGATCACACCTGTGAGTAACCACTGCACTCCAGCCTGGATAACATAGAAAGAACCCATCTTAAGAAAAAAAAAGAAAAAGAAACCTCATTTAACTTAATATAGATACAGATGGCTATGCAAATAAAAATTTATAGATATGTATATATACATGAGTAAGCATACAGAGATACAGGTTTTTTTTATTTAATTTTTTTTTTTTTTGAGATGGAGTCTCACCCTATCACCCAGGCTGGAGTGCAATAGTGCAATCTCGGCTCACTGCAACCTCCATCTCCCAGGTTCAAACGATTCTCCTACCTCAGCCTCCCGAGTAGCTGGGATTACAGGCGCCCGCCACCATGCCCAGCTAATTTTTGTACTTTAGTAGATACCGGGTTTCACCATGTTGGCCAGGCTAGTCTCGAACTCCTGACCTCGTGATCCGCCTGCCTCGGCCTCCCAAAGTGCTGGGATTACAGGCGTAAGCCACTGCGCCCGGCCTACAGTTCTTTATTCTGTCAAGTGAGAGGGTCCAAAAGAAACATTCCAGTAACAACAAGCTTACATAAGGCCTAGAACTTGGTTTTAATATCATTCTCCAATAAAAGAAAGCAGAGCTCCTTGGAGAAATAGCTGATTATAGTACTGGAGCAAGAAATAAACAAGATAAGTCTGGAGCATCTTTTGGTGCCAGAAAGGAAAGAAGTGCTTTAAAGTGCACTCACGGCCGGGCGCGGTGGGGCTCAAGCCTGTAATCCCAGCACTTTGGGAGGCCGAGACGGGCGGATCACGAGGTCAGGAGATCGAGACCATCCTGGCTAACCCAGTGAAACCCTGTCTCTACTAAAAAATACAAAAAACTAGCCGGGCGAGGTGGCGGGCGCCTGTAGTCCCAGCTACTCGGGAGGCTGAGGCAGGAGAATGGCGTAAACCCGAGAGGCGGAGCTTGCAGTGAGCCGAGATCCGGCCACTGCACTCCAGCCTGGGCGACAGAGCGAGACTCCGTCTCAAAAAAATAAAAATAAAAAAAAAAAAAATAAAGTGCAATCACACATACACACACACACAATGGGATACTGTCAAATGGACACAAAGCCAGCTGAAAGAATTCCTGATGGCCAAAGTTGGAAAAATTTGAGCAACAAAATATAGTAGTATTAGATTACAAGAAAGTATAAACTATCCATGAGTTTATGCTAATGTAAATAACTGAATAAATAAATTGGGGAAAAGAGACAAATCCCCCATATGGAAAAATCTCAAATAAAATATGTAGATATTCCACCCTAAGGTAGAGAGAGTGTAACTCTCCAGTCTGTAAGAGTGAAATGCACATAGTGACTTCCTTCCAAAAAGTGTATGGAAAGGGGGAAAATGAAGAGAGTAACTTTACAGGAGAAACCTAACCAACAAACAACTACTTCAGCCAGGTAATCAAGGTCAACATCAACAGTCACAAATCATAAAGACAGTATGTATCCCTGATATGATGGGATAAAAATGGCACTTTACCTCAGTGATCTTCCTCTCAAACCCTTTATAAGTCCAGTCTAATCACAAGAAAAACAGACAAATTCCAATAGAGGGGCAATCTACAATACACCTGACCAGCACTCCTCAAAGCTGTCAAGGTCATCAAAAACTAGGGAAGTCTGAAAAACTGTCACAGCCACAACAGCCTAATGAGACATGGCAAGTATATGTAATGTGGTATTTTGGAACGGAAAAAGAACATTAGGTAAAAACTAAGGGACCAGACACGGAGACCTCACACCTGTAATCCCAGCACTTTGGGAGGCCAAGGCAGGTGGATCACGAGGTCAGGAGTTCGAGACCAGCCTGGACAACTTGGTGAAACCCCGTCTCTACTGAAAATACAAAAAGCAGCCAGGCGTGGTGGCAGGTGCCTGAAATCCCAGTTACTCAGGAGGCTCTGGCAGGAGAATAGCTTGAACCTGGGAGGCGGAGGTTGCAGTGAGCCGAGATCGTAAAAAAAACCTAAGGGAATCAGGAAAAAACTATGGACTTTAGTTAATAAAACTGTATCAATATTGCTTCATTAAATGTAGCAAATTTACCCTTCCAAGGTAAGATGTTAATAAGGAAAACTATATACAGGGGGTGGGGATAGGGAAGGAGTCATTAAGGGGTCCACATCCCCTGATAACCCAAGGCTTAAAACAGTGGCACAAGGCCAGGCACAGTGGCTTATGCCTGTAATCCCAGCACTTTGGGACACTGAAGGGGGCAGATAGCTTGAGCTCAGGAGTTTTGAGACCAGCCTGGGCAACATGGCAAAAACCCGTATCTACAAAAAAAATACGAAAATTAGCCAGGCGTGGTGGCATGAGCCTGTAGTGAGGGCTGAGGTGGGAGAACTGCTTGAGCCCAGGAGGCTGAGGCTGCAGTGAGCAAGATCACACCACTGCACTACAGCCTGGGTGACAGAGAGAGACCCTGTTTAAAAACAAAAAACAGGCCGGGCGCGGTGGCTCAAGCCTTTAATCCCAGCACTTTGGGAGGCCGAGACGGCAGATCACGAGGTCAGGAGATCGAGACCATCCTGGCTAACATGGTTGAAACCCCGTTGCTACTAAAAAATACAAAAAACTAGCTGGGCGAGGTGGCGGGCACCTGTAGTCCCAGCTACTCGGGCGGCTGAGGCAGGAGAATGGCATAAACCCGGGAGGCGGAGCTTGCAGTGAGCTGAGATCCGGCCACTGCACTCCAGCCTGGGTGACAGAGCGAGACTCCGTCTCAAAAAATAATAAATAAATAAATAAAAACAAAAAACATAAGTGACACAATAGCAAATCCATTTTCCTAATGTAACTAGTTAGCATCATTTAAAAAAAACTACAATTTGGAAAACATTGGGTTTCTTCATTACAGGATATCAGAACTTATGATATGCTAATGTATATCCAGTCTGTCTGTCCTTCCCATTTCTTGATTTGGTTTAGTTGTTGTCTCCACTTTGACCAGAAACGATTTTCTTCACACTTACAAAACAGAGCCAGGCGGGTGCAGTGGCTCATGCCTATAATCCCAACATTTTCAGGAGGCCAAGGCCAGTGGATCACCTGAGGTCAGGAGTTCGAGACCAGCCTGACCAATATGGTGAAAACCCATCTCTACTAAAAATACAAAAATTAGGCCAGGAACAGTGGCTCGCGCTCGTAATCCTAGCACTTTGGGAGGCCAAGGTGGGCAAATCACAAGGTCAGGAGTTCAAGACCAGCCTGGTCAACATAGTGAAACCCCATCTCTACTAAAAATACAAAAAAAAAAAAATTAGTCGAGTGTAGTGGCACATGCCTATAGTCCCAGCCACTCGGGAGGTTGAGGTGGGAGAACCGCTTGAACCCAGGAGGCAGAGGTTGCAGTGAGCTGAGACCATGCCATTGCACTCCAGCCTGGATGACAGAGTGAGACTCCATCTCAAAAATAAAAAAAAAATACAAAAATTAGCCAGGCATGGTAGCATGCACCTGTAATCCCAGCTACCCAGGAGACTAAGGCAGGAGACTTTCTTGAAGCCGGAGGCAAAGGTTGCACTAAGCCAAGATCATGCCACTGCACTGCACCCTGGGTGACAGAGAGACACTTCATCTCAGAAACAAAAAAATAAAAACAAAAAAACCTCACACAAAAACAGAGCCATTTCCCCAGTTCTGCACAAAAGAGAACAACTACACCTAGAAAAGAAACAATTAAGAACCAAGAGATCAAACAAGCACCCACTGAGTAATGCAGAGCAGCAACGATCCATCGAAAGCCACCTCACCTGGTTTCCAGAAAGAGGTGAAGTGAAGTGGTGACTATGGAGGTTTCGGCCAGTGTTGACATGTGTCAACCGGATGGGCTGGCCACACTTGATGGGGGTTCCCCTCTCACACACTGTGGCAGTCTTCCCCCGTATCCTCCAGTAACTGTTGCTGTCATCCACAGAGGTTACACCTGTCACTGACTGCTGCCCACTACCTGCAGTTAAGAAAAGAAAGACAACTCTCTTTCTCTGCCATGGACAACATGCTCAGAGACAGAAGCTCGAGGGTGCTCAAGATTCAGTTTCACCTGTAACCCACCATGACCAAGGTAGACACGCTGCTGGAGGTGTAATGGATTATTAATGCTGCTTTACAAGAGGCTGAAGACCACCCTCAGCCATGATGGTCTAGCAGGTGGAACCTGAAAAGCTGCCAAAGCCTTAGACAAGGGCCAAGCCCATCTTTGTGTGCTTGCATCCAAATGTGAAGAGCCTATGTATATCAAGCTAGGGGTGGCTCTTTGTGCTGAACACAAAATCAACCCAATTAAGGTTGATGACCTCAAGAAACCAGAGAAATGGCTAAGCCTCTGGAAAACTGACAAGACAAAGAAAACTTTGTAAAGTGGTTGGTTGCAGTTGTGTCACAGTGAAGGGCTATGGCAAAGAATTTCAGGTCAAGGATGTGACAGTGTACTTCAAATGTAAGAAATCAACAAATAAATTTGGTACCCATTCCTCAAAAAAAAATGGCAAGTGAGCTCAACCTCACCCTTATTGCCTATGGCCAATATTGTACCCTGTGTCATAAAACAGGCAAGAAGGGGTGGGGAGAAAAATGCTATGCTTGGCAATATTTTTTCTTCTACAACATTAAAATATTTATAAAAAATACAAAATGTGCTGGGTGTGGTGGCTCATGCTTGTAATTCCAGCACTTTGGGAGGCTGAAGCAGGTGGATCAGGAAGTCAGGAGTTCAAGACCAGTCCCACCAACACAGTGAAACCCCGTCTCTACTGAAAATACAAAAATTAGCTGGGCATGGTGGCGGCGGCCTGTAATCCCGGCTACTTGGGAGGCTGAGGCAGGAGAATCACTTGAACCCGGGAAGCGGGGGTTGCAGTGAGCCGAGATCGCACCACTGCCCTCCAGCCTGGGTGACAGAGCCAGACTCTGTCTCAAAAAAAAAAAACTGTGTCTACATAATACCAGTTATTATATGATAAAGTATACTTAAGGGTATGTCATATCAGAAAATTGTAAGAGTTTGCATCAAAGGATATCCAAGGCACAAATTTATGTAGAGTTTTTGAGGCACAGGCAGTACTAACCTGCAGACACTAGCCTGGATAGCCCCTAATGTGTCTAATCACATAATTTTAACATGTTTGTAATATTATTCATGTTCATTAACTATTACGATAAAAATGTTTATTTTTCGGTCGGGCATGGTGGCTCACGCCTATAATCCCAGCACTTTGGGAGGCCAAGGCAGGCAGATCACAAGGTCAGAAGATCGAGACCATGGTGAAACCCCGTCTCCATTAAAAATACAAAAAATTAGCCGGGCGCGGTGGTGGGTGCCTGTAGTCCCAGCTACTCAGGAGGCTGAGGCAGGAGAATGGCGTGAACCCGGGAGGCAGAGCTTGCAGTGAGCCGAGACTGCGCCACTGCACTCCAGCCTGGGCAACAGAGACTCCGTTTCAAAAAAAAAAAAAAGTTTATATTTCACAATTAAAATGAGACTACTTTATATTGCCAACTTTAATCTAAGCAGGCATCTCTGACCAAGTTGGCCATCATCTGACCAACTCCCACAAGTGGTCAATTATTATAAAAGTATTCTTTGAGCAGGGCACAGTGGCACACGCCTGTAATCCTAGCACTTTGGGAGGCTGAGGCAGGCAGAACACAAAGTCAGGAGTTCGAGACCAGCCTGGCCAACATGGTGAAACCCTGTCTCTACAAAAAATATAAAAATTAGCTGGGCGTGGTCACACGCGCCTGTAATCCCAACTATTTGGGAGGCTGAGGCAGAAGAATTGCTTGCATCTGGGAGGCGGAGGTTGCAGCGAGCCGAGATCGCGCCACCGCACTCCAGCCTGAGTGGCCAGGAGAGACTCTGTCAAAAAAAAAAAAAAAGTATCCTTGGAGGTCTGGCACAGTGGCTCATGCCTGTAATCCAAGCGCTTTGGGAGGCTGAGGTGGGAGGATCCCTTGAGTCCTGGAGTTCGAGACCAGCCTCAGCAACATAGCAAAATCTGGTCTCTAAAAAAAAAAAAAAATTTTTTTTTTGAGACAGGGTCCCTCTGTCACTCAGGCTGGAGTGCAGTGGTATGATCACAGCTTACCACAGCCTTGACTTCCCAGGCTCAGGTGATCCTCCTACCTCAGCCTCCCAAGTAGCTGGGATTTCAGGCACCTGCCACCACACCCGGCTAATTTTTCTATTTTTTGTAGAGATGGGTTTTTGCCATGTTGCCCAGGCTGGTCTCGAATTCCTGGGCTCAAGCAATCCAACTGCCTCAGGCTCCCAAAGTGCTAGGATTACAGGTGTGAGCCACCATACCCAGCCTAAAAAAATTTTTTTTATATTTAAGAGAAAAAAAAGAGGTTGGGTACAGTGAATCGTCAATCCCAGCACTTTGGGAGGTCAAGGTGGGCAGATCGCTTGAGCCCAGGATTTCAAGACCAAGCTCAGGCAACTGACAAAACTCCATCTCTACAAAAGACCCAAAAAATTAATCAGGTGTGGTGGGGTGCACTTGCAGTCCCAGCTACTCAGGAGGCTGAGATGTGAGGATTTCTTGGGCCCAGGAGGTCAAGGCTGCAATGAGTCGTGATTGTGTCACTGCACCTCAGCTTGGACGACAGAGTAAGACTCTGTTTCTTAATTTCTTTCTTTTTTTTTTTTTGAGACAGAGTCTGTTCTGTCACCAGGCTGGAGTGCAGTGGTGCGATCTCGGCTCACTGCAACCTCCAATTCTCTGGTTCAAGTGGTTCTCCTGCCTTGGTCTCCCATGTCTCTTAAGGAAAGAAAAAATCTAGCTACAGGATTTAAAAAGCTGGGGCGGGGGGGTGCGGTATACAAATAATCGCTGATAGCTAATGTGTGTTACTAAGACTGCTCAGCAGCACAGTGTGTGAGGACTTACTGGGTATCTAGCACTGACCTAAGTCCTTTGTTTGAATATTCTTATTTGACATCTACATTTGCTGAAGTAGGTATTATTATCCCCAGCATACCCAAGGTCACACAACTCTAAGAAACAAGGCTGGGACTGAATGAACCTAGACAGCCCGACTCTAGAACTAACACTCTTAACCATTCTGCATCATATCTCATTAAGATCATATTTCTTCCAAAAGCTTTAAATTGTCAGGTTTCCCCAAACGAGCTACTCTCATAAACACCAGGGATACCCTCTTTCCTAGGCTTCATTCACTACCCAGGTCTTTGAAAGCATTCGTATTTCCCAGATACTTTCCTCTAATAGTTTTACCTGTTCCTTCTAGCTTTGCTTTCAGCTCCATGGCCTTGCCTGACCAAAGACTTTTGATATTTCACTTTTACCACGTATACCATTATGCCTCGTGCCAGTTACACGGGTAAATATAGCCAACTATCAGCTCCTTTCTACTGTCTCCTTCCACTCAGCTCATGACTTTATTATATCTTTCTTTTTCAGAAAAGCCAAACCAAGTCTCCCTTCCTACTTCTGGTTACTGCCTTACAGCTCTCTGGGGTCCTCACAGCCACGCTTCACTACTAAACCATGGTCTACATTTTGTCTCCTACATTTTCTGCTTTCTATTCAACCCTTCACTTCCTCCTCCAAATCCTTTTTTTTTTTTTTTTTGAGGCGGAGTCTTCACTCTGTCGCCCAGGCTGGAGTGCAGTGGCACCATCTCAGCTCACTGCAAGCTCCGCCTCCCGGGTTCGCGCCATTCTCCTGCCTCAGCCTCCCGAGTAGCTGGGACTACAGGCGCCCGCCACCGCGCCCGGCTAATTTTTTGTATTTTTTAGTAGAGCCGGGGTTTCACCGTGTTAGCCAAGATGGCAAATCCTTATACCTTGGGATTATCCAAAGTTCTATGCCTGGCCTTCATATATTTCCACCTGTAGTTCTTAAATTGCTGAGGGTCAGGACAAAAGCATTTGTATTTTTAACAAGTTTCTCAAGTTATTCATATTGATCCCAGATTGAGAACCACAGTTCATCCTGGGCAATTTCATCCACTACCCTGACATTTTCAACCACAGTCTGTACAAGATGTTGTATTTAATGTTGTATCTAATGTGGTATCTCAGGCTCAGCAGAGATCCCTTTTCTGAGCTTCAGACTGAACCTGGTTCCCAAATCTGGCTGTCCATCAGAACCACCTGAAGAGCTTTTTAAACCTACAGATTGCTACTGCCAAGCCTCTGTCCACCTCCACTCTAATTCAGTAGATCCAAAGTTGGAAACCAAAGCAAATTAAAAAATAAGCCTGACAACATGTTAGGTGTTCACTGAATGGGTGCTAGGATTATTAAGACATCGCAGTGATGATAACTCACGTCCTTGCCTAGTCTAACTGATCAGATAGGTTTTGGGAATCATGAACCAGACTAGCCCACCTGACAGAACTCTTTCCTCCCTCAGCAAACAGCATCATCAGTCATCCAAGATAGAATTCTACCAGCTATCTTAAATGCCTCTCACATCTCACTAGCTGACCTTCATTCTTTTTTTGTTTGCTTATCTTTTTTTTTCAGGCAGATAAGACTTTCTTTTTTTGGTCTGTTTTTATTATATTGTAATCTTCTTGACTGATTATCACTACCGAATCTCCTGCAGGTAGTACAATTCTAGTCATATAGTAGGAACTCATTAAGACCTACGCCGAATGAATGAATTCAAATAACTTATTATTAAACATTTTAATTTCAAATGCTTAAAAAAAAAAAAAAAGTTTCTGTGCAATTCCTGTCACTGCTCCAAGTTCCTTACAAGAAGGAGGTTCAGATTTGGGTAGAAGGGGCCCAAAAGATAGGAATTAAGGAGCAAGTGTAAGATGCAGAAGAGCTGGAAGACAAAGGGTTGTAGTCAACGAGTGAGCTCTTGGAGTTTAAAGTTTCAGATACAGTACTTACTGTTACTTTAAAATTTCAGACACAGCACTTCCTGTAATTTTCTTGTCTGTCTCTAAAGCAGGCTTTGAACCTGGATAGATTTGGATAGAACCCCGACTTTGACATTTGCTAGCTGCAAGGCTTTGAATAAACGATTTAATTTCTCTGCGTCTGTTAACTCATCTGTGAAATGAGGATAGCAATAGTATCACCTTACATGAATGTTAATAAGCGGAAAAAGTACATAGGTAACGTGCCTGGCCTGTAGTTCACCAAATATTAGGTGGTGTTGCGATTAAGATGCCTGAGAACAACTCAGTTCTCCGACTCTCCAGACCTGAGGAACCGTCCCAGGGAACACCTAACCTTCCCAGACCACACCCTCAGATTTTCTTTAGGCCCCGCCCCTCCAGATACTCCCAGGCCTCCCTAGCCCACCCGAGCCCGATCCCCAGCATTACCTGACCCATAGCGCACGTCGTGTGAGTGCAGTCGGACGTTGTGGCGCGTATTGAGTAGCTTTACCACGGAGCCGCAAGTAACGACAGCCAGGCTGGACGCACCCACAGCGCTCCACAAACACCCCAATAACAGTAGAGGTACTACAGCCATCCTAGCTGTATCGCGGAGCCCCAAATCTTCGAAGAAAACGCGGCCCCTCCCCGGAACCGGAAGCTGAAGACGATACCACGGAGAGAAGGAAGTGAAGAAGCCCGAGTCTGATCTTTATGGTTTATCTGGCTAGAGCGGCCTGAGAAACAGGCTGAGCCTGGTTACTTACGATACTCTCGCTCTGTTCCAGGGGCTCAGTAACAGCTGCCTTCCTGAGCCGCTTCGGTTACCGTTCGCACCCACGGGACGAAAGCTCCCGAGAGCGGGAGAGAGAACAAGAAATGGCCCACCCACTCCCGGTGACAGAGAGCCGGAAATGACGTAGCACGTTGACGCAGCGGCGGCGGCGGCGGCGGAGGGGCAGTGCGGTGGGTCCGTAGTATCTTTTCCCAGTCTCGGTTCGACGACTCCATTTTTCCTCGGTGGGGGCTTAGCGCACCGGAGGAGCGGCGGACTTCAGGCAAGTAAAGTTCCGACTGGGGAGCGTGTTTCTCGCAGGAGTCAGGTGGGGAACCGGGCTCCTAGGGCCTGGTCCCGTAAGGGAAGAGGCAATGGGGAGCCGTATGTGGGAAGAAGGGGGGGCCTGGCCTTCCCTGCTCTATGGGGGGAAGGGGGAGGAAAGCGCTGCAGTTGCTCAGTCTCAAAGCTTTTCCCAGCCCGGTAACACCCGGAACCCGTGAATTGAGTGGCATGTTGAATCAACAGGCTTCCTGGCATCCAGTCCTTCTCTCCGCAGATTTTTAAAACTGGGCCACGCGAAAGGATTGGGGATAGAAGGGACCTGGGGCTTCTGAACCAGGATCAGGTGATCGAGTTGTTTGTTCTGAGGTTATGAATCCTATGGAGCTTTCAGCAGCTCGATCATCAGGCTAGAGGGCGATGCCAAATTCCAGCTCTTTACATGTTGCTGAATAATACAAATAGAACTTTTTGTAGATAGTTGCATCCTTCATCCCTTTCTAAAGATCGAAGGTGTTGTAGAAGTACCTAAAGCCCGTCCATTCTCCGTAGATTCATTTCCTCAAACGTTTGCCAGAGGCCTATCATGAACATCAAAATGAGTTATTAAGTCAAAACTCGTCTTCTAGTTTCTGCCTTTCTCCTCAGGCACTCGTTTGAACCAGCTGGAGAAGTTAATTTTCCTGGGTTGTTGCAAGAACTGATACTTATTTCACAGGCCTAAGATCTCTGGAAATACTTCCATGGAAATTCACTGTATCAGAAGTAACAAGGGTGTATGAAGCTACATCATTAATGAGCATAAGGGAATGTGAACAATATTGAATTTGATTAATTTCTTCGGAAAAATGTCTGGTTCCACTGTTTATCTGAAAGATACCAGTTAGTAAGTCTTCGGTGTTTTGATTACAGAAGCATGACTGCTCTTCCATCAGCTGTGAATTTAGAGCCCTTTTTCATGAGTAATGTTCCTTTCACCAGTACAAGTACATTTTTATTCACTTGGCTTGTGTGGCTGCTAGATTGGATTAGCATAGCCTTGCGACTCTTAAGAGGTTTTAACTTCATCAGGAGATTAATTACATCAGAAATTGGTGCAGTCTGGAGAAGCTTAGTGGAATTTTACAGTTCTTCCTCTGAAAGCCTACCTAGAGTGGTGGAAACATGATGTTTGTAGGCAAATACGTTTGCCCTGCTTCTATTTTCTTGATCTTAATAAATGGCACTACCATCAATCCTGCCTATAATCCTTGCCTTCCTTCCTCTCCACTATTTCCCAATAAAATCAGTCACCAAATCCTGTCTCTCCATGAAACTGTTCCCATCAGCATACAGTATGTTCTGGTATCCTTCACATCCCTCTCCAACTACCATGCCAATTTTTAAAATTTCCATTCATAGATTTCTACCTGTATCAACTCAGCTTTCTTACCCTTTATTCAATCTTCATTTCATATCAATCTGGCTTCTCTTCTGCCCACTCCTTTTTTTTTTTGGGGGGGGGGGGGACATTGTCTTGCTCTGTTGCCCAGGTTGGAGTGCAGTGGCCCCATCATAGCTCACTGCCACCTGGAACTCCGGAGCTCAAGCAATCCTCCTAAGGTAGCTTCTAGTAATCAAGTGCCACCGCATCTACTTTGCCCACTCCATTGAAGTTGCCCTTATCTAGGTCACCAGTGACTTCTATGTTGCCAAATCCAATGGATACTTTGTTCTCATCTTTCTCTGTCTCTGCAATATTCAAGGTAGTTACTCCTGTCTCCAAACTTTCATCTTGGCTTTATTGACATTTCATTCTTGGATTTTCTCCATTTCTCTGGCTGTTCCTTCTGAGTCTCATTTGCTAGCCACCTTTGCTCTCTATCTGATGTCTAAATGTTGGAGCTGGTCACGGTGGCTCACGCCTGTAATCCCAGCACTTTGGGAGGTCAAGGCGGGCGGATCACTTGAGGTCAGGAGTTCAAGACCAGCCTGGCAAACATGGTAAAACCCCATCTCTACTAAAAATACAAAAACTAGCTGGGCATGGCGACATGCCTGTAATCCCAGCTACTTGGAAGGCTGAGGCAGGAGAATCACTTGAACCCAGGAGGCAGAGGTTTGCAGTGAGCGGAGATTGTGCCACTGCACTCCAGCATGGGCAACAAAACAAGACTCCATCTCAAAATATATGTGTATATATATATGTTGGAATTCTCACAGGAATCCTGGGCCCTCTACATGCTTCCCTTTAGGTGACCCAGCCCCATGGCTTTAATTACCACCTGAAAGTTGGCAACTCCAAAGTTTAAATCTTGTGTTCCAGAATCACACATCAGAAATGCCTGTTTAATTATCTCCATTTGGATATTTCTTAGGCACCCCAAAGCTAACATAACCAAAAGAAAGTTTTGGTTTTCTTATCATTCCAAACTTTATCCTCCCATTTTACTGAGTGGTACTCCTATCCACAGGGTTACCGAAGATAGACCTATGAGAATCATCTTTGTTCTTCTCCTTTACTACTCCTCTTTCCCAGTCTTTTAGTAAGTCCTGTCACTTCCACTTCTAGAATGTTTTTGTAGTCTGTCTTCTCTTCTCCATCTTCACTGCTACCACCCTATTCCAAGCCACCACCATCTTTTGCTTGGGCTACCACAACGATATCCTCAGTTTTTCCTGGTTTCCACTCAGATCTTCCTCCAGTTCATTTTACATGTAACAGAATTGGATCAGAGCAGATCATGTCATTTCCCTACTTAAAACTCTCCAGTGACTTTCCATGGCCTTTACGCCCTGCTTGAGGATACCTCTCATAGACCGCTGCCTTCACCATGCTCTAGTGCCATCAGCCTTAGGACATCACCTATTATATACCATATTCTTGCCCACTTTCTCTACTGGAATCTCTCCCCCTGGTTCTACAGGTCATATTCTATCTGTTGACATCTCAGCCTAAGTAAACTCACTTTAGATGAGATGAAAATATGTATTTCCTTCTTAGCTCTTAGAGCAAGGTTTATTTTATTTGTTGCCAGTGTGTCTCCTGCACCAGAATATGGGCATCCTAGGGGCATGGACCTTGTCTTGTATGTGCCTGGCATGTGGTAGGCTCTCATTAAATACATATTTATGCCAGGCATGGTGGTTCATGCCTATAATCCCAACACTTTGGGAGGCCGAGGTGGGCGGATCACCTGAGGTCAGGAACTCGAGACCAGGCTGGCCAACATGGTGAAACCCCATCTCTCTTAAAAATACAAAGAAAAAATTAGCTGGACATGGTGGTGGGTACCTGTAATCCCAGCTGTTTGGGAGGCCGAGGCAAGAGAATTGCTTAAACCCAGGAGTCAGAGGTTGCGGTGAGCCGAGATCACGCCACTACACTCCAGCCTGGGTGATAAAGCGAGACTCTATCTCGAAAATATATATATATATGTATTTGTTCTAGCTACTTGGGAGGCTCAGGTGAGATTATGGCTTGAGACCAGAAGGTGGAGGCTGCAGTGAGATGTGATCACACCACTGCACTCCAGTCTGGGTGACAGAGTAGGACTCCATCTCAGAAAATAATAAGTGTTTGTTGGATTAGCAAGTAAATTAATTTCAATTCTACGTTTAAAACCCAGCAATGGCTTCCCAGCACCTAGATCCTTATGACTTCTCCTCCAACTCTTATGAACCGTTCTTCCTCTCCCGGGCCTTCTCTGTACATGCCACAGTGCACGTGTTGTGCTAGAAGCGCACATCTCCGACATCACTCCCCAAACCATCTCCAAAGAAGCCAGCTCCTCTGCTGAACTAATTCCTCCTTACTCTTAAGGTCTTTGTTTAAAGTCACTTCCTCAAAACCAGGTTAGGTTGTCTTATTACAGGATCCCATGCTAGCCTTATCATCAATTCTCTAAAGACCTGTACTTCTAAATCATAGGTCACAAACTAAGGCCTGTGAGCCAATTAAGGTCGCCCCCATTTATTTACATGTTATGTATGCTTCTATGCTACAGTGGCAGATCTGGCCCTGTAGAGAAAAGGAAAGGTTTGCCAACCCCTGTGTGCTAGAGCAGGAACTGTGTGTTCCCCAATGTGTGTACCACAAGGTTTAGTAACTGTTAATCTCTCTTTGTGTTGCAGGGGTTCTGAATCTGGTTACATACTTCAGTTGTGCTCTTCTTTGGCCCTTACCCTGTTTCTCTAAAGAAATGTGGAAAGAGGCCGGGCGCGGTGGCTCAAGCCTGTAATCCCAGCACTTTGGGAGGCCGAGACGGGCGGATCACGAGGTCGGGAGATCGAGACCATCCTGGCTAACACGGTGAAACCCCGTCTCTACTAAAAAAATACAAAAAACTAGCCGGGCGAGGTGGCGGGCGCCTGTAGTCCCAGCTACTCGGGAGGCTGAGGCAGGAGAATGGCGGGAACCCGGGAGGCGGAGCTTGCAGTGAGCTGAGATCCGGCCACTGCACTCCAGCCTGGGAGACAGAGCGAGACTCCGTCTCAAAAAAAAAAAAAAAAAAAGAAATGTGGAAAGAAAAGAAATAAATTTTTTTTTTTTTTTGAGGTGGAGTCTCGCTGTCACCCAGGCTGGAGTGCAATGGCATGATCTCGGCTCACTGCAAGCTCTGTCTCCCAGGTTCAAGCGATTCTCCTGCCTCAGCCTCCCAAGTAGCTGGGATTACAGGTGTGCAGCACCACGCCCAGCTAATTTTTGTATTTTTAGTGGAGACAGGTTTCATCATGCTGCCCAGGCTGGTCTCAAGCATCTGACCTCAAGTGATCAGCCCACCTCAGCCTCCCAAAGTGCTGGCATTATAGGTGTGAGCCACCACGCCCGGCCGAATAAATAATATTTTTAAATGAACAAAATTAACTTTTTCTGTATTTTAACATCTTGACTTCATGTAATTAGGTTTTCAGGTTTTTTTTTAATTACAAAGAGTTCTGAATTCCAGATTTAAAAGGCCTTAAGTAGACTCTAAATATTTTTACTTATTAAACTTTTAGGTTTCATATCCAAATTGGACATTCACTTATGGATACCTTTGGAATAGTCCTAGTCCCTTGCTCATAAAATATAGGATACAAGACAATGTGGAATGTCCTGTAGTTTAAACTCCGCCCTAGACTTATGGGGCTGTTCTCCAGAGCAGCACGCCTAAATGTTTGCTCATGTTGCCTTTTTCCAGACTGTAAATCCTCTTTTATTCAAACATCACCTTTTCTCAGATATTTCCCAACCTTCCCATTGCTCTTATAGTCCAGGTATGTAACTTAACATAACCCTAATTGTGCTTTGTTATAACGTTATTAACAAGTGTTTTGAGATAGATTGTGAACTCCACCAGGGTCAGAAGCATATTTTACTCATTTTTATATACCCAAGTCCCAGCACAGAGCTTGACTCTTAAAAAAAAACCCAGCAAATGTTAATTGAAGCTGCAAAGTGGAAGGAATTAACAGACTAGATCTCTTTTCACTCTGGTCTCCTCTTAATTGCCTCCTACAACTTCTTGTTCAAAGGGAGGGACTGCAGAGGGCCTCCCTTGTGGCAATCTGATCCCAGTTCCATTCCTCTTCCAGCAAATGTCATGGTAACCACCAGCCTCTCCCTTTGAGCCACATCTTGTTCTGCAGCTGTGCTTCTGCCTAGAGAAACCTCTCCCTCCGTCCCCCCACTGCCCTTGTAGACCTATTCCAGTTGCAAATTTAACTTACAATGTAAGTATGGGGAAATTTTTAAGAGCATGAGTGCTAAATACAACATCCAAACTACATCAGGCTCATCATAGATACTGTATATTAATAATCATACACAAGTAAATACATTAGTGTCTTTATTCTAGATTAGTTCTTGCTTGTCAGTCTCAGACTGCAGTGCTACTGCAGTCTGCACATCTAGCTCCTGCAAGTTGCAGCAAGTCAGAATTGCTTCTGGCACACCTCTTACAACTGGAAGTCTTGGTATTGAGCTAGATTGGAGGCATTCCCCAGCTATAGCATAGCTTGTGCTTTATTGCTAACCTAGGCGATGGGAAGAAAGAGAACACAGCTATCTTTCCAAACTGTGTGCAGCATGGAGCACTAGCTGCCCTTGAGACAGAAGAAAGCTGTTGTTTTCATCAGGTAGGCTGTGTGTTTCTCTGTTAAGTAGGCTGAGGGGCATCTGGTCTGCAGGAGCTGGTGTTTAATTTGAAGATGTTGAGGCCTTAAAAGATTGAACGTATGGGTCTGATAGCCTAATTAAAACAAGCTATGTGTGGGGGCTGCCGTACTCATATCTATTTTTAATGGCTCAGTTCAGGGCTGAGGGGGAGCAATGGCAAAATTAAAATTAGAGCTCCAGATTTAATTGGCAGAAGTTTAAGACTTTCACTTTCGGCAGTGCTCAAGCTAAATGACCTTAAGGATAGAGATCTTGGGGCATGGGGGATCATCACCCTAACCCCTAGGCTTACTGTACCGCAGCTCTTTAGGGTCTTTACAGTCATTCCTCAACTTTTTGGACTCAGGACCCCTTTATACTCTTAAAACGTATTTAGGACTCCAAAGACATTTTGTTTATGTGAATTACATCTTTTGATATTTACCAGATTCGAAATTAAAACTCAAGACATTTAAAAATATTTATTGATTTATTTTAAAATAGTAAACAATAATACTTTTTACGAATAACAGTAGTTTTTTTGTTTTGTTTTGTTTTGTGATGGAGTCTCACTCTGTCACCCAGGCTAGAGTCTAGTGGCACCATCTCGGCTCACTGCAACCTCTGCCTTCCGGGTTCAAGCAGTTCTCCTGCTTCAGCCTCCCGAGTAGCTGGGACTACAGGCACCTGCCACCATACCCAGCTAATTTTTCATTTGTAGTAGAGATAGAGTTTCACCATGTTGGCCAGGCTGGTCTCAAACTCCTGACCTCAGGTGATCGGCCCACCTCCATCTTCCAAAGTGCTGGGGTTACAGGCATGAGCCACAGCACCCAGCCGAATAATAGTAGTTTTTTTTTTTTTTTTTTTTTTGAGACGGAGTCTCGCTCTGTCGCCGGGGCTGGAGCGCAGTGGCCGGATCTCAGCTCACTGCAAGCTCCGCCTCCCGGGTTTACGCCATTCTCCTGCCTCAGCCTCCTGTGTAGCTGGGACTACAGGCGCCCGCCACCTTGCCCGGCTAGTTTTTTGTATTTTTTTAGTAGAGACGGGGTTTCACCGTGTTCGCCAGGATGGTCTCGATCTCCTGACCTCGTGATCCGCCCGTCTCGGCCTCCCAAAGTGCTGGGATTACAGGCTTGAGCCACCGCGCCCGGCCAATAGTAGTTTTTAAAACAAAATAGTAAGAATGGACTGGGTGTGGTGGCTCACACTTTGGGAGGTTGAGGCCAGGTGGATCACTTGAGCTCAGGAGTTCGAAACCAGCCTGGCTAACATGGTGAAACTTCGTCTTAAAAAATAAATGAATAGGCCGGGCGTGGTGGCTCACGCCTATAGTCCCAGCATTTTGGGAGGCCAAGGCACGTGGATCACTTGAGGTCAGGAGTTCGAGACCAGCATGGCCAATATGGCCAAACCCCATCTCTACTAAAAATACAAAAATTAGCCAGACGTGGTAGCGAGTGCCTGTAGTCCCACCTACTCAGGAGGCTAAGGCAAGAGAATCGCTTGAACCCAGGAGGCTGAGGTTGAAGTGAGCCGGGATCGTGCCATTGCACTCCAGCCTGGGTGAGAGAGCAAGACTCTGTCTCAAAATAAGTAAATTAAGAATGACATTTTTTTGCTTTTTAGTACAATGTTTTAATGTCTGCCCTAATAGAATACAGCTGTGTTCTCATATGCTTTTGCATTCAGTCTGTTGTGATAACCACATGTCATATAACCTCTGGAAAAACTCCACTGTACACTCCTGAGAGAACAAAGGGACTGGCCCCTGGACCATGCCCTGAGAACTATTGATAAATGTGGTACTGTCAGCCATGAGGAGTCAGACAGACCTCAGCACTTACAACAGATGATAGTTTTATCACCTTGAACAAATGACTACATCTCTCTGAGTCTGTTTCTTCCTCTGTTGAGAGAGAAGTGTGCTGTAACTCATAGGATAGTGTAGGGATTCATGGAATATTTGTTCCACCTTGATAGGGACATAAAATAGTAGGATATTTGTTAGTGTCTGGCACTTGGTAGGTGTGTAAATAAGCATTATTCCTCAGGGTACTTTTTAAAAAATTGCTTAAAATACCCAAGAGAGACCCGTATTATTTTGGTTGGGTTTTGTGTGTGTGTTGTGAGTTTATTGTCCAGTTCTCTTCCTATGCCTGTTCTGTGTGTCTATTGTAATACATAAAACCATTTTATGGTCTTATTTTCATATTTCTCCCTCTAGGAGACAGTCAACTCCTTGAAAATGAACAATCCAGCCGGGCGTGGTGGCTCACGCCTGTAATCCCAGCACTTTGGGAGGCCAAGGCGGGCGGATCACCTGAGGTCAGGAGTTCAAGACCAGCCTGACCAACAAGGGGAAACCCCCTCTCTACTAAAAATACAAAATTAGCTGGCATGGTGATGCATGCCTGTCATCCCAGCTACTCAGGAGGCTGAGGCAGGAGAATTGCTTGAACCCAGGAGGTGGAGGTTGCGTTAACTGAGATTGCACCATTGCACTCCAGCCTGGGCAACAAGAGCAAAACTCCATCTCAAAAAAAAAAAGAAAGAAAACGAGCAATTCTCTTCAAATCCCCAGCTCTTAGCAGAGTATATGTACATAGTAGGCGTTCAGTTAGGTTTGTGGAAATAGTGGCATCTGAAACCACAACCGAAAATTGAACATTCCCCCACCCTCCTATACCTTCAGTTTTGTTTTCTTTTTTTTTTTTTTTTTTTTTTTTTTTTTTTTTTTTTGAAACGGAGTCTCGCTCTGTCGCCCAGGCTGGAGTGGAGTGGCCGGATCTCAGCTCACTGCAAGCTCCGCCTCCCGGGTTTACACCATTCTCTTGCCTCAGCCTCCCGAGTAGCTGGGACTACAGGCGCCCGCCACCTCGCCCGGCTAGTTTTTTGTATTTTTTTTTTAGTAGAGACGGGGTTTCACCGGGTTAGCCAGGATGGTCTCGATCTTCTGACCTCGTGATCCGCCCGTCTCGGCCTCCCAAAGTGCTGGGATTACAGGCTTGAGCCACCGCGCCCAGCCGCAGTTTTGTTTTCTTGAGTTTAGTTAATCTCAAGTTCATTGGTTATAGTATTAATTGAGCTCAGTAAGGACAATTTTCAAGAGAATTAGAGCCACAGAACTTAAGGCACCTTCAGGTAGCCATTAGCCACCCTTCTCTCCCCTCCCACTGCCATCTTTAACTGGGAAGAAGGCAGCAATATGAAAATGTAGGCCGGAGGCCGGGCGCGGTGGCTCAAGCCTGTAATCCCAGCACTTTGGGAGGCCGAGGCGGGCGGATCACAAGGTCAGGAGATCGAGACCACAGTGAAACCCCGTCTCTACTAAAAATACAAAAATTAGCCGGGCGCGGTGGCAGGCGCCTGTAGTCCCAGCTACTCAGGAGGCTGAGGCAGGAGAATGGCGGGAACCCGGGAGGCGGAGCTTGCAGTGAGCCGAGATCGCGCCACTGCACTCCAGCCTGGGCAACAGCGTGAGACTCCGTCTCAAAAAAAAAAAAAAAAAAAAAAAAAACAAAAAAAAAGAAAATGTAGGCCGGGCGCGGTGGCTCAAGCCTGTAATCCCAGCACTTTGGGAGGCCGAGACAGGCGGATCTCGAGGTCAGGAGATCGAGACCATCCTGACTAACGTGGTGAAACCCCGACTCTGCTAAAAAATACAAAAAAAAAAACTAGCCGGGCGAGGTGGCAGGCGCCTGTAGTCCCAGCTACTCGGGAGGCTGAGGCAGGAGAATGGCGTAAACCCGGGAGGCGGAGCTTGCAGTGAGCTGAGATCTGGCCACTGTACTCCAGCCTGGGCGACAGAGCAAGACTCCGTCTCAAAAAAAAAAAAAGAAAGAAAATGTAAGTCGTTTATTTAACAGACACTTAACAGTTGCTAATTTGTTAGCTAATTTGTTACTAATGTGTTGCAGCACACGTGAAAGGATATAGCTTTTCTGGTGCAGAATCAGAGTGCCTTGTAATGCCTCATTGTATTGCCATTTATGTTTTCATGGTTTTTATTATTCACTCCATTGGATATGTTCTTTATCTTCCAGAAGCTTGTAGTCTAAGTGGGAGAAAGGTACATGGGATATATCCCATAGACCATTTTACTGGACAGGGTGAGGAGTGATGCTGAGTGTGTCAGCAGCCAGCTTTAGGGTTCCACAGTGGAATCTTGATGTGATGATGTGTGCTGTTTTTTAAGTCCTACTCAAGGCGCATCAAGCTCCATGTTACAGTTCTTGAAGATCCCTACTATCATTTCCAGGCTTTGGATGAGTCTGAAAGCAGGGAAGTAGAAGATAAAGTTGGGGTTGGTTGGTACAAAATTACAGAATGCTAAGGAAAGTTAGGCTCAGGATTCAAATTCAAACTCAGTTAACCCATCTTGAAACAACAGGTTCTTTCCCCTATGTCATGTAATATTCTCAACTATCCTCTAAGGTAGGTAGCACTGTTACCATTTTCCAGGTTAAGAAGGTGATATTCAGGCATGTCCAATAATTTGCTTAAGTTTATGTTTAGCTGTTAGGATATGAAACCAGGATTTGATTTCTTTTTTTTTTTTTGAGACGGAGTCTCGCTCTGTCCCCCAGGCTGGAGTGCAGTGGCGCGATCTCGGCTCACTGCAAGCTCCGCCTCCCGGGTTCACGCCATTCTCCTGCCTCAGCCTCCTGAGTAGCTGGGACTACAGGCGCCCGCCACCGCGCCCCACTAATTTTTTGTATTTTTAATAGAGACGGGGTTTCACCGTGGTCTCAACAGGATTTGATTTCTACTCTTGAGCCCAGCAATCTTTCCATTTAACCATCTTGCTTTTATGGTTATGGTAGTAGGACATGGAAGCCTTTCAAGATTTTTTACCTACAAGGGGAATAAATGATAAAAATAGGCCCTTTTTGGACCCAAATGCTCCCAACCAATACTCACACAAATCGGCTCAAGTTCATGAAGTATCTGTGTGTTTAATCTGTTGAAAAGAGATTTTCCTTTTGATTTTGCTAATAAGTATGAATAGTGTATGTAAACATGAAAGCACCTTTTATAAAGTTGGCACTTACTGTTTCCAAGCCTCCTAGGAGCAGATCACATAATCCCACTCTACCACCATATCCCCACTTAATGGTCCCTACATTAGTTTCTTTCCTCATTTGCCCATTCCTGTCTTCAAATGGTAAGTGAGGTAAAACTCTGGGAAAGAGAGATGATACATATACAAGTCTGGTATAATTGCCTTCTTTTTTTTTTTCTTTCTTTCTTTCTTTCTTTATTTTTGAGACAGGTTTTGCTCTTATTGCCGATGCTGGAGTGCAATGGTGCAGTCTCTGCTTACTGCAACCTCCACCTCTAAGGTTCAAATGATTCTCCTGCCTAAGCCTCCGGAGTAGCTGGGATTACAGGCACCTGCCACCATACCCGGATAATTTTTGTGTTTTTAGTAGAGATGGAGTTTCACCATGTTGGCCAGCCTGGTCTCGAACTCCTGACCTCAGGTGATCCACCTGCCTTGGCCTCCCTAAGTGTTGAGGTTACAGGAGTGAGCTACCACGCCTGGCCTAGTGGCTTTTTTTTTTTTTTTTTTTTTTTAAGACAGAGTCTTGCTCTGTCGCCAGGCTGGAATGCAGTGGTGCAATCTGCAACCTCTGCCTTCTGGGTTCAAGAGATTCTCCTGCCTCAGCCTCCTGAGTAGCCTGGCTTTTGCCTTCTTTTTATTTTATTTATTTGTTTATTTATTTATTTCTGAGACAGAGTCTCGCTCTGTTGCCCAGGCTGGAGTGCAGTGGCACGATCTTGGCTCACCGCAAGCTCCGCCTCCCGGGTTCACACCATTCTCCTGCCTCAGCCTCCTGAGTGGCTGGGACTTCAGGTGCCCACCACTACACCTGGCTAGTTTTTTGTGTTTTTTAGTGAGACGGGGTTTCACTGTGTTAGCCAGGATGGTCTCGATCTCCTGACCTCATGATCTGCCCGCTTTGGCCTCCCAGAGTGCTGGGATTACAGGCGTGAGCCACCGTGCCCGGCCTGCCTTCTTTTTAAAAGTACATACGAGGCTGGGTGTGGTGGCTCATGCCTGTAATCCCAACACCTTGGGAGGCCGAGGTGGGCAGATCACCTGAGGTCAGGAGTTCAAGACTAGCCTGGCCAACATATTGAAACCCCGTCTCTTCTAAAAGTATAAAAATTAGCCGGGCATGGTGGCGCGTGCTTGTAGTCCCAGCTACTTGGGAGGCTAAAGCAGGAGAATCACTGGAACCCAGGAGGCGAAGGTTGCAGTGAATGGAGATTGTGCCACTGTACTCTAGCCTGGGTGAAAGAATGAGACACCACCTCAAAAAAAAAAAAAAAAAAAAAAAAAGGTACATATGAGAGAAGCAATGCTGGGAGGAATGGATAATGGAAGAGTGGGAACCATCTGATTCTTCCTCTCCTCTCCCCAAGTGGGAATGTTGAGTGGGCAAAGCAGTGGCAGGTTGCTAAAAGGCTGTTTGTGGGAAGGTTTAAGAGCCCCCTGTGTAATCACGTGTCCCATTTTTTTATCCTTCTCTTCTTTCCCTAGTTGTCTTCAGGCAGAGTGAGAAGCTGTAGCAATGTCTGATTTTGTGGAAAGCGAGGCTGAGGAGTCAGAGGAAGAATACAATGATGAAGGCGAGGTGGTACCCCGAGTCACCAAGAAATTTGTGGAAGAGGAGGATGATGGTGAGGAGGCCCCAGCCTCAAGCTTCTCCCCACTATTGCTAAGCTTTGGATAGTTGGATTCTTGCTGATGAAAGGCTCAGGCTCAGCACAGAAGTTATCACACATGAGGTACCAGCTTGAGAACTTTCAGTCATTCTTAGCAGATACTAACTGACCATCTGTCTGTATGCCAGGCATTAGGCCTGGAACTAGAAATATAAAACAACAAAGATCCAGCTATTGTGGAGTTTACTTTAGTTGGGGGGCAGTTGATAATAAACCAATAGATAAGTCCGTATGTAATACTTTGTGCTTTTAGACCTAGCATTACTGATATATATTCACCTAGTTTCCTATTTCTCTGGCCAAGCCCAATCTTTAGAACTGTCAACAGAGTAGAACCATGAAATGACTTGAAAGGGGTAAAGGGACGTGCAAGTTTTATGAAAGGAATTATGGCAAAATAAAGGAGTATAGCTGCTGAGTTTACAAACTGAGTAAAACAAAGTTATTGGTGGCCATAATAATCTAGTAATGGTTTTGAGAAGTCAGAGTGACCAGGAAGATCACCCTGCCCAAAGACAGATGGTGAATGTAGGGGGAAAAAAACATTCTTTCCAGATGCTGCTACTCTTAAGTCAATGCCATGTTTTGCATCTTTACATGGGGTAGAAGAGTTAACGTGGCACCCAGGTCGTTAGGTGCAGAGCAAATGGATAATCGCATTAATCAAGTGGCCCTGAACTGCTAGCCTGTTTTTCAGTCTCCATGCCTCAAACATGCATGTCTTCCAGATGAGGAGGAGGAGGAGGAGAACCTAGATGATCAGGATGAGCAGGGCAACCTGAAAGGCTTTATCAATGACGATGATGATGAAGATGAAGGGGAGGAGGATGAGGGCAGTGACTCTGGTGATTCAGAAGATGATGTTGGCCACAAGAAGAGAAAACGCAGTGAGTAGTCTATTGTTGGCTCAAGTGAGGCTTGGGTGGAGGTTCCAGCAGAAAAGGGCCTCCCCATCACCATGGGCAACACTTTATTTCTCCAGCCTCTTTTGATGACCGCCTGGAGGATGATGATTTTGACCTCATTGAGGAGAATCTGGGTGTCAAAGTCAAAAGAGGAGTAAGTATCATTCTTTGTCTTTGTCCCTGGGGGTGAAGAAAAAAGTCCTGGAAATTTCAGTGTCTCTGGGTGAGGAGGCATATGCAGGACAGTTTGGAGAACATTAGAGCATGGTGTTTGGTGTCATTGTACTACAGAGCCTAGATTTGCATCCCAAATCTGGGTGCCTGTTAGAGAAAGTCTTGTCCAAGTTTCAAGGACGGGCTTTGAGGCTACAAGAGCATCACTCAGCATGTTCTTTCCCATCTCCCTTGGTCAGAGTAATTGTGGTGGGAAGAAGCGAGTAAGACTGGAGATGTGGTATCCATATGCGAGACTCCTCAGATCCTGATAAGGCAGGTTTTCCCACCCCTAGCAAAAGTACCGGCGTGTCAAAAAAATGTCAGATGATGAGGACGATGATGAGGAGGAGTATGGCAAGGAGGAGCATGAAAAAGAAGCTATTGCGGAGGAAATCTTCCAGGATGGGGAAGGGGAAGAGGGGCAGGAGGCCATGGAGGCCCCCATGGCTCCTCCAGAGGAGGAGGAAGAAGATGATGAGGAGTCAGGTACGTTATATTGGGCAGGGAATCCAGTGTTTGGATGGATGTTGGGATTTCCTGGCCCATGGGAACAGGATGGAAACCATTCTTTAGCTACATCCTTCAGCATTTAACACAAAGAAGTTCCTTTTCAGGAGCTTCCCTTCTCTTGCTCACTGACCACTCACATAGTAGAAACCAAAGCAATTTAGTCCTGGCTCAGTCTCTGACTCTGAACCCCAACCCCTCCTTTTCTACCCAGATATTGACGACTTCATTGTGGATGATGATGGGCAGCCTCTGAAAAAACCTAAGTGGCGGAAAAAGCTTCCTGGATACACAGACGCGTGAGTGGGGTCTGGTACAAGGTGGGAATAAAGTGATTGAGTGGGCCTTGTCAGGAAGGAGGAGGTCAGAGGCCTTTGCCAAAAATGGGGCATTCCCAGCTTGCAGGCATTTTGCTTCCCTGCCTCAAATAACCTCTACCAGGCAGTGATTTCAGACTGCTCCTGGAAACCCTAGGAGCTGTCTCGGCACTCTAGGGCTACTGTGGGATTGGAGTAGAGTCCCACACGGGCAAGGCTCCAGCATTCCTCTTCCACCTACAGCTTCATGTTTATTCAATTATATATATTGACATTCTTAATGCAATTTTGTTGAAAAAATGCCCGCATCACAATTAACAAATATGAAAGCTTTTGCTCTAAGGGAATACTGTAATGCCTTAGCAGAAGCTGGGTCCACTGAGCAAGATACAGACCCGTCTGCTCTGTTGCTATTTGATTACTGTCACTTGAAGGTGCCAAAGATGGGCTTTTTGTTCTTCCATATACAACAATTTGCCCAGAAATATCCCCCAATGGAAGCCTTTCGTCCGCAGTGAATATGGTTATTTTGTTTACCTTCCTCCTAACCCTCTCAGTTTCCTTGGGACAAGTAAAGGATCTATGCAAGGGCTGCATTTCTCTCCTCTCACCTGAACCTGAGCCAACTGCCTCTTGCTGCCACCCACAGGGCCCTGCAAGAAGCCCAGGAAATCTTCGGTGTGGACTTTGACTATGATGAATTTGAGAAATACAATGAGTATGATGAAGAACTGGAGGAAGAGTATGAGTATGAGGATGATGAGGCTGAGGGTGAAATCCGAGTGCGCCCCAAGAAGACCACCAAGAAGCGTGTGAGCCGTAGGAGCATCTTTGAAATGTATGAGCCCAGTGAGCTAGAAAGCAGCCACCTCACAGATCAGGACAATGAAATCCGAGCCACTGACCTGCCTGAGAGGTTCCAGGTAAGAAACCACCAGCCTCTGCTCTTATACCAATCCATATTTACCTTGTAGCCAAGAAATAATCTAGCAAAAGTCTAGCATTGAGTATGCAGCATGGGCTTTGAACCCCATCTCACCCGGGGCCTGGGAAATCCAGCTCTTAGAGAAGGGAAGGTAGACTCTACCTTGCTTACGGTTCTTGAAATACTGTTTTCTTTAGAAATCTGTGAAATACAGGCTGGGTGCTGTGGCTCACACCTATAATCCCAGCACTTTGGGAGACCAGGGTGGCAGATTGCTTGAGTCCAAGAACCCAAGCCTGGGCCACATAGGAAGACCTTGTCTCTACAAAAAATGCAAAAAACTAGCTGGTCGTGATGGTGCACACCTGTAGTCTCAGCCACTCAGGAGGCTGAGGTGGGAAGATTGCTTGAGCTTGGGAGGTCACGACTGCAGTGAGCCATCATTGCACCACTGCACTGAAGCCTAAAAACAGACCCTGTCTCAAAAAAAAAAAAAAAAAATTATGAAATGTTTATGGCCAGGGGCGGTGGTTCACACCTGTAATCCCAGCACTTTGGGAGGCCAAGGTGGGTGGATCACCTGAGGTCAGGAGTTCGAGACCAGCCTGGCCAACATTGTGAAACCCCCATCTGTACTAAAAATACAAAAAATTAGCTGCGTGGCTCACACCTGTAATCCTAGCACTTTGGGAGGCCAAGGCGGGTGGATTGCCTGAGCTCAGAAGTTAGAGGCCAGCCTGGGCAACACGGTGAAACCCTGTCTCTACTAAAATTAAAAAAAAAAAATTAGCTGGGCGTGGCAGCATGCATCTGTAATCCCAGTTATTTGGGAGGTTCAGGCAGGAGAATTCCTTGAACCTGGGAGGTGGAGGTTATAGTGAGCCTAGATCGCGCCATTGCACTCCAGCCTGGGCAACAGGGCGAGACTCCATCTCAAAAAAAAAAAAAAATTAGCTGGGCGTGGTGGCAGGTACCTGTGATCTCAGCTACTCAGGAGGCTGAACTCCGGGGGCAAACGTTGAGGTGACCCTAGAACGCGCCATTGCACTCCAGCCTGAGCAACAAGAGCGAGACTCCATCTCAAAAAAAAAAAAAAAAAAAAAAGAAAAGAAAGCAATGCTTATTTCATGCCAGAACAACACTGGTATGGCATTTCCAGAACAATAATGGAAATGTACACTTGATGATCACGCGTTTCTGTCCAAAAAGGTATATGTTTTTCTTAAGTGAGACATAAAGTCCATCTGTTGTCTTTTCCACTGCAGCTCCGCTCCATCCCAGTCAAGGGGGCTGAAGATGATGAACTAGAAGAAGAAGCTGACTGGATCTACAGGAATGCTTTTGCCACACCAACCATTTCTCTCCAGGTACGCAGAAAAGATCCTTAGGTTTTGACATGAACCAAAAGACACTTCATCAAGATGGGGAGCTCGTCCTCCCCTATTTCATACATCTGTGTGCCTGGTACAGAAAACTGTGTATGTAGTCCCAACAAGTGTGTGTATATGAGAAAAATTTTTTAGATTTCATCTGGAAAAGTTATGCTTTGTTATTAAGCAGTCTTGTGTGGTGAGACAAACCAAGTGACATTGTTTTGCTATTTCTTTATTTTCCTGCTTTAGGAAAGCTGTGATTACCTAGACCGAGGGCAGCCAGCCAGCAGCTTCAGTCGGAAAGGGCCCAGCACAATTCAGAAGATCAAAGAGGCCCTGGGCTTCATGCGAAATCAGCATTTTGAGGTAACACCTCAAGCTCTGGTGGCCCATTGGTGAGAAATTTAGTTAGGGGATGAGGGAAACGATAGTTAACTAAATGAGGTGGGAGCCCCCTTCCCCATCCCCTATCCGTGACTCAAGAAGTGTTAGGACCCGCAGAGACCCTAGTGATCACGAGAACAATCCTACCCTGTCTGCAGCATTATTTTCTCCTGTTGAGGAAAGCACTAGGCCCTGGAAGGGCTGTGAAGGAGGCCAAGCTTCTGACTGTTGAATTTCCTGGAGCTGTTTGTCCAGAAAGTCATTATCTACTGACAGAGGGGATCTTAGCAGATCTATCGTCTCTGAGTGACTGCAGTCTCTTTGCCATCCTAGGTGCCTTTTATTGCCTTCTACCGAAAGGAGTATGTGGAGCCTGAGTTGCACATCAATGACCTATGGAGAGTCTGGCAGTGGGATGAAAAGGTAATGTGGATCCGTGGCACCCAAGAGGTATGGGCCCGGGTAGGCACCATTACTACCAGGATACCACAAACCCAAACCTCCCAGGCCTGTCTAGTCCCCCCAACTAGGTTTTCTGGTAAGGAACAGAGCAGCCTTGGGTCTCCAGGGCTGAATACGAGCCCTCATTCCTGCCCTACTTCACCTTAGTGGACCCAGCTGCGGATCCGTAAAGAGAACCTAACACGGCTGTTTGAGAAGATGCAGGCTTATCAGTATGAACAGATCTCTGCTGACCCTGACAAACCTCTTGCCGATGGCATTCGGGCTCTGGACACCACTGACATGGAGAGGTAAAACATGCGGTGTTTATTCCATTATGGGAAGCCCTCAGACCAAGGCTGGCCCTGCAAGAGCACTGTTAAACCTTGGAGAATATGTAGCACAGGGCCCCATCCCTTAGAAATCCAACTTGTCACCCAGGCACAGCGGCTCACACCTGTAATCCCAGCACTTTGGGAGGCTGAGGCAGGCAGATCACTTGAGGTCAGGAGTTCGAGACCAGCCTGGCCAGCATGGTGAAACCCCATGTCTACTAAAAATACAAAAAATTATCTGGGAGCAGTGGCGCACGCCTGTAATCCCAATTACTCAGGAGGCTGAAGCAGGAGAATTGTTTGAACCCGGGAGGCAGAGGTTGCCGTGAGCTGAGATTGTGCTACTGCACTCCAGCCTGGGCAACAGAGCAAGACTTTGTCTCAAAAAAAAAAAAAAAAAAATTAGAAGCCAGGCACAGGCACAGTGGCTTCTGCCTATAGTCCCAGTTACTTGGGAGGCTGAGGCAAGAGGATCACTTCAGCCCAGGAATTATTTTATTTATTTATTTATTTTTTTTGGAGATAGAGTCTCGCTGTGTCACCCAGGCTGAGTGCAATGGCTTGATCTCAGCTCACTGCAAGCCACGGCCCCCCACTCGCCCCCCCGCCCCCGTTCATGCCATTCTGCTGCCTCAGCCTCCTGAGTAGCTGGGACTACAGGTGCCCACCACCATGCCTAATTTTTTTTTTTGTATTTTTAGTAGAGACAGGGTTTCACCATATTAGCCAGGATGGTCTTGATCTCCCGACCTCGTGATCCGCCCGGCCGATCCTGTCTCTTAAGAAAAAGGGGGCTGGGGCCAGGCCCGGTGGCTCACGCTTGTAATCCCGGCACTTTGGGAGGCCAAGGTGGGCAGGTCATGAAGTCAGGAGTTCAAGACCAGCCTGGCCAACATGGTGAAACCCCATATTTACTGAAAGTACAAAAATTAGCTGGGCGTGGTGGCAGGCGCCTGTAATCCCAGTTACTCGGAAGTCTGAGGCAGGAGAATCGCTTGAACCTGGGATGCAGAGGTTGCAGGAGCCGAGATCATGCCACTGTACCACAGAGCCTGGGCGACAGAGCTAGACTCCATCTCAAAAAAGAAAGAAAGAGGAGGCCGGGCATGCGTCATGCCTGTAATCCCAACACTTGGGGAGGCTGAGCTGGGCAGATCACCTGAGGTCACGAGTTCAAGACCAGCCTGGCCAACATGGTGAAACCCCCCGTCTCTACTAAAAATACAAAAAATTAGCTGGGCTCCTGTAATCCCAGATACTCAGGAGGCTGAAGCAGGAGAATCGCCTAAACCTGGGAGGCAGAGGTTGTAGTGAGCTGAGATCGCGCCATTGCACTCCAACCTGGGTAACAAGAGCAAAACTCTGTCTCAAAAAAAGAAAAAAAGAAAACGGGCTTGGCATGGTGGCTCACACCTGTAATCCCAGCACTTTGGGAGGATGAGGTGGGCAGATGACCTGACATCAGGGGTTTGAAACCAGCTTGGCCAACATGGTGAAACCCTGTCTCTACTAAAAATACAAAAATTAGTCGGTGTGGTGGTGCGCACCTGTGATCCCAGCTACTCCGGAGGCTGAGGCCGGAGAATCTCTTAAACCCAGGAGGTGGAGGTTGCAGTGAGCTGAGATCACGCCATTACACTCCAGCCTGGGTGACAAGAGTGAGACTCCACCTCAAAAAAATAAATAAGTAAGATACGGTCTAGGGCTATCATGTGTCTTGGTTTTGTTTTTGTTTTGTTTGTTTGTTTGTTTTTTAGACAGAGTCTTGCTCTGTTGCCCAGGATGGAGTGCAGTGGCGTGATCTCGGCTCACTGCAAGCTTCACCTCCCGGGTTCACACCATCTGCCTCAGCCTCCCAAGTAGCTGGGACTACAGGCACCCACCACCACACCCAGCTAATTTTTTGTATTTTTAGTAGAGATGGGGTTTCACCATGTTAGCCAGGATGGTCTCGCTCTCCTAACCTTGTGATCCCTCCGCCTTGGCCTTCTAAAGTGCTGGGATTACAGGCATGAGCCACCGCACCCAGCTATGTGTCTTTCTCTGTTGCCTAGGATGGAGAGCAGTGGTGATGGAGAGCAGTGGTGTGGTCACAGTTCACGGCAGCCTCAACCTCCCGGGTTCAAGTGATCATCCTCCCTCCAGTCTGGGCAACAGAGTGAGACTCTGTCTCAAAAAAATAATAACAATAATAATAATAATTGGAAAAAACTGGTTGGGATCCCATTTTAGTTGGGATACTGCCTTTTGGGAATTGGACCTCTTAGAGCCAAATTGGATTATATCCTTTCCGCAGTGATGACTGAAACCTTATGTCTCTTCCTTTTCAGGCTCAAGGATGTCCAGTCAATGGATGAGCTGAAAGATGTCTACAACCATTTTCTTCTTTATTATGGCCGAGACATCCCTAAGATGCAGAACGCCGCCAAAGCTAGCCGCAAGAAGCTGAAGCGTGTCAGGGAAGAGGGAGATGAAGAAGGTTAGTGCTGGAAAAGAAAATCCAGGAGACTTGATGGCTGTACATAATGGCTCATGCATGTAATCCCAGCGTTTTGGGATGCCAAGGCAGGTGGATCACCTGAGGTCAGGAGTTCGAGACCAGCCTGGCCAACATGGCAAAACTCCATCTCTACTAAAAATACAAAAGTAGCAGGGCTAGGTGGCACATACCGGTAATCCCAGCTGCTCAGGAGGCTGAGGCATGCCTGAACCTAGAGGCGGTTGTTGCAGTGAGCTGAGATCACGCCACTGCACACCAGCCTGGGCAACAAACCGAGGCTGTGTCTCAAAAACCCAGGAGACTTGATGGCCCATGGCATCTTGAAGGAGACCCTTGGCTGGGTACCCTTTAAGGCTTCTCTCCTAATGTGTCAGATCCTTGGGAGTGATTGGAAACTAGAACCCTCAATCTCCCCGTGTTTTCTTCCCAGGTGAAGGGGATGAGGCAGAAGATGAGGAGCAGAGGGGGCCAGAGCTCAAGCAAGCCTCTCGCCGAGACATGTACACCATCTGCCAGAGTGCTGGGCTAGGTAAAAGCTAGCTTCTTTGGGATTTAGGCATTCTAGCCTGAGCAAGGGAAGTTACCCAGAAAAAAAGACTGGTTGGCAGGAAAAACAAAGGCTCTCTGGGTCAGTCACCAATCCAATCCTGAACCAGCCTGTTATCTGGTCTTCAAAAGCACTTTCTCTCCATACCCATTCCCGCCCCACAGTGACAGTTCAGCGTCTCTCTAATTTCCTGAGGTAATGGGAAACTCATGATTAGAGGGAGAGAGTCCAGTCTGTCTGTTTCTTCTGCCTTATAACAGCCCATCAAGTGTTTAAAATCAGTTTTTTCATTGTTCTTTGACCACCTGGTCCTGCTCATTCCTGGCCTCTTTAAATTCCAGTGCCCTAGCTGGGCACAGTGACTCAAGCATGTAATCCCAGCACTTCGAAGGTTAGGGTGGGAGTATCGCTTGAGCCCAGGAGTTGGAGGCCAGCCTGGTCAACATAGCAAGACTCTACAAAAAATACAGAAAAATTAGCCAGGAGTGGTGAGACACACCTGTAGTCCCAGGTACTCGGGAATGCTGAAGTGGAAGGATCGCCTGAGCCCAGGAGGTCAAGGCTTCAATGAGCCATGATCACACCACTACCCTTTAGTCTGGGCAACAGAGCGAGACCGTCTCAGGAAAATAACAAAGGCTGGTTCCCAGAATTCCAACTCCAGATTCTGAAAGCCAAGAGGTTTATCAGCCCATCTGCTGCCTTACCCTTCACTCTTCTGTTTGCTTTAGATGGCCTGGCCAAAAAGTTTGGGCTTACTCCCGAGCAGTTTGGGGAGAACCTGCGGGACAGCTACCAGCGGCATGAGACAGAGCAGTTTCCCGCAGAGCCCTTGGAGCTGGCCAAGGATTATGTTTGCAGGTAGGTGTGCAGCAGGTGACTGACAGGAGGAGGGGCCTGAGGGCCACAACAGCCTGGTCCTGTAGCTGCACCATTTTCCCCACAGCCAGTTCCCTACTCCAGAAGCTGTGCTAGAAGGCGCCCGCTACATGGTAGCCCTGCAGATTGCCCGTGAGCCCCTTGTCCGGCAGGTGCTGAGGCAAACCTTCCAAGAGAGAGCCAAGCTAAATATAACCCCCACCAAGAAAGGTAGAAAGGTGAGCTGGGTGAAGGGCTTTGATCCAAGATGTGCCCCAGCTCCTTCTTTGATTGGCCTGAGTTTCTTGCCTTCCACTTCACTGAGCTGTGTGCCTGAAAGCAGAAAGGCAGTCTTTTCTCCTGGGGCCTGGCCCAGCCCATCCACAGGCTCATGATTCTCCCTTCATGTGTGCAGGATGTGGATGAGGCCCACTATGCCTATTCCTTCAAGTACTTAAAGAACAAGCCTGTTAAGGAACTGAGAGATGATCAGTTCCTCAAGATATGCCTGGCTGAAGACGAAGGACTCCTCACCACTGACATCAGCATAGATATGAAGGGAGTGGAAGGGTAAGCAGAACCCTGGCCTGGAGGCTCTCTGGAGAAGGCCTGGTGAGGAGTCTGATGGAGGGAAGGGCCCCTCAGGAGTGGGGAGCCACAATTTCATAGTTGAGCAAGCTGTTGTCTCTGGCTTGCTTAGAATGTTTGTGGACATTGGGTGTCCCTTTTCTCCATTCCTGACACCATAGCTTTGTGTCTTTCCTCAGCTATGGCAACGACCAGACATATTTTGAAGAGATAAAACAGTTTTACTACCGAGATGAGTTCAGCCACCAGGTGCAGGAGTGGAACCGGCAGCGCACCATGGCCATCGAACGGGCTTTACAACAGTTCCTCTATGTGCAGATGGCCAAAGAACTCAAGAACAAGCTGCTGGCTGAAGCCAAGGAATATGTCATAAAGGTGAGGGCAGAGACTTATGATTTTTTGTGTGTGTTTTTTTTGAGACAATCTTGCTCTGTTGCCCAGGCTGGAGTGCAGTGGCGCGATCTCGGCTCACTACAACCTCCGCCTCCTGGGTTGATTCCATTCTCCTGCCTCAGCCTCCCAAGTAGCTAGGACTACAGGCGCCCGCCACCAAGCCTGGCTAATTTTTTATATTTTTAGTATAAAATAACATGGTTTCACTGTGTTAGCCAGGATAGTCTCGATCTTCTGACCTCGTGATCTGCCAGCCTTGGCCTCCCAAAGTGCTGGGATTACACCATCCTGGCTAATGTGGTGAAACCCCCATCTCTACTAAAAATACAAAAAAATTAGCCGGGCTGGTGGCGGGCACCTGTAGTCCCAGCTGCTCTGGAGGCTGAGGCAGGAGAATGGCGTGAACCTGGGAGGCAGAGCTTGCAGTGAGCAGAAATCGCACCACTGCACTCCAGCCTGGGCAACAGAGCAAGGCTCTGTCTCAAAAAAAAAAAAAAAGCACACACCCTCGCACGTGTGTATGAGTGTGTTTCCGTAGCACACTTGGTGAGCCTGATGACCATAATGTCATCGTGTATGTAATATCCCTTGTGTCTCTTCCCCCAGGCCTGTAGTCGAAAGCTCTACAATTGGTTGAGAGTGGCGCCCTACCGACCAGATCAGCAGGTGGAAGAAGATGACGACTTTATGGACGAGAACCAAGGGAAAGGCATTCGAGTCCTGGGCATTGCTTTCTCCTCTGCCAGGTAACAGCCTGTTTTTGCCTCCCCAGCACCATCTCTTATCTGTCTTCCTAAATTTCATTTTTCTCTCATTTATAACTTCATGTTGCTGATTATTGCACTCTTGTTTTTCTGTCCATCTGGCAGAGATCACCCTGTGTTCTGTGCCCTGGTCAATGGTGAAGGAGAAGTGACAGACTTCCTTCGACTGCCCCATTTTACCAAACGGCGAACTGCGTGGAGAGAGGAAGAGCGGGAAAAGAAGGCAAGTGGCTAGGACGAGGTTACTAAGTGTACATCTGGAGTATGTCTTATGATTCAGTGGGAATAAGTGATTATGGTCTAAGCAAAATCCTATGCAAGACTGATTCTCTGATCTGGTCACTGACTTGTCCCCTGGGATGCCTCCCTTCCATGAGCAGTAGATGGCACTCAAGTTATCTGGTACAGAATTTGCTTCTGGCTTGAGGCCAATTCCTAGGCCTTGTGTGCTTCTGGAGTTGCTTTAACTGCCTCTGTTCTTACCAGCATCTGGGTCAGGCTGTTCCAGCAGCTGAAAGCCACTGAGGCGTGAAGCCAGCCTTTTCCCTGCTTTAGCCTTTCAGGGTCTCTTTTTCCAAGGAAAGAAGACTTTCAATTCATTTGGTTGGTATATTTCTGAATTTTGTTTATCCTAATAGTATCTGTGGTATCTTTGAGTTTTGTTGACAGAGCCCCGTTCCTGAAAGAAAAACTTCTTAAGAAACAACTATTTTTTTAAATTGTATTATTATTATTATTGAAACAGAGTCTTGCTTTGTCGCCAGGCTGGAGTGCAGTGGCAAGAACTCACCTCACTGCAACTTCTGCTTCCCAGGCTCAAGTGATCCTCCTGCCTCAGCCTCCCAAGTAGCTGGGACCACCAGAGGCGTGCACCACCATGCCTGGCTAATTTTTGTATTTTTTGTAGAGACAAGGTTTCACCATATTGCCTAGGCAGGTGTCAAACTCCTAGACTCAAGCGATCCGTCTGCCTCTGCCTCCCAAAGTGCAGGTGTGAGCCACTGCAGCCAGCCCTTAAAATCTTGAAATGGAGATCAGAATATCTAATAGTCCTAACTACTCACATTTTAGCAAAAGTCACACCACAAATGAAATAGCCACAGAAGGAGGACATGCAGGAGTGTGAGGCACTGGAAAGTAAATCATAAGAAACTGGACATTTTTAGGCTGAAGAAAATCATACTTAACCATGTTGATCTTTTCAAAGGGCCCACACCCAAAAGAGAGCGGCTACTAGTTCTTTGTTTTGCTTCACCAAAACTAGAACCAGTGGCTAAGTATTAGATTTTGGTCTACAATAAAAAAGAACGGTTTCCTCACTTCATCCTTGCGACCTAGCCAGTGGCAGCTAGTACCACTGGAGTGCCGTTCTAGTCAGTGGAATTATTAAGCAGAGGCAGGGTGGCCAACTTTCAGGAAGAGGTGGGAATGGTTCCTTGGAAGCACCTTGGACCAGATATCTGAAGACTTTTCCAGTTCTTACAAGATCTCCAACATAGGGAGACAGAATTGCCTGAAATCTTCACATCCTCAGAGCCATTCAGCTTCAATTTTCTTTCAATCCAGGCTCAAGACATTGAAACGCTAAAGAAATTTCTCCTGAATAAGAAGCCTCATGTGGTGACAGTTGCAGGAGAGAACAGGTAGGTGGGAATTAGACCACACCTAGTTTAAGGCTATGACCCAATTCATCCCTTATTATTGTATCTGGCATATACCTATAACATATGGGGCTTGTGCCTGTGCAGGGAGTGTGCCTGGCGATGTTTTACCTCATTGTCTTCAAAGCCCTTTCCTCCCTGCTCCCAAGGCAGTCATGAGACTGTCCATCCCTAAGAAAATGTATTCATTGACCAACACTCATCCCACCAGGGACGCCCAGATGTTGATTGAAGATGTGAAACGCATTGTACATGAGTTGGATCAGGGCCAGCAGCTGTCATCTATTGGGGTAGAGCTGGTTGACAACGAGTTGGCCATTCTCTATATGAACAGCAAGAAGTCAGAGGTAATGCTTGAGCCCCACCCTTAGGGCCTGCCCAGGCAAGTGCTATTAGTCCCAAAGAGATTAAATAGGGAAACAAAGGTTATCAGGGCACAGGATTATACCTGTGTACTTATCCATGCGGAAGTTCTCCGTTTTGCAGTTATGGTTCAGATTGGGAGTCCCAGAAATTAAATCGGTCCCAGGAAAAAAGATCCCAGAGAAGCAGAGAAAATGATTTAAACAAGAATGGTTTGGATTTCCTCTTGATGTTGGAGCTGAGGGTATTTTAAGGCCCTGCTGACCCTCATTTGACTCTAGGCAGAATTCCGGGATTACCCTCCAGTGCTGAGACAGGCCGTCTCCCTGGCCCGGCGCATCCAGGACCCTCTGATTGAATTTGCCCAGGTGTGCAGTTCCGATGAAGACATCCTGTGTCTCAAGTTTCACCCCTTGCAGGTGAGTAGGATTTGACAGGCAGACTTGGGTGGAGGGAAAGGCAGAGTAACCTTACTCCTGCCTGCTTAATGTCAACAGGAGCATGTGGTGAAAGAGGAGCTGCTCAACGCCTTGTACTGTGAATTTATCAACCGAGTCAATGAGGTCGGGGTCGATGTCAACCGTGCCATTGCCCACCCTTACAGCCAGGCCTTGATCCAGTATGTTTGTGGCCTGGGACCTCGGAAAGGGACCCACCTCCTGAAGGTAGGATTGGAGTGAATTCAGAAATTTTAAAACTTGCCATTTCATTGAATATGAATATATACTTTGTCAGTATAATATAATAGCTCAGGAAGACCAAGGTTAGTGACTTGTCCAAAATCACTCAGCTAGTGAGAGTCAGAGTCTGACTTCAGACCCAGTTGGCCAAAGCTGTGCCCTTCACTGCTGCTTGCACCACCACGCCCGTCTAATTTGTTGTATTTTTAGTAGAGATGGGGTTTCACCATGTTGACCAGGCTGGTCTCGAACGCCTGACCTCAAGTGATCCACTTGCCTCAGCCAAAGTGTTGGGATTACAGGCATGAGCCACTGCGCCCAGCCAACTAGTGTTAACTTGTAACTTATAAGCCGTACATTAGGTCTTTGGTGTAGGTATAACATCATTTATTATTTTCCCATTTAAAGCAAAACTTTTGTTTGTTTGTTTGTTTTTTAATTTTGAGTAGTCGATAGCGTGCTGTAGTGCTCAACTAGATACTGGGTGGGGACAGAATTTTTGTTACGAGGGTTTAATAGAGACTGGAACAGTCTGGGGAGGTGGGGCCTGGTTACTGCCCTGGCTCAGTCCAGCTCTCTCCCCCAGATCCTGAAGCAGAACAACACCCGGCTCGAGAGCCGGACGCAGCTGGTCACCATGTGCCACATGGGTCCCAAAGTCTTCATGAATTGCGCTGGCTTCCTCAAGATCGACACGGCCTCCCTGGGGGACAGGTGATGCCCTCTGCCTGGATGGGGCAGGAGGAATTCCCTTGGGGGCTTTGTTTTCGGGTTTCAGGGGTTAGGGCTATCAAAGGGCCACAAGCCATTTAATTTAGGAAATGTTTTAAAGAAAAGGTAAGGAACTTTATTCAGTCAAGAGCCCCTGACCTATGGAAAAGATCGGTTCAATTATGTGAAACATTTTTCATGTGAGAGAAACATAAAAAGGACCAGCTTAGCTTATAAATTAAGCATGGAAAACACAAGATTTTGTTCAGTGAACACAAACTTGCTTTTTTTTTATTATGGTTTGTTGTGGCCAGATAAGGGTGGGAATAGCAGGGGCAATGAAAAAGGAGTTTGGGGGTATGAAGAGATAAGGAAGGGGGAGAGAGATTTGGTATGTTTTGAGATGATGTTATTAAGAGAAAGTTCTATTCACTTGGACTTTGGACTTCACTATTGACCTCTTCCTCTCCAGAAGTTATCAACTCAGTCTTTGGAGGATCTTTTCCACGGGCACATAGCTCCTCATTCAGTAATGGAAATCAGTGGGGAAATAGGCTTCAAGTTCTAAAACTTCATTTTCCACTCAGCTTTGCTGTAACACTCCACGAATAACATAGGTCCATGTGAGTGCACGGGCAAGACCAGCCTGGGAAGGCTTTATGGGGGAAAATAGCTATCAGCAAATTTTCGAAGGTTTTTTTTCCCCTTTCTTGATTTATCTTATTATAAGACTCATATAACTTCATCATATAAAATTCAACATGTAGAAATATTATGCAGAAAGTGGAAGTCCCCCATAATCCCACCCCCCAGAGATAACTACCATAACAATTTTATGTATACTACAGTTTTTCTAAATTTTATTTTTGCTATGCATTTACTAACTACCCATTTACTACAAAAATGGGATCATATGGTTCATAGTGTTTTTGCAGTGCATTTTTCACGTATCAATATATTGTGGCCATCTTTCCATGTCAGCACACATAGATCTACCTCATTCTTGTTAATGGCTGTATAGTATTCCATTGTATGGAGGTGCCCTAATTTATTTAACCAGTTCCCCATTGGTGGACATTTGGGATGTTACTAGAAGCTTCTCGTTCTATATCCTATTCCTTTTCTGCCTTTCCTCCAGCACTGACTCATATATTGAAGTCCTTGATGGTTCCCGCGTCCACCCTGAGACTTATGAGTGGGCTAGGAAGATGGCAGTGGATGCCCTGGAATACGATGAATCAGCCGAGGATGCCAATCCTGCAGGAGCCCTCGAAGAAATATTGGAAAACCCAGAGCGACTCAAAGACCTGGACCTTGATGCCTTTGCAGAAGAGCTGGAGAGGCAGGTAAGGGACAGCATGGAAGGCCCCGCAGGAAAACCCATCCCAAGTGGCCAGGCTAGTAGGAGACTTGGGTAGTGAGTGTGCAGAGAAAGCCTGATACTGTAAGTATGGCAGACTTGACCCTCTCATCTTCCTGCCCTGCTCTACCGGATTCCTCAAGGAAGTTTTTGGTCTGCTTGTTAAGGAGCGAGGGGAGTCTGAGATTGCCACCATAATTACAAGGGGCAGGAGGGAGTTGGGAGGATGTCAGTACTACAGTTTCCATCTAGGCCCCCTTTCCTCCTTTCTAACAGCACAGCTTTGCATATATCTGTGGACTCATTGGGGTTCCGTGAAGTATTTTGATTACAGGACAGTGTTTCATGGCTAAGTTTGAAAACCACCTTTAGTAAATGTTGATGGAAAGAAGAGAAGAAGCCCTGACAGAAACGTACTCCCATCTGGAGAGGCCCGCCCCTTCCACGGGACTCCCTGAGGCTCAGGTTGGGGGGCAGCTGCAAGGCTCTTCTTGATGGGCTTCTTCCCCAGGGCTATGGTGACAAACACATCACACTCTATGACATCCGGGCAGAGTTGAGCTGTCGATACAAGGACCTCCGGACAGCCTACCGCTCTCCCAACACAGAGGAGATCTTCAATATGTTAACCAAAGAAACACCAGAGACCTTCTACATTGGTAAATTCTGGGGTCGTTTTTTTATTGGGAGCAGGGGGTGTGTTTACCATGTACATTCAAACCAAGCAGCAGTTCCAGCAGATTGAGGCAGGTTTGTGTTGTACATGGGGAAGACCAGGAGAGCATTTTAAAAGACTGAAGAGTCCTGGACTGAAAATCAAAACTGAATTTAAGGTCAGATGTGCTTCCAATGTGCTGTGGAATCTTCATGCAGTTAGTCTTCTTATAGCTTTATTTTCTGTATCATCAAATCAGGGGAACGGCCAGGCACAGTGGCTCATGCCTGTAATCCCAGCACTTTGGGAGGCCAAGGCAGGCAGACTGCTTGAGGCCAGGAGTTCGAGACCAGCCTGGGCAACATGGTGAAACCCCCATCTCTACTAAAAATACAAAAATTAGCTGGGCGTGGTGGTGGGCACCTGTAATCCCAGCTACTCTGGAGGCTGAGGCAGGAGGATTCCTTGAACCTGGGAGGCAGAGGTTACAGTAAGCCGAGATGGCGCTGCTATACTCCAGCCTGGGCAACAGAGCGAGACTTCGTCTCAAAAAAATAAATAAAGCTCAGGAAGAGTTCCCTCTTCAAGGATGGGAAGGAAGTCAGATATTCTGTCACTTAAAGGCTGGTGGAAATAAGTTCTTTCCACATTCTCTGAGCCTGCTCCCCATCCTCTTTCCTTCTTGCAGGAAAGCTCATCATCTGCAATGTCACTGGCATCGCCCACAGGCGTCCCCAGGGTGAGAGCTATGACCAGGCGATCCGCAATGATGAGACAGGGCTGTGGCAGTGCCCCTTCTGTCAGCAGGACAATTTCCCTGAACTAAGCGAGGTGTGTGCTGCAGCGTTATCTTGCTCAGTGGATTTTCTTGGTTGAATGATCTCGGTGCCTAAAGGGAATCAGAGATGAGGGTGTTCTAGATCATGCTTTTACCAAACAAGTACACAAGGAAGGCAGACAGATAGAAAACATACAGGTTTAGCATGAAGTCCCTTCTGAGAAGGCTGACATAGCTGGGTACAGTGGCTCACGCCTATAATCCTAGCACTTTGTGGGGCTAAGGTGGGCGGTTCATCTGAGGTCAGGGGTTCGAGACCAGCCTGGCCAAGATGGTGAAACCCCATCTCTACTAAAAATACAAAAATTAGCCAGTTGCGGTGGCACATGCCTGTAATCCCAGCTACTCAGGAGGCTGAGACAGGAGAATCACTTGAACCAAAGAGGTGGAGGTTGCAGTGAACCAAGATCATACCACTGTACCGCAGCCTGGGCGACAGAATGAGACTTCGTCTCAGAAAAGGGAAAAAAAAAAAGGCTGACATGGAAACTTATTACAGTCACTGGGTCAAAACAAAATGGCAGCCAGGCATGGTGGCACGTACATATAGTGGTTCACGCCTGTGCCAGCTACATCGGAGGCTGATTTGGGAGGATTACTTGAGCTCAGGATTTCGAGGCCAGCCTGGGCAACGTAGCAAGACCCCATCTCCTTTTTTTAAAAAGGAAGGGGCAGCTGGGCGCGGTGGCTCATGCCTGTAATCCCAGCATTTTGGGAGGCTGAGGCAGGCAGATCACAAGGTCAGGAGATCGAGACCATCCTGGCTAACACGGTGAAACCTTTTCTGTATTAAAAAATACAAAAAATTAGCTGGGCGTGGTGGCGGGTGCCTGTAGTCCCAGCTACTTGGGAGGCTGAGGCAGGAGAATGGTGTTAACCTGGGAGTCAGAGCTTGCAGTGAGCCAAGATTGCGCCACTGCACTCCAGCCTGGGCAACAGGCAAGACTCTGTCTCAAAAAAAAAAAAATTGCCCCGACTAGGGGGCGTGCGCTTATAGTCCCAGCTACTCGAGAGGCCGAGGTGGAAGGATCACTTGAGCCTGAGAGATTGAGGCCGCAGTGAACCCTGATTGCACCACTGCACTTCAGCCTAGGCAGAATGATCCTGTCTCAAGAAAAATAAAAAGATGGCTCGGCGTGGTGGCTCACACCTGTAATCCCAGCACTTTCAGAGGCTTAGGTGGGCAGATCACCTGAGGTCAGGAGTTCGAGACCAGCCTGGCCAACATCGTGAAACCCCGTCTCTACTAAAAATATAAAAATCCACCCGGTGTGGTGGTGCACGCCTGTAATCCCAGCTGCTCAGGAGGCTGAGGCACGAGAATCGGCTTGAACCCAGGAGGCGGAGGTTGCAGTGAGCCAAGATTGCGCCACTGCACTCCAGCCTGGGCAACAGAGCAAGACTCCATCTCAAAGAAAAAGATTCATCTGATGGCCAGTGGTGCCAAGCATCAGCTATGAGACAAGGGACTTTGTAGAAGTTCAAATTCTGTCTTGGCAGATGACTAAGTCATCATTGTGTTTTCAGATCATGCTGCAAGGTGTCAGTGGTAAAAGAAATTACAACACCTCTGGGAGCTCTTTTCTGAATAAGCGATCTCTAGAATCTTGATAATCAAGCTCCTCTCCTCATGCCCTCTTTAGGTGTGGAACCACTTTGACAGCGGTTCGTGCCCAGGCCAGGCCATCGGTGTCAAAACACGGCTAGACAATGGTGTCACCGGCTTCATCCCCACCAAATTCCTCAGTGACAAAGTGGTAAAGCGGCCAGAAGAACGAGTGAAGGTAGAGGGCTGACTGTCCTAAGGTCATAGTGCAATTTTCAGCTGCCCAGATCAGGTTGTCTTTAACTTTGGGCTGTCCCCACCAGAAGTTAGGCTCTGTTCCCAGTGGCTTCTGGTGGGAAGCATTTCAGGGAAGATTTATAACTAGTTGAAAGAAGCTAGGGTGAGAAGCATTTGAATGAGTAGCAGCTTTTGTTCACTGCCTTTGTGAAATTTCAGCAAGTTCCCAGTCCTTTAGGAGAGGGCTCTCTCTTCCTGTGTGGGAAGCTGCAGTTCAGTCCAGAGGGCAGGGCCCAGCATTTCATGCTGTGAAACAGAAAAAGGCTCTGCCTGTTCTCCCAAGACCAGGCAGCAGTGCTGTAGAGGATGGAAAATAATGCATGGCACAGCCCCTGTGCACAGGGAGCCTCTGGATCCTCTAGGCAGAACCAGATAACAGAAGGAACCTTGAGATGGTGTCTGTGGATGGGGAGGAAATCTCTAGGCTTCCTTACTGTTCTGTTATTTTCCGGCCATATATTATGCACCCACTAGATACCAGCACTGACATCGACATATGTTGTCTCTAATCTCACATGCTGATGGAAATGGAAATACTGTCTTTTGTCAGAGAAATTCAGCATTTTTCAGAATCACCCAGTTAGTGACATAGCTGATACCAGCTCTGCCAAATTCACTGGTTCTGAGTGTTGTGAATGCCTGAGAACTATGACTTAGGAGGGCTGGGGAAAGATAGTTCTAACAAATGAAGCTGGGGAGATTTTTCACAAGGAGGAGAGTGATGCAGAGTGACTGACTTTTGCTACTACTTAGAAGGGCTTATGTCAAGGGTAAGCTACAGAAAACAGCTATTATTTTGCTTCCCCTTCAGAAAGGGAAGTCAGGCCAGGCGCAGCAGCTCACACCTGTAATCCCAACACTTCAGGAGGCCAAGGTGGGTGGATCATCACTTGAAGTCAGGAGTTCGAGACTAGCCTGGCCAACATGGTGAAACCTCGTCTCTACAGAAAATAAAAAAATTAGCCGGGCGTGGTGGCATGCGCCTGTAATCCCAGCTACTTGGGAGGCTAAGACAGGAGCACTGCTTGAACCCTGTGTGGAGGTTGCAGTGAGCCAAGATCACGCTACTGCACTCTAGCCTGGGAGACGAGTGAGACTGTCTCAAAAAAAGTGGGGGACTTTGGGGAGTCAACCTTTGATGGCACTTTAGGAGCAGTAACTAGGCAACTTCATTGGAGAAGAGAAGAGTGCCAGGGACAGGGTAGATCCAGCAGGCTCCAGCTGGTTTTCCTGCCCAGAGTGGAGGCATCAATGCAGGGATTCCACGCCAAACTCCCAGCCTGCCATTCAGCAGCTGGCTGGCTTTGGGCGAGTCACTTTACACCTTACACCTTTCTGCCTGGACTTTGGTTTTCTCGTGTGTGAAATAGGGCATCGGGCTAGATCATCTTTGTCCCTTCCAGCTCAAATGTTCTGTGGATCTAGGTGGGAATGACTGTTCACTGCCGCATCATGAAGATTGACATTGAGAAGTTCAGTGCAGACCTGACCTGCCGTACCTCAGACCTCATGGACAGGAACAATGAGTGGAAGCTGCCCAAGGACACCTACTATGACTTTGATGCTGAAGCTGCAGACCACAAGCAGGAGGAGGACATGAAGCGGAAGCAGCAGCGGACCAGTGAGTGTGCCTCCCACCATCTCTGTGCACCCTGAATCTTGGCAGTTCTCCCAGTGCGAGATTCAGGCCACAGGATGCACATGTGTCAGTCTCAAGTGGAAGTAGGTACTCAGCTTTGAGGTGCTGAGGCCTGGAGATGTCATGAAAGAGTCATAGGTAGGGCTGGAACCCAGAGTCTTTTGGGTCACATTTGCCTTGTGACTCTTAAGGCCTCATTCTTTCAGTGTCCTAGGAGCCCAGGTTAATGTGTCCTTCATATCAGCTAATCCAGGCCCAGAGAAGGTGAAGGAGTCTCACAATCCAATAGTGGGTCAGAAATTAAGCCCAAACAGGGTGGCTCATGGCTGTAGCCCTGCACTTTGGGAGGCCAAGGTAGGAGGAGCACTTGAGCCCAGGAGTTTAAGACCAACATGGGTAACTTAGTAGAGCCCATCGCTACAAAAATATTTTTAAAATTAGCCAGGAGGCCGGGCATGGTGGCTCAAGCCTGTAATCCCAGCACTTTGAGAGGCTGAGACGGGCGGATCACGAGGTCAGGAGATCGAGACCATCCTGGCTAACATGGTGAAACCCCGTCTCCACTAAAAAATACAAAAAAAAAAAAAAAAACTAGCCAGGTGAGGTGGTGGGCGCCTGTAGTCCCAGCCACTCGGGAGGCTGAGGCAGAAGAATGGCATAAACCCGGGAGGCAGAGCTTGCAGTGGGCCGAGATCCAGCCACTGCACTCCAGCCTGGGCGACAGAGTGAGACTCTGTCTCAAAAAAAAAAAAAAAATTAGCCAGGAGCCGGGTGCGGTGGCTCATGCCTATAATCCCAGCACTTTGGAGGCTGAGGCAGGCAGATCACCTGAGGTCAGGAGTTCAAGACCAACCTGGCCAAAATGGTGAAACCCTGTCTCTACCAAAAATATAAAAACTAGCCAGGTGTGGTGGTGGGCGCCTGTAATCCCAGCTACTGAGGCAGGATAATTGCTTGAACCCAGGAGGGAGAAGTTGCAGTGAGCTGAAATTGCACCACTGCACTACAACGTGGGTGACAGAGTGAGACTCTGTCCCAAAAAAAAAAAAAATGGCCAGGCGTGGTAGTTCACGCCTGTAACCCCAGCACTTTGGGAGGCTGAGGCAGGTGGGTCACTTGAGGTCAGGAGTTGAAGACAAGCCTGGCCAAAATGGTGAAACCCCGTCTCTACTAAAAATACAAAAACTAGCCAGGCGTGATGGTGGGCGCCTGTAATCACAGCTACTGAGGCAGGAGAATTGCTTGAACCCAGGAGGGAGAAGTTGCAGCGAGCCGAAATTGCACCACTGCATTACAACATGGGTGACAGAATGAGACTTTGTCTCAAAAAAAAAAAAAAAAAATTAGCCAGCCATGGTGATGTACACCAGTATTCCCAGCTATTTTAGAGGCCGAGACAGGAGGATCACTTGAGCCCAGGAGTTCGAGGCTACAGTGAGCCATGATTGTGCCACTGGCACTCCAGCCCAGGTGACAGAGCACCCCAACTCAATAAATAAGAAGTGAAGGCCTGGTTTGTCCTGTTGCTGCCAGCTCCTACTTGCATCATCCAGTCTGTACTACTTTTCTGCTCTCTTCAGCATACATCAAGAGAGTGATCGCACACCCATCCTTCCATAATATCAATTTCAAGCAAGCAGAAAAGATGATGGAGACCATGGACCAGGGTGATGTGATTATCCGACCAAGCAGCAAGGGCGAGAACCACCTGACAGTGACCTGGAAAGTCAGTGATGGCATCTACCAACACGTGGATGTGCGGGAGGAGGGCAAGGAAAATGCCTTCAGCCTGGGAGCCACTCTGTGGATCAACAGTGAGGTGAGAGCCAGTACTTGCCCGCCTCCCATCCCACTCCTGCTTTCAGAAAAGCGCTGTTCAGGGCGCCTTCACCTGACATTAGTAACTCGGGTCATAGGTATTTTAGCTGTGCAGAGCAACAAAAGGGGAGGTGGTTTGCAGAATGAGTCATTTGATATCAATTTTGTTTATTTTGTCCCCTCATTTCCTGTCTTCCAAACGTTAAAATAGTCTACCTAGAGAGAGCTGGTGGAGGAAAAGAAGAAAATACACATGTGTACGCACACACATATATCAAGTTTCTCTTTTCTGTTTTCAGTGAAGAGAAATCTGGTGAATTTTCCTGTTGTTCCCAAGCACTAGGGGAGAATCAAAGCCAGGATTTAAAGGACTTTATGCCCTGTGAGCTAATATATCTGGACATGACACAGATGGATAAATTGAGGGGACTTTGCTATGGAGTAAGGCTTCAGCAGGACTGAGAAGCCCGTCCCCTGCCACGGTTTCTCTTCTGGATGGATTCGAGGAAGGACCAAGAGCCTCAGCTCTGGATATGACACATGAGGCCTTTACCTTCTTCCCACAGGAATTTGAAGATTTGGATGAGATTGTTGCTCGCTATGTCCAGCCCATGGCATCCTTCGCCCGGGACCTTCTAAACCACAAGTATTATCAGGACTGCAGCGGTGGGGACCGCAAGGTGAGCCCAGGTCTCTCTGAGGGATGACACTTTCCAGTCACTTAAGGATCTACGCTTTTCCCTTCAGTGTAGGGGACACTCAAGCGGTAAAGGAAGTGTACATCATGTGTGCACGAGACATTGTGTACCAAGCATGCTGCTATCCCAACCTCTCCCCCTCATTCTACCCCCAGAAATTAGAGGAGCTGCTCATCAAAACTAAGAAGGAGAAGCCCACCTTCATCCCTTATTTCATCTGTGCCTGCAAGGAACTGCCCGGCAAGTTCCTACTGGGATACCAGCCCCGGGGTAAACCCAGGTGAGCACTAGGGCTGAGAAGGTGCTGCCACTGGGGTTCATAGGCAAGTTAGAAGGGAGGGAGAGGCCCGGAGCAGTGCCCTCTCTGGCTCTGCTGGACTGCCTTTCTCCTCTCATCTGTTTAGAACAGAGGTGGAGGTTGGAGGTGGGAAAAGAGGGTGATGATTTAGAGGCAAAAAGGCAAGGATTCACATAAAAAGGGTGCTTTCTTTAACACCGTGAGAAAGGAGTTCCCTTCACCTCCTCTCCCTCCCACAGTGACAGGAGTCACCAGACACTCTTCATCTGATTGCAGAAACGGGGGGCCAGTACACTGGTCTCTCCTGACCACCGCCTGCCTCACCCTCACCAGGGCTTGCACACAGTGGCTCACTGTTGCTGTAATGTGCTCACTCCACCTGCACTGAAACGGTGGTCAGGAGAGCCTGTCTCCTGTTCTGCTCTGTCTCCTGCTCTGCCCCCTTCTGTGTGACTGATAGGCTGGCCTTCCTGAGGTATTCCTTTATCTGAATCCCTCTAGCACTTACTCTGAACCTAGAGGACAAAGTCCAGTTTCCTTAGACCTGCCTCTTTATGTCTGTGATACAGACTGGTAATCACACTCACCTTCTCTGCCTAAGCCCTGCCCCCATCCTTCCATTGGCCTTTGACCAAGGCCCTGTGCACTTCTGCTTTTATCCCTGTACTGGCTGCACCTGATGCACAGCTCAGGCTGCATTAGTAGGCACTCAGTGGCCAGATGACAGGAAGCCCTAGACTCTGGACCATGTGCCATCTTGGGTGTATCTGGAATATTGTGCTCATTTCTTGAGAAGCCTGTTGACTCACCAGTGTGCTTCCAGAGGCCAGCAGCCAGGGCTAAGTGGGGCTAGAAACTGTGTCCTATGAGGAACAGTTGAGCAAACTGAGTGGGGTCGGGGTGGGTGGGGGGGGGGGGCCTCTAACTAGGACCAGGTGCAGCATGATTGCTTCTGGAGAAAGGAGCTGACTCTCCTTGTGTGGCAGAATTAATGGAAGAGTTAGGAGGCAGGTATCAGCCTAATAGAAATGAGAACTGTGTACTATGTAGCATTATCTGGTTGCCATTGATAGCTGGCCTTTATTGAGCACAACCCAGCTATAGGCATTGTGGAATGTGTTCTGTGCATTCTCATTTATCCTCACGCCCACCCCATAGGTTTAAGTGCTTTGATCCTCATTGGACAAATGAAGCAGAGATTCAAATTTAGTAACTTGGTGCAGTGTGTCATACGCGGTGAATGGCAGAGCTGAAACTAGAACTGGAACTAACCTAGAGCCCCTCTTAACTACTATCTGCTACTCTCAGAAGTGTTGAACAAGGGCAGACTACCACCTTCCACAGCCATTGCAGAGAGATGCCTGTTTTGGGGGAGTTGCAATTTGCTGCTCTGGGAGGTCGCTTCCAACCCTGGCAGTATGGGACCTTGGTCTCACTTCACCGGCGGTATCCTGCCTTCATACTGCAGCCGAGTATGGTAGCACAGCCTCCAGCAAGCCTTCCTCCGGCAGCATGTATGCTGCACACGGGGCCACCGACTCCTTGGCCTTGACTGTATTCTGCCATTTGCTGCTCACCTCCCTTCACAGGCCTGGGGATTGGCTGTGTCATCTCTCCTTTCCCCTTAGCACCCAGAATGGCTACTTCACATGGTGGGCATCTGTTCTGGTTGCTCTCTCATGGTGAGTCCCAAGTGGTTTCTGACGCATGTTTCCTTCTAAAATCCCAGGATAGAATATGTAACAGTGACTCCAGAGGGATTCCGGTACCGGGGCCAGATCTTCCCAACTGTGAATGGACTCTTTAGATGGTTTAAGGATCACTACCAGGATCCTGTACCAGGTGAGTTCTGCTCTTCCTGACTTCAGGGGCCTGGCTAGAGGAACACCTAGGACCTGACTCAAGAGTAGTCCCAGCCTAGGGGACCAGGTGAGAAGTAGGCTGTCACTGCAGCTGTCTTACTCCTCCTGCAGCCTCCCAGCATCAGGAAGTTTATCCATCCACTGTGCCTATGCAGCTTCCCTTCCTCCCTCCATCTACTTCAGTGCCCCTTCCACCCCCTGAATTGGGAAACCAAAAATAGGTTTCTGGAGGGATGTAACTAAGTAACCACTTCCTGCAGGCATCACCCCTAGCAGCAGCAGCAGGACCCGGACACCTGCCTCTATCAATGCTACCCCGGCCAACATCAACCTTGCAGGTGAGGAGCTTGAGCCTGGGACTGGAGGTGGGAAGGGTGGAGCTAAAGGGACTTTCACCTCTAACATGCCCCTCCCTGCCTCTGTGTGCTTACAGATCTGACACGGGCCGTGAATGCCCTGCCTCAGAACATGACTTCACAGATGTTCAGTGCCATTGCTGCGGTGACAGGCCAAGGACAGAACCCTAATGCCACCCCAGCCCAGTGGGCCTCCAGCCAGTATGGCTATGGCGGCAGTGGAGGCGGCAGCAGTGCTTACCACGTATGTGACTTGGGGAGGAGGCTGCCTGTGCAGGGTGGGGCCCATAGACTGGCCTCTCACATTGCCCACAAGGGGCTTCACATGCACAGATGGGGCTGCCACAGCTGTGGTAACTGTCTCCAACAGATATTCCTTGTCCTCAGGCCCATTTGAAGGGGAAGAGAGTAAGAGAGGGCATAATGTTTCCACGGGCCTTTGGAATCTTTGGAACCCGCAGGCCACTAGAAACTTGATGTGGTCGGGATCAGTGGGCACCACTGTGTGCTCGGTGCCGACCTGCAGACTTCCCACTGCTGGTCAGAAGCACACACTCAGTGGAGAATCATCTGGAAAGCTTTGCTGAGCCCACCCTTGCGCTTACCCAGAATTCACAGCAAGGCCAGACAAGCCCCACACCCATCCCTATTTAACTGTTCATACCTCTTCAGGTATTCCCAACGCCAGCCCAGCAGCCAGTGGCCACACCACTAATGACCCCTAGCTACTCCTACACGACCCCAAGCCAGCCCATCACCACCCCTCAGTACCACCAGCTCCAGGCCAGCACCACCCCACAGTCGGCCCAGGCCCAGCCCCAGCCCTCCTCCAGCTCCCGGCAACGGCAGCAGCAGCCAAAGTAAGTATCTGGATGGTGGCACAGTGCAGGTCAGTGGTAGGGGCTTGTTGTCAAGAGGCCGAGAGGCTTACCGTAGGCAGGTGCTCTGGATCCTCTGAGGGCCCTGATCATGTGATATGCCAGGAACACTAGTTTCTGGGTGAAGACAGAAGAGGGCAGTGTGGCAGCCAGCTGCTGCTATATCTGCCTCACCCCAGCAGAGGGGCTGCTGCCCGTAGGTATGAGGTTCCTTTCTGCAAGGGTACAGTGATTGGTGGGAAGAATTCCTTTTAGCAAAGTCCCAATCTCAATTTTTCTTCCCTTCCCAGGTCCAACAGCCATGCAGCCATCGACTGGGGGAAAATGGCAGAGCAGTGGCTGCAGGAAAAGGAGGCAGAACGGCGGAAACAGAAGCAGCGGCTGACACCTCGGCCTTCCCCCAGTCCCATGATCGAAAGCACCCCCATGTCCATTGCTGGCGATGCCACCCCACTCCTGGATGAGATGGATCGGTAGGGGGCCTGCTCCTCGGACTCTGGTTACCTCTGAGGCTGGGAAAGGCCTGGCCGCCCACTGCCTCCCTCCCTGCCCCTCCTTTTCTGTCCATAAAGTGGCGTGAAGTGACGTTCTCTTTGGTGGTCAACCTGGATGGGTGACAGGCTGGATGGCCTTGTGAACTTGAGCTCTGTGTGCTAGGCAACAATTCTCCCACTCCAGACCCTCACCGACCACCTGGCCTGGGACCAGGCTGGGAGGGGAGTGTGGCAGGGAGGAGGAAGAGGAAGGTGAGAATGAGTAGAACAGTTTTGATTCTACTCCCTACAAGCCATTTTGAACTTCTGCCCTCACCAGACGCTGGGCTGTGACTAGGACACAAAACTCAGCACATGAGTCTCCCCTGGCTCTTGTGGGGAGAGGGATGCTATTTATTCAGTTTGGGGCAGGAGGGAGAGGAGGGAAAGTATTTCTGACCCTGATGCCAACAGCCGGGTGGCTGTCCAAGCAGGAATGCAGGGGACACAGGGAAGCAGCACTAACCTGCCCAGTCCCTGCCTGGCTGCCCTTTCCCCACTGCTGCCGCCACCGCTTCCTGCCTGTCATTTGAATAAACAGTGTTTCTATTGAGCCCTTGCCAAAGCCTCTCTCTCCAACTCTCTAGCTCTTTGAGGGGATGGCTTTCAAAGCAGTGTTTGGAGCTCCAGGGACCCCCCTGACTTCCATCAGAGGCAAAGATTCATAGACTAGGCAGCTTCTGCATCAGACTGCCTGGGGCACATCCCTGCTCTGCTTACCAGCCCGGTGACCCTGTGCCAGCTCCTGCTGGCTTTCAACTGGCTTTCTTACCTGTAACATGGAGATAGTGATACCTGCCTCATCAGCTGCTGTGAGGACCAAGGCAGCATGTGCAAGCTCCTTGGCCCAATGCCTGGTACCTCGCAAATGTTACCCGGTATTATTACACCCACTCACTCACCCACAGCACAGCTGCCCCATCCACCCACACCTGTTGGTCTTCTCTGGCATACTCGAGAAAGGCCACAAGTACACCTGGGTTTCTCAACTTGAGCCTCTGCTGTTAGTCTCCTCCCTTTTCCCAGCTGGGCCTTGGTCTCTGGCAAACTCTCAGCAGTAAGGTGTTCCTGCCCCACTACATTTTTTGTTCTGAACCTGCCATCCCTGTTTCTGCACAAGGGCTTCATCTCACAGCTCTGTGAGTCAGTGCTGGGAGAGTGGGGCCTCTGGCTCCCTTTCCTCTGCTTGGGGCTCAGCAGAGAAGTCAGAAAAGGCCACTGCTGCCCGGATGTGGCACACTCCCTCCCCTTGCTTTTCTTCATCAAGAGCTGGGGGAAGGGGCCAGCTCTGCCAGGAACTCAAAAGTCAGCTCCCTTCAGCACAAAAGGGCTACAAGGGAGGAGCTGGACCATTAGCTGGGAAGGTCAGTCTCTGGTAGTACCACGAGCACCTTCTGCAGAGCCACTTAGAGGAGGGAAAGGCCAGGCACAGTGGCACAGAGTGGGTTAAAAAGTTCCATTTATTGGGGGTATCACTGCAGACAGTACTGCCTCTCCCAGAAGTGGGTTTCACACAGACCGAGAGTCTCTCCCAGGAGAAAGGGGAAGTCCTCCTTCCCACCCAGATGTACTCTTTTTTTTTTTGAGACGGAGTCTCACGCTGTTGCCCAGGCTGGAGTGCAGTGGCGCGATCTCGGCTCACTACAAGCTCCGCCTCCCGGGTTCCCGCCATTCTCCTGCCTCAGCCTCCTGAGTAGCTGGGACTATAGGTGCCCGCCACCGCGCCCGGCTAATTTTTGTATTTTTAGTAGAAACGGGGTTTCACCGTGGTCTCGATCTCCTGACCTTGTGATCCGCCCGCCTCGGCCTCCCAAAGTGCTGGGATTACAGGCGTGAGCCACCGCGCCCGGCCCCAGATGTACTCTTCCACCTTGTCCTAGCAGGTAGGAGGAAATAGGGCTGTGCCCCTTCCTTTCCCTCCCACCTGTCTTCCCATGGACTTCCTTTGTGAAAGCTGGATTGCCTTTGAGAAACCCCCGCAGCCCTGAGCCCACCCCTTGCCCCGCAAGAAACAGCCAGGTTGGAGGGAGAGAACAGCAGCACAGGGCCAGCCACAGGCTCGATGGCATTTATTCTGCACCCTGACCACCCTGGCCTCAACTGAGGTTGGGGTTTGATCCTGGGGGAGATTTTCTTTTGTTTACCTTCCTGGCTTGTGAGGGCTTTGCCCCTGTCTTTTTGGCCTGAACTGTGTTCTCTCTCTTCCTGGGCGATGATGATTCCAGAATATCCTCGCTGGACAGTTCCTCCTGCCCCCGGCCATTGTAACTGTCCTCGCTCTCCAGCTCTTCCCTGCTTTCTGGGCTGGACTCGGACATCCTGGCCAGCTGTCTTGGGCTTAATGATCGGCTCGCGTCTGGCGGGGAAGGCTCCAGTTTAACCGGGCTTTTCTTCTTAGTCAACTGGCCTTTCTTGGCTTTTTTTTTCAGCTTTGCCTTCTCATCCATCTCCTCCTCCTTGTCTTTCTCTTTTTCCTTTTTCTTCTTTACCTTCTTGATCACCTTGCTGCCCTGACCCTTCCCTGTGGGGCTCTCAGAGCGCCAGATGGTGATGGGCGCTGCGGAGTCAGGGGTACCAGTGGCCATGGTGGTGCCTAGGTCAGGGGAGGTGGTGGCAGGCCCCACCTGCGTTGGGATGGGGGGCTTGCTTTCCTGCTCCTCCTCTTCCTCTTCTTCATTTAGATCATCTGCCCCACACTCATGGTGGAGGGGATGGTGGATCACCGCCACAGAGACAGGTCTGTAGCTTTTGCACCTGGGAGGAGGGATGACGAGGGAAGTTTGACAGAGTCGGGAGGGGGGCAGTTCCCTGTAGAGGCCCCTTCCCCATCAGCCCACCGGGGCTCACTCACCAGCCATACCAGAATCGCTCCACATGCTGCTCCTCCGGTGTGAGCTCAAAGCAAGGGGACTCGATGACATGGGAGCAGGTTGGGCCCGTACCCCGGGAGCTGCTGCTGTCCTCTGAGCAGTCCTTCAGCCTGCCACACATGGGACTCTTAGCCTGGCTCCCATCACTCCCCCAGGGACCCAGAGCCAGAAGCCTGAGGGACAGTGGGCTTCTGCTGGGCCTGTCCCAGGCCGCCAACAGACCTCCCATTTCTCTTTTTTTTTTTTTTTTTTTGAGACGGAGTCTCACGCTGTTGCCCAGGCTGGAGTGCAGTGGCGCGATCTCGGCTCACTGCAAGCTCCGCCTCCTGGGTTCACGCCATTCTCCTGCCTCAGCCTCCTGAGTAGCTAGGACTACAGGCGCCTGCCACCGCGCCCGGCTAATTTTTTGTATTTTTAGTAGAGACGGGGTTTCACTGTGGTCTCGATCTCCTGACCTTGTGATCCGCCCGCCTCGGCCTCCCAAAGTGCTGGGATTACAGGCTTGAGCCACCGCGCCCGGCCCCCATTTCTCTTAGAGCAGAACAAAGTGTGCAGAGCTGGGACTGGGCTGGCAGCACCAATTCAAAGCTGAAGAGGCAAACCAAAGGTTGAAGGGGACACCACAATGAAAGTTGGGACCTGGCCGGGCGCGGTGGCTCAAGCCTGTAATCCCAGCACTTTGGGAGGCCGAGACGGGTGGATCACGAGGTCAGGAGATCGAGACCATCCTGGCTAACACGGTGAAACCCCATCTCTACTAAAAAAATACAAAAAACTAGCCGGGCGAGGTGGCGGGCGCCTGTAGTCCCAGCTACTCGGGAGGCTGAGGCAGGAGAATGGCGTAAACCCGGGAGGTGGAGCTTGCAGTGAGCTGAGATCCGGCCACTGCACCCCAGCCTGGGCGACAGAGCAAGACTCCGTCTCAAAAAAAAAAAAAAAAAAAAAAAAAAAAAAAAAAAAAGAAAGTTGGGACCTGCTCTGCCATGGGTCCCCCAAGGGGGCGGGCCCTCACCTAGAATTACAGTTGCAGTGGTTGACAGAGCGTAGGTGCAGGCTGTGGCAGACACAGTCAGAGGCGAAGGGGTAGATGATGTGCCCAGTGCACTGCTTGTGTTTCCAGCAGCACTTGTCAGGCTCCTTGCAGTCACCTGAGGGGGCAGGGGTCTGGGTCATCAGCAGCAGCCGCAGACCTCTGGGTCTTCCCACAGCTCAAGCTAAAACCTCACCAAATTCACCTGCCACCACCAGCTGTCCCCACCCCAAGAAGTGTTTCTGCTTCAGTGGTAGTAACTTGGCCCCAGAGTAACCCCAAGTCCCAGCAAAATGTCTGGTTCCATGTCTGATACACAGGAGACCCTCACCAAGCCCCCTGCAGTCCTGTGATTCCCTGTTACTTCTGTCCTCTCCCTCCAGTGGGAGGCTTCCACTGGCTCCTGCCTGCCCTTCACCCGGCTACCCACAATGAGTGGTAGCCCTGCTCCACAAGGTACCTGGTAGGAGAAGGCCCTCCTGCCATGGCACCCCGAAGCCCCAGGAGCAGCAGAGCCGCAGCATCCTCAGTTCCTACACCTGCCCTGGCCCGCTCTGATCTCTCACAGCCTGGCCAGGAGCTAAGGCCCGCATCATGCTCCTTAGCTTCTGTCTCGTCCTTCCCTCCCCACTTCCCCCTCCTCCCTTCTTCAAGCCCCTTTTCTCCTCCCACCTGACACGTTTCTCACTCCCCTCCCTTCCCATGCCCGCTTCTTGATCCTTTCCCTGTTCTTCACGCAGCACCTTCCCACACTCTCCCCACTGCCTAGAGTGCCAGGCTTTTGAACGACCCACCCCCAGCCTAGGCACCCTTTTAGGCAGCACAGAGACCACATCCCCTTTCCCAGGGCACAGGAAGAAGCTGCTGGGGTAAGAATTTGGGGTTAGGGGAAAGCCCTGGAGAAAGGCCCCCACCTCTGTTGCTCAGCTCAATGCCAGTCCTGAAGACAGGAGAATTTCCCCAGTCTACCACCACTGCCTCACCTCTGACCCTGCCTAAGGCCCTGATCTACCACTGGCTGTCCCCTCTCAAAAGTAAGCCCATGAGGCAACTCTGCGCCTCTCACAGCCCAGAATCTCACTCACCAGGCAGAGGACAAGGGACCTTACCTCGGATTCCCCGCACCCCTAGGGGAGGGAGGGAGCCGGCACTGGCCTGGGGTACTGTGGCTGGCTTACCCTCAAACAGGCCATGAGGACTGTGCCTTTGCCAGTGCCCACGAGGAGAAGAACTAGGGTGAGACCTCATACTGGTCACCAGCCAGCAATGAGCCCAGGCTGTGGTGTGAGTCCAAGTGGCCTCACAGTGCAGCAGCTTGGCCTGAGGCTTACCCACATTTCTCCCTCCTTCCCTTTCCCACACAAGGCTGTGAAGTCCTGGGTCCTCACTACACCGCTGACCCATGGGTGATCTGTGTCTTTCTCCTCCCCTCTTGTACCCTTTATCCCCCAGGAAGATGAGGAAGGCATGGGTGTGTGGCAGGACCCTGAAACTTCACCACCACCTCGGCCTTCCTCAGCACTGCTGAGCTGGGCCAAAGGGCAGCATAGTGGCAAATTGCCCTGAACTTGTAGTCAGGCCTGAGCCCAAGTCGTGGGTCTGTCACTTACTAGCTGGGTGGCCTAGGGCAAATTCCTTTACTTCTCTGAGCCTTTAGTTTCCTTATCCACAAAATGGGATGGTGGTCATACCTATTTTGCAGGGTTGTTGGGCGTACTCAATTCACATATGTCAAAGATACTTATGTGCCATAAAGTTCTATACAAATGAATGGGGTGATTGTGGCCTTGAGAAAGGGGTCCCCTCTGGCATCTGTAGGGGATGGGTTGAGGATGGGGCAGCTTCAGGACCAAACACTTCCCTCCCTCCCTGCCTCAGGACCAATGTTCCACCAGGTATCAGCTTTCCCAGGTGAGGGGTGATGGGGACCCCCCTGGGTCAAAGGTCTCCTGGACCCACCTTCAGAGAAGGTAGACACATCAGTGCTGGACGCCACACCAGCCAGCAGATGTCCTCTCTCCCAGCTGGGTAACCTGTTTACATCTGAGAGAGCACAGAGTGGCAGTGGCGGCAGCAGCCCCCTCCCTGTGCCATTTATTCACCAAACATACCCCGAGAAGTTCCACATGTCAGGCCCCACTGCATCCTGGAGATGCAGAGATAAAACAACAGTCCCTGCTCTTGAGGGGTTGCGGGGTCGGAGGGGTGAGGGGGAGGAGAGAGGGACACAAGAGGTTCATGACAATAGTGTGATACAGATGCTGACAGGGAAATGGTAGCACAGGACAAGGGCCACCTACCAGGACTGGAAAGGAGGACAGGGGACTATGGAAGACTTCTTGGAAGGGGCATCACTAGAGTTAGAGTGATGAATAGGAGCCAGCCAGGGTCTAGGCAAGGAGGGACAGCTCCAGAAACTGTCCCAGGGTATGTGGAGCCTGGACAGAGGATGACCCTGAGCAGACCTCCAACTGGGGTGGCAGCTCCCCATCAGCAGCCACAAGACAGAGTCTGCCCCTTTGCCTTTCCTTCCCACAGCTAGCTTTGTCCCTTGAGGCACTGGACTTCAGGTCTGCTTAAGGAAGGGAAACTGATTGCTTGGCATCTTCAGCAAGCCTTCAGTGGCACTTGGTCATCTTCCTACAAGTCTCTGATCAGCTCCTCCTCCTGTTTTCCGCAGCACAGCAAATACTCAAAATTTGTTAAATGAACAAAAGAGTGAATGAATGACTTTAAGCACTTCCTGGAAACTCCTGCAACCACTGGTTCTCTCAGCAGATAATTTCACTGCCATTATCTGTGGACACTCCAATCCTCATCAACTTTGCTTGCCTGGGAAAGGGGTGTCCCTCCTTTCTCATGCCCAAAGCATCTATATTTTAGGTCCCAGCCAGAATTGACACCTTCTTTACTGGCTTCTTTTTTCCCCCCTTACAGGCTATAAACATCATAAAACAAAACACTCTGTCAATCCTGTTTCTCCTATCATTGCATATACCCCTTTCAATCCAAATTGATTCACTCATTCATTTAGAGGACATATGTTGGGTGGCTTCACTCAGCACTAGAAAAGAGGCCAAGTCCCTACCTTCAGTGAGCTCAGTGTCTCCACCTCTTTCTTCTCTTCCAGCCACCTGCAACATGGTCGCCATCTGCCCCCCAATCTGAATAGCTTTGGCAAAGGCCACCAGCAGTTTCCCAGTAGCCAAACCCAGTGGGCTGCTTATCTCACTTGACCCTGTTTTTTGTTTTGTGTTGTTTCTTGTTTTTGTTTGTTTTGTTTTGAGATGGAGTCTCGCTCTGTCGCCCAGCCTGGAGTGCAGTGGTGCGATCTCGGCTCACTGCACCCTCTGCCTCCCAGGTTCAAGCAATTCTCCTGCCTCAGCCTCCTGAGTAGCTGGGATTACAGGTGCGCGCCACCACACCTGGCTAATTTTTGTATTTTTAGTAGAGACGATGTTTCACCATGTTGGACAGGCTGGTCTCGAACTCCTGACCTCATGGTCCGCCCTCCTTGGCCTCCCAAAGTGTTAGGATTACAGGCATGAGCCACCGCGCCCAGCCTCACTTGACCCTGTTGACCAATGAATCTCCTTCTTCTGCAAACTGTTCCTTGGACTTCCATGGCAGACCTCATCTTTCTCTTCCTTCTCTAACCAGCTCTTTAGTTCTTCCCTGTCTCCTTTGCTATCTCCTCTTGTTTTGCTGTACACCTTAAATTGGTGATTACCAGACTTGGTCACCTCCTCAGAAGACTCTACAAAAGCATGTCCTGGATAATTTCATCAACTTCCATGTTTTCAACATCCACCAATGAAATGACATAAATCTGTAATCCCATCATTTTGGGAGTCTGAGGCGGAAAGATCACAAGCCCAGGAGTTCGAGACCAGCCTGGGCAACGTGGCAAAACCCCATCTCTACAAAAAATACAAAACTTTAGCTGGCTTAGTGGTGCACACCTGTAGTCCCAGCTACTCAGGAGGCTGAGGTGGGAGGATCACCTGAGTCCAAGGAGGTCAAGGCCGCAGTGAGCCGTGATCACGCCATTGCATTGTGGCCTGGGCAATAGAGTAAGACCCTGTCTCAACTAAAATATATACCTTTGATTCTAAATCCCCACCACAGCCCCATTCTATGGATGAGAACAGAGACTTAGAGAGGATAAGTAAGTTGTCCAAAGATACATGTTAATAGATGGCAGAGGTAGGATTCAAACCCAGGTCTTCCTGGTTCCATAGCCTATGCTCTTTCAGCCCTATCTACTTACTGTTGGCTGGGGACACACCCCTGTAAACAAAGGCCATTCTGTATGTGAAGCTCCACAGCCAAGCCTTAAAACCACATTCTGCTTGAGTGAGCTGGCAAGGCAGAGGTTGCAGTGAGCTGAGAGCACCACAGCACTCCAGAGCCTGGGAGACAGAGACTCTGTCTTACAAAATAGCTGGGCGCGGTGGCTCACACCTATAATCCCAGAACTTCGGGAGGCTGAGGCAGGTGGATCATGAGGTCAGGAGATCGAGACCATCCTGGCTAACACAGTGAAACCTCGTCTCTACTAAAAATACAAAAAATTAGCTGAGTGTGGTGGCGGGCACCTGTAATACCAGCTACTCACAAGGCTGAGGCAGGAGAATAGTGTGAACCCAGGAGGCGGAGCTTGCAGTGAGCCAAGATAGGGCACTGCACTCCAGCCTGGGCTACAGAGCGAGACTCTGTCTAAAAAAAAATAAAAACAAAATAATAAATCACATTCAGCTCCATATGCAAAACCTGTCCTACCAGGCTGGGTGCAGTGGTTCATGCCTGTAATCCCAGAACCTTGGGAGGCTGAGGTGGGCGGATCACTTGAGGTCGGGAGTTTGAGACCAGCAGGGCCAACATAGTGAAATCCCATCTCTACTAAAAATCCAAACATCAGCCAGGCGTGGTGGCCCACACCTGTAGTCCCAGCTGCTCTGGAGGCCGAGGCAGGAGAATTTCTTGAACCCCAGAGGTGTAGGTTGCAGTGAGCCGATATCGTGCTACTGCACTCCAGCCTGGGCGGCAGAGTGAGACAGTGGGAAGGACAGGTGTTATTTTATTTTATTTTATTTTTTTTGAGACGGAGTCTCGCTCTGTCACCCAGGCTGGAGTGCAGTGGCCGGATCTCAGCTCACTGCAAGCTCCGCCTCCCGGGTTTACGCCATTCTCCTGCCTCAGCCTCCCGAATAGCTGAGACTACAGGCGCCCGCCACCTCGACCAGCTAGTTTTTTGTATTTTTTAATAGAGACGGGGTTTCACCATGTTAGCCAGGATGGTCTTGATCTCCTGACCTCGTGATCCGCCTGTCTCGGCCTCCCAAAGTGCTGGGATTACAGACTTGAGCCACCGTGCCCGGCTGGACAGGTGTTTTTTTGAGGCGCAGTCACTTCCTACTACACCTGCTTTTTAGCTCCAACACAGCCAATTCCTCACCCTCTGGTTTTACTCAATCCGGACTCCACAGCCTCCCTTAACCACCCTGGACCCTAAAGTCTTGCTGCTGGGGCCTCAGCCAGGGTGAGGAACCAAAACTCCTCTGCCTTGCTGTTTCATAAGCCACCATGAAAGAGGCACACATGGCCGGGCGCGGTGGCTCACACCTGTAATCCCAGCACTTTGGGAGGCCGAGGTTGGCGGATCACAAAGTCAGGAGTTCAAGACCAGCCTGACCAACGTGGTGAAACCCCGTCTCTACTAAAAATACAAAAAATAAAAAATAAAAATAGCTGGGTGTGGTGGCACGCGCCTGTAATCCCAGCTACTCAGGAGGCTGAGGCAGGAGAATTGCTTGAACCCGGGAGGCGGAATTTGCAGTGAGCCGAGATTGCGCCACTGCACTCCAGCCTGGGCAACAGAGCGAGACTCCGTCTCAAAAAAAAAAAAAAAAGCACACATGCAGGGTCAGAGCCTGTTTACTCTCCACTGACTAGATCCCCCAGAGCTCAGACACCCATCAGCTCTGTTTGTGAAGGAGACGAGGGGAGGAGGGACAAAGGGGGAGACGAATTTAGTAACTCTCTTCAGAGCTGAGAAAAGCAACCTGCTCTTTAGTTCCAGAGGACAGGAGAGCTCTGACCAGCAGCAGTTCAGAGGTCCTGCAGCAGGAATGACTGACAACACACACAATGAATGAGGGTGATAGGGTGATAGGGTGAAAGAAAGTGGGAGGCTTATGGCGTCTTTCCCCGTGAAGCGTTATCAGCGCACAAAGGCCTAACTCAAGACTCACAGGTTATGCTCATCTGTACAGAATCCTCCCTGTCCTGCGGGGCCGAGGAGCTCTCCTCGCCCTCGAGGCACTGGGGGTGGGCACCAGAGCAGCCGAAAGGAGTAGGGCGGGAAGGGAGGGAAGGAGAAGGAAGGGAAGAAACTAGGAAAGGAAGGAGGGAAGAGGAGGAAGCAAGGGAGGGCCAGTGCGCCCGCGTCTCCTTGGAAATGCCTCTCTGGCCTCGCCCCCGCGAGGTAATTGTGATGCCACGCGTGGAACCCTCAGTCTCCCTGGTCCACCCTCAGGGTCGATGGAACCGCCCGCTCCCGCCCAGGCGTCCGGGTGGGCGCTGGTCCATGGGCTCCAGCCAAGGCCGGCGCTTCAAGGGCAGCGGCCTGCGCCCGGTGCCACCCAGTCCGATAGCCAAGAGTTACAGCTCTGGCTGGAGCCAGACTTCCCGCCCAACCCGCGGGCGACCCAGCAGGGCCTCAAGCCCCCAGTCCTCAATCATTGGCCCGTGACTCGACGCGAGCCCGCCCCCGGCCCTAGCTCCGCCCCGGCCCAGCGCTGGGCCCCGCCTCCCTCGTTGGTTTGCCAGCCTCCCGCGTGCGCCGCTCGGGGTCTGCGAGCCCGGCCACGCCCTCTGCCCAGCCCCTGCCCAGCCCCTGCCCCGCCCCTCTTACCGCAGCACCGGCTCTCATCCCACGAGCGGACCTTGGGCTCGGTCTTTTCCTTAGTCCATCTTTCAATTGTGAGTGTCGTCCTGACCCACATCGCTCTCCGCCCAGGTCTTCGTCTCTACAGGACTCTTCCTTGAAGTCCAACCCTGAGCCTCAGCCCGGCCGAGCCCTCGGCCCAGCCGTGAACTCCAGTCTCGGCTTCGCCCCCGCCTAGACCCTAACCCCGCCTCATGCTGGCGCAGCCCCCGCCCGCCTCCCCCACTCCGCTCCAGGCTGCGTAGTCTTCCCAGCCCGGGTCTCAGCGTCAGCCGCGTTCTTCATCCGGGGCCTCCTGGCGCCTCGCAGGCCCCTCTTTGTTCCCCCTGTAACCCTAGGATTTCCCCTTTATCTCAGACCTTAACCTTACAGGCCCAGCTTTCACCACCCATCTCTGGTTCCAGCTTGCAGTCCAAGCCCCAGATTTTAACCCTGCCTCCAGATCGTAGCCCCAATTCTTAGTGTTACAACGAGCCTTGCCCCCAGCCCCATTCTTAGCCCCGCCCCGGTCATTCTCTAAACCGCACACTCCCGCCCCGCTCCCCGCCCCGCTCCCCGCCCCGCCGACCCTTGGGAACCCAGCCGCAGCCCCGCCTCTGCCCGCCGGCGAGCGAGCGAACCCCATCTCTACAAAAAATACAAATATTAGTTAGCTTAGTGGCGCGCACTTGTAGTCCCAGCTACTTGGGAGGCTAAGGTGGGAGGATTACCTGAGCCCAGGGAGGTCTTGGCGTCGCCATCTCCACTCCACCGTCCGGGCTTCGAGGTCCCTCCCGCTCTGGTGGAGCCCAGGCTTCCCGTCTCTCCGCCCACAGACCTCTCCCAAGGCCTAACTCCCGGCTGAGGACCTGATGTCGGCTCCCAGACCCTGTGCCACCCCGCAGCGTTCCCCGCCCCTGGCCCCCATGGGACACCCTATTCTAGAGACAATACTTCCGGATAGAGAGTCGTAAGCTTATCCCGTCTGGAGAACAGGGCAGGCTGCATTCATTGGAACCTCATCACAGTGACACCCCTCACGCCCTCAGGTACAACACTCTGCGCATGTATATATCACAGAACACAGAAAATCTACTCACCACACACATACAACATGCACATGGAACACAGAACTCCCATACCCGGTGCAGCACAAACACCACACCTGGACTATGGTGCTGGCTTCACACACATCTGTTAACAGGCAAGGCAAAGGTGAGGAGCCCAGTGCTGTGAGGGAACAGAAATGGAAAAAATAATGACAGGAGAGTGTGAAAAGAAGTTTTGGCCACATCGCTGACATTCCATGCACCACACCCCTCCACTTCTCTTGGCACCAGCTTCCAAAGCCAGGATGGAGAGGAGGGGAAAGGATGGGGTCCACACCTTGTTTTTTCCACCATCATCCAGGGGCTCTGCTGCTGCTGCTATTGCTCCGCCTGATCCCCACCTTCACTTTCCTCCAGACCCAAGTCCAGAGTGGGTAGGGCTGCTGCCCAGACCCTCCTTCCTGTGGTAGCTCTAGAGAGTCTAGGAACTGTGAGGGAGGGGAAGCCAGGAGAAGGGAAGAGTGCAGAAAAACCAACCATCCTGGTGAAAATGGAACCGGGAATGGAACAGACAGAGCACTTGGCAACTAGGAGCCAGAATCTGCCTTCTAATTTGGACCCCCTTAGCCTCCTAGGATGACAGGAGGCCATAAGTCCTCCTTTGTTGACCCAGATGTCTGAGGTGCTTCCAGCTCCTCTGGAACTCTGGGTCAGATTTCAACAGGGAGCCAGGGTCTCGGTCACCTTTCCCCATACAAAAGTTAATGGAATAAACAACCAAAAAACCAAACAAAAAAACAAAATAAAACAACAAAAAATAAAAGTTAATGGTTATAACTCCTGAGTTCAAGCGATTCTCCTGCCTCATCCTACCAAGTAGCTGGAATTACAGGCACGCACCACCACGCCCAGCTAATTTTCGTATTTTGATGGAGATGGGGTTTCACCATGTTGGCCAGGCTGGTCTCAAACTCCTGAATTCAAGTGATCCGCCTGCCTTGGCCTCCCAAAGTGCTGAGATTAGCGGCATGAGCCACCGCACCCAGCCTGGAAAAGTATTTCTGTTTTTTTTTTTTTTTTTTTTGAGACGGAGTCTCACTCTGTTGCCCAGGCTGGAGTGCAGTGGCCAGATCTCAGCTCACTGCAAGCTCCGCCTCCCGGGTTTACGCCATTCTCCTGCCTCAGCCTCCCGAGTAGCTGGGACTACAGGTGCCCGCCACCTCGCCCGGCTAGTTTTTTTTTGGTACTTTTAGGTAGAGACGGGGTTTCACCGTGTTAGCCAGGATGGTCTCGATCTCCTGACCTCGTGATCCGCCCATCTCGGCCTCCCAAAGTGCTGGGATTACAGGCTTGAGCCACCGCGCCCAGCCGGAAAAGTATTTCTTAAAGGGAAGGCAAGAAAAGGGTGAAAAAAAGAAAAAGATTCTCCGGTAGTGAAAATTTGGGTATAAGCACCAAGTAGGACACGTGTGGGGAAAGGATCAGGGGAAAAGGGCTCTCAAAACCAGCCATTGAGACTTCACCCAGTGAGGGCCCAGTGCAGCCTACCTGAACCTGCCCAGGGGTCAGGGATGGCCAGCACAGCATCCCCAGGGGGCTCTAGTGGCAAGATGGCCCCACAGTCATGCCCATTCCACATCCATCATCCCCAGCAAAGAACTCCAGCCCCAAAGTGCTCATAACAAAGACATTTTAATGCATAAGGCACAGTGAGAGGCTGGAATCAAGCATCCTCACACACAAAGGGCCCAGCAGGCTGAGCAAAAGAACAGAGACACTCTTCCCCACTACCGCTGGGCACCCTGGACAGTCCCCTGAAGAGTAGGGGGCATCCAGTCTTTGGCACAGTGCCTGGAGCAGGAAGTGACTAGCATGGTCCCAGCTACCCCTCTGTGGGAATACTGCCACCAAGAGGCAGCTCTTTGGTCTGGATACAGTCAGTGCAAATGTTCAGGGGTCAAGCTCTGGAGGAATGAGGGTGGCACAGTGCCCCAGGGCTGGCAGTCCCTGAACAGTCTCCTCACCCCTCATGGGCAACATGTGGGCTTCTTCTTGCTGGCAGTTAGGTAGAGGTTGCTGTCATCACTGTTGATGCCTAAAGAAAGGTGGGAAATATGTGAAGCAGGGATTGGAGGCTCACTGTGCCCTCTGCCACCCTCAACCAGGCAGGCACTCACGGACAACATCCCCAATGCGTCGGGCCCCCGATTTCTCCAGCTCAGCCAGCACATTGGCCTCAAAAGTCAGTGCTGCCACGCGGAAGAAGAATTCTCGGACATTCTCACCTGACACAGGGAGCAGATAGGTGCTCAGGGGCAGTGCCAGATCTGGGGACACAGGGCACAGCTGGAGGTATAGCAGTGAGAGGAGAGCCAGGCAAGAGTGTCACAGCAGAGCCCTGAAGCCTCCAACTCACCAGTGAGAGATGAGACTGCCCAGTACTCAGCCTTCATCTCCTGGGCCACCTGGAGGGCGTCTTTCTCCATCAGCGCATACTGAGCAGGGGTCTGAGGGAAGGCCACAATCAGAGGGGGGCATTCCCTCACCAAGCTGGGAAGTCCCCCCACTGGCACACTCACACTCAGATCCTTCTTGGAACCTACGAGGAAAAGCAGCACACTGGAAGGGTCATTCTCCTTCAGGGCATCAGCCAGCCACTGCCTGCCACGGGTGATGGAAAGTGAGGGATGAGTAAGCCTGCAGGGCCCCTCCTGCCGACATTCATATGCCCAATTACCCCCTCTCTGGTGCAACATGCATTCTTCTTCTTCCTGACCACCCTTCTGTTCTGAACCCTCTCTTCCCGGAGCCTCCCATTATATTGCAGGATGCTCACATACTTGGTATGTTCCAGAGATGCCACATCATTCAGGTTGAAGACAACGATGATGGCTGGAAGAGTGGTAGAAACAGCCCCAGGTTGACAGGGAAGACACTACTGCTCATTTCCCCAATTCTTCCAGCTCCAGATGAGAAGCCATGTGCACTCTGAGACCCACCTACACCACTTCACCCAGCCCCTTACCTTGAGCTCCTCGATAGTAGGTTGACGCAATGCATTTGAACCTCTCCTGTCCAGCGGTATCCCAACTGGGAGGAAGGAGGAGTGAAGCACAGGTATGTATGTTGGGGGGTGTGGGTGCTGGGGGGAAGGGATAGCTGGAAGGGGTGTGGAAGCACTCACAGCTGCAAACTGAAGGGGATACCCAGCACCTCAAATCGTTCCATCTCGAAGTCCACTCCAATGGTGGCCTTATAATTCTTATCAAAGGTGTCTTTGCAGAACCTGAGAGGGTACCAGATGCTCCAATCTGGAGCCAGCCCACCTGTCTAGGTTTCACCCCACCCTGCCCAGTTCAGCTCCAGCACCCCCTTACCTATTAATGAGGCAAGTCTTCCCCACCGACAGGTCCCCCACCACAATGATCTTGGAGATCTTAAATCTGCTGGACACAAGAGTGGGCAAGGGGAGTGGGCACGAGCTCTTTCACCCTAGGGAGTCCCAATGCTCCTGACTAGGTCCAGAAAGGTAGCTGCACCCAGGCTGAGGGTATTATAGACACCAGGCGTCCCAGGCAGCTGCCTGAACAGATGTGCTGGAGAGGAGTGCTTTGTGCTCCAGCAGCAGAGAAACGTGAATTTGAATCCCAGCTCTCACACTGATTAGCTGTGTGACTTTGGACACATTATTTAGCCTCTCTAAGCCTCAGTTTAAACATTTAGGTGAAGTTAGTATATATTTTATTGGGTCGTTGTGAAGGTTAAAATGAGATAAATGTCCTATATTCTAAGACACCCTCCCCCCCATTTTAATGTCTCTGAAATCAGAATATATCTTAAGTGATGGACGTTTCAATAAAGATAATGATAGTACCCAACACTGCCTGGCACACAGCCAATGCTTAATTAATGGTGCCAACTGTTATCAGTATTACCTTTAAAACCCACAATAAAGGCCAGGTGCGGTGGCTCAAGCCTGTAATCCCAGCACTTTGGGAGGCCGAGACGGGCGGATCACGAGGTCAGGAGATCGAGACCATCCTGGCTAACACGGTGAAACCCCGTCTCTACTAAAAAATACAAAAAACTAGCCGGGTGAGGTGGCGGGCGCCTGTAGTCCCAGCTACTCCGGAGGCTGAGGCAGGAGAATGGCGTGAACCCGGGAGGCGGAGCTTGCAGTGAGCTGAGATCCGGCCACTGCACTCCAGCCTGGGCGACAGAGTGAGACTCCGTCTCAAAAAAAAAAACAAAACCCACAATAAGACTCATCCCTGTAAGCACAGCCATACCCCTGCCCTGGGGCTCCATGGATGCTATGTGAGGATCTGAGCAGGTGACCACCTTCCCATCTCAGACACCTTAGTCTCTACTCAGGAATCCAGCTGCCACCCTTCTAACCAACGCCATCTCATAGAACTCACAACAACCTTATTGGGAAGAAAGGAGAGGACACAGGGGCTTAAAGGGGAAATAACCATAAAGCTGGCAGGAGCTGAAATGAAGCCCCAAGGGGGTGGGGGTGGTTGTTTACCCTCGTTATGACTAGAGTTTCCTGGGACCTCCTCTCTTTGCTGTGGGTGTCCCTAACTCACCCCACGGTGCCTGTCCGGTGTTCCTGGCAGGCGCAGGTGACGCGGGGGTGGAAGTCTTTGTGCACGTGCAAAGCGGCCTCCTTCCTCAGGCACTTAGTGGGAAGGATGAAAGAGAATGGAGCTTCCCACTCCTGGCCCTTGTCCCGTAGCCAGGCGGCCCGGGTAGGGGTGGAGTGCAGGGACCACCCAGAAGCAGCAGGCCTAGCTGGGTGGCAGGGCTAGGCCCAGTCCTCTAACTGGTCTGGTGCCGCCTCCGCCCCGCCCACACCCCGGGCTGTAGACAGAAGCCCGACGTGGCCCCGGCGCCTACCTGGGGCAGCTCTGCCAGGACGCGATCCCTCCGCACGGGCGCCAGAATGTTCATCCTGCCTGCGGCCTTCCAGGGCGCCCTGAGAAGGCGCCGAGGCCGGATCCGCGCCAGCGACCCGGGCGCGTGGAGAGCCGACGATCACCCGCGGCCGGGGTGTCCCGACTACAACTCGGGGCCACGGGGACCCTACGGGAGCCCGAGGTCTCGGAGACGCTACGACCACCGCGGGCCACGGAGATGAAACAATCACCCGGGGCCGGGGCGAGCCCACAATCACCCGGGCCCTGGGCGTTCCGAAGATGACTCTGGAGCGAGGAGACTCCTCCGCCGCCAATTGGGGGCGGGGAGTCCCGTCTGGTGTGGGCCGGGCCCGCGCAGACCCTACGATTACGCGGGGCCTGATAGCTCCTACAATAACCCGGGACCGCTGAGACCCGACGTCATCTCGGGGCTGAGGCTGCCCTACCATTACAGAGTGGCCCCGGGGCGCGGAGTGGCCCCGCCACACGGGGTCAGTGTGGGCAAGGGCGGCGCTGCCAAGGCCAGCAGGCCGCTGGAGGAGGGGGCGAGGGGCCCAGTCCGGCTGCAGGGCCTCAAGTCCCACTCCGCTGGGACTCCGCGAACGCTGTAACACGATCCCCGGAAATTCCTAGCGAAGGGCCGCCCCCCGCCCCTCTCCTGGCCGCGCCAGGCCTCGCTGCCCGCCCTCGCCTCCCCCTCCTCTCCACGCCTCTGCGCTGCCCTGCTCAGGCTCCCTCGTCTGACGCTTCACCGGGCACCAGGACCGCCCCCAACCAGGCTGGAGCCTATCCAGATAGGGACTCCCCAGGCTGCTCTCCCCTGCACCTCTATGCCCGGCTCCGCCTTCAGGGGGACCCTTACCCAGCCGAATTGGTGATAGGGAATCGGAGACTGCTGCGCAGCATCTGGCGATGCCAGAAACCAGCAGGGAGGGGAAAGGGGGAGAGAAGGGGCCCAAGGAGAGGCGGCGCTTCCCTCCTCAACTCCAGGCCTGGGAGGTGACTCACAGAGTCTGCCCCCGCTCGCCCTTCTGCCCTGGGAGGTCGGGGGTGGTGGTGGTGGAGGGGAAGCGTGCTAAGGGGGTGCCAGGGTTAGAATGAGGTGCCCACCGAGGAGAGAGACGTCTGAAGTTTGGCGTCTTTTCCTTCAAGGCTGCTGTGTAGATTGTGAGATGGGAGGGCTGAAGATCAAGCTGCCTCCCTCTAGGGAGGTTAAAGAAGGGCTAAGTGGACCCGGAAACTCCGCTCTTTGGGGTGGTCTCCGCTCTGGGAGGCGGGGACTCCCCTCTGATATGGGTGTTCATTGTTCTGGCCCCATTGGAATCTATCCCCCAGAGACAACTTCTTTTTGCAAAGTCCTGCAGGATAGAAGAGGGGGCAGTGCACAATCAATTTCACCGTCAAAGGGGACATCTCTAGTTTTATGAGGGGAGAGGGAAGACAGAAAGGATCAAGTGGGGATGGGTTAGGCACACACCTTAGGAGATGCAAACCTGAGTGTTATGAAACCTTTCTCTGTGTCTGGAGCTGAATTTGAGGATGTAAAGATGACCAGGACACGGAAGGGAAGACTAGTTTTGGGCAGGGGATTGTGAGTGAAGTTACTAACAGGAAGAACTAGCGAATCTTGTAGAAATGTGTGGAATTTTCATAGAACTTCAAGTGCATTATCAGGAAACGCAGTGAAACTGACAGTATCAGTGTCGCAGGTAAAGAGGGGCAGATGTAGCCGCCTTGTACTTCCTCTGACACTTTTCCTCCTCGTGACTCGGGTTTTTTTTTTTTTTTTTTTTTTGAGACAGGGTCTCACTCTGCCACCCAGGCTGGAATGGCTCACTGCAGCCTCGACCTCCAGGGATGAAGCGATCCTCCCACCTTAGCCTCCCAAGAAACTGGGACTACAGGCACGCACCACCACGCCCGGCTAATTTTTGTATTCTTTTGTAGAGACGGGGTTTCGCCGTGTTGTCCAGGCTGGTCTCGAACACCTGGGCTCGAAGCAATTCGCCCACCTTGGCCTCGCAAAGTGCTGGATTACAGGCGTCAGTCACCGCGCCCGGCCCTGACTCGATTTTTTCTGCCACCAAATCACTGTTACTGATAAACCACATTCCTCTCTGGACCTCAGTTCGACCGAGCAAATCCTGCTCCAGCACTCTAGAACTTAGCTGTATCTAACTCCCGAGTCAATCTAAATGTGTTCTTTACTCTTGGCAGCGTTCCTGCCTCCTGGCATGGCAATCCTCTTCCCTGAGACTGGCAGTTGCTCAAGATGGAAAGCTCCCAGGACCAGACCCGAGCGACAGCCGGCTACGCCGTCCGCTTGCCTGAGCAAATAAACGCGTGTCTTCAAAAAACTACAACCCCCATGGTGACATGCGCTTGTAGTCCCAGCTACTCGGGAGGCCGAGGTAGGAGAATGGCGTGAACCCGGGAGGCGGAGCTTGAAGTGAGCCGAGATCGCGCCACTGCACTCCAGCCTGGGCGACAGATGCTCAAAAAAAAGAAAAAAAAAAAAAAAAAAAAAAGGCCGGGCGCGGTGGCTCACGCCTGTAATCCCAGCATTTTGGGAGGCCGAGACGGGCGGATCCCGAGGTCAGGAGATCGAGACCATCCTGGCTAACAAGGTGAAACCCCGTCTCTACTAAAAAATGCAAAAAAATTAGCCGGGCGAGGTGGCAGGCGCCTGTAGTGCCAGCTACTCGGGAGGCTGAGGCAGGAGAATGGTCTGAACCCGGGAGGCGGAGCTTGCAGTGAGCTGAGATCCGGCCACTGCATTCCAGCCTGGGCGACAGAGCAAGACTCCATCTCAAAAAAAAAAAAAAAAAAGGCCGGGCGCGGTGGCTCAAGCCTGTAATCCCAGCACTTTGGGAGGCCGAGACGGGCGGATCACGAGGTCAGGAGATCGAGAGACGATCCCGGCTAACACGGTGAAACCCCGTCTCTACTAAAAAATACAAAAACCTAGCCGGGCGAGGTGGCGGGCGCCTGTAGTCCCAGCTACTCGGGAGGCTGAGGCAGGAGAATGGCGTAAACCCGGGAGGCGGAGCTTGCAGTGAGCTGAGATCCGGCCACTGCACTCCAGCCTGGGTGACAGAGCAAGACTCCGTCTCAAAAAAAAAAAAAAAAAAAAAAAAAAAAAAAAAAAAAAAAAAGGCCGGGCGCGGTGGCTCACGCCTGTAATCCCAACACTTTGGGAGGCCAAGGCGGGCGGATCACGAGGTCAGGAGATCGAGATCACGGTGAAATCCTGTCTCTACTAAAAATACAAAAAATTAGCCGGGCGCGGTGGCGGACACCTGTAGTCCCAGCTACTCCGGATGCTGAGGCAGGAGAATGCCGTGAACCTGGGAGGCGGAGCTTCAGTGAGCTGAGATCACGCCACTGCACTCCAGCCTGGGTGACATAGCGAGACTCCATCTCAAAAAAAAACACAAAAAAAACTACAACCCCCATGAAGCTTTAGTGCCTTTGAGGGGAGGAGTGGCGCATGTTTGTTCACGCACGAAGAAGAAATTAAACCTAACTACCGTTCCCAGAGGGCGCCACTCTGCAAATTACCAAATCAGCTCTAAGTACAAAGCATCGCGAGTCTTTGATGAGATTTGGCGCTATAAGCCTGTGAGAACGGGCATCGGAGACCCTTTTCACAAGATGGCGCCGAAAGCGAAGAAGGAAGGTGTGTGTTGGGGATGGGGCCGCCGCTGGTTTGCCAGGGATTGCCGCGCCGCAGAGGGAACGAATTGGGAGCATGGCTGCTGGGCTAAGTCCTGAGGGCTCTGCTCCGGGGTTGCTACCCGCTTTTCGGTCACGCTGCAGTATACTTGGGCCGCGTGGGCCCAGCCTCATGGGCTGAGTTCCGGTGGAGGGAGTTGGGGAGGCAACCCGGCCGACATCATCCGCCAGGGAGGGCCAGACATTCGGCTTTGGGAAGCTACACGCATCCGTTGGTTGACGCATCCATGTCCCCGGGCCTGTAAGAAGTTAGTGCCCTCAGCTTTAACCATTTTTCCTTCTGGTTCATGTTTAACCGGGCTACATTACCCGCCCCACTCTCCGCTGCCTGGTTTTGCGATGGGGTATGTGTAAAATTCCTAGGACATTTTCTGGAAAGTACTAAGCGTTCGTTCAGTGCTACTTTGTTTTATAGTCGTATCCCTGGACTGACTTCGAGTTGGTCGCTTTCGCCTCTGGTATCGTGCATGTGATGGAAAAGTTTTAATCTCCTGACATTTGTGATGTCTTCAAAGGAACCACTGATGCACGTGTGGCCAGGGTCGCCGACTGCAGTTCTTGGGGCCGGAAGTAACCGATTGCTAACCCGCACCCCGTTTTCTTTTCTTCTCTACCAGCTCCTGCCCCTCCTAAAGCCGAAGCCAAAGCGAAGGCTTTAAAGGCCAAGAAGGCAGTGTTGAAAGGTGTCCACAGCCACAAAAAAAAGAAGATCCGCACGTCACCCACCTTCCGGCGGCCCAAGACACTGCGACTCCGGAGGCAGCCCAAATATCCTCGGAAGAGCGCCCCCAGGAGAAACAAGTCAGTACTGCCCCCTCTACCCATGAAAAGATTTGGGTATTCTCCATTGGTAATTTGGAAATCACTCACCCTGTGTGATGGTTTCTCAAACACAAATTGTGTCCAGTGTGCTTCTCTAATTGGAAGTATGAGGAGATTGTTTCTGCTGTATTTACAAAACTGGCAGGAATTCTTTTTAAATCAGCTCAGAGGCCGGGTGCGGTGGCTCACATCTGTAATCCCAGCACTTTGGAGGCTGAGGCTAGCGGATCACTTGAGGTCAGGAGTTCGAGACTAGCCTGAGTAACATGGAAAAACTCCGTGTCTACTAAAAATAGAAAATTAGCCGGGCGTGGTGGCGCATGTCTGTAATCCCGGCTACCCGCGGGAGACAGAGGCAGGAAAATCGCTTGAACCCGGGAGGTGGAGGTTGTGGTGAGCCGAGATCGCACGATTGCACTCCAGCCTGGTCAACAAGAGCAAAACTCCATCTCAAAAAAAAAAAAAACCCTGAGTCTCAAAATTTGTTAGGTTAATTATTGCTTCACATGTGGTCACGGTTTGAAAACTATTTTGGGGGTACTGTAAAGTAGAATACAGAGATTCCTTGTTCGTAGTTCCTACTGCTATAGGGAACAATCCTTGAGGGTGAGAACGTGGATTGATTCTTGATGATAATGGGGATTCCGTTATCTGTATTTGGCAGTTATGGGCTGCTGCGATGTATAGAAGCTTCTTTGCATTCATTTTCCCGAATTTTCATATTGCTCAGGAATGGTTGGGGGGAGATGGGCAAAAGGTTGGGCACTTGAGTATTTGAGCTACCAGTAATAACTAACTTTTTAGGGAGCACAGATTTGAGTAGAACCATGGTAGTAGTTACTAGCAATGGGTTTTTGCTGTTTCTACTCTTTCCTAACAGAAAGAGTGGATTGTGTTCAATAGGAAAGCAGTTCACAGACTGTCTTCCTGCCCTTCCCCCCACCAAGTTGGACCTAGGATTGAGTGTGATGAGGTTTAGACCTGACCTGGTTTCAAAACAGGAAAGTAGTGTCTGAGTAAACAGCCGGGCTCTGACTTTAAATGGGGGAAGCTGTTACAGTTGTGCTTAAGCCACTGTAAGTTTAACCTCAGCTGTGCATAAGAATTTGCTCCTGGCCCAATTCTGCCTCGGCCTCCTGAGTAGCTGGGACTACAGGCTTGCACCACCACGCCCAGCTAATTTTTGTATTTTTAGTAGAGAGGGAGCTTCACTAAGTTGGCCAGGATGGTCACGATCTCTTGACCTCGTGATACGCCTGCCTCAGCCTCCCAAAGTGCTGGGATTACAGCCATGAGCCACCACGCCAGGCCCAAAGATGATTCTTTAATCACTTGAGGTGTAAGAGCCCTTCAAGAGAAAGAAAATGTACAATGTTCTGCCCCTGGGGTTGGGGCTTCAGGCTCTTAGATTTCAGGGTGCAGGTGATGACATTGTAAAACGACCAAAGTCTGAACAAAATGATTGGTACCTCGTTGTCTGATGCCCTAGGCTCTCCTGGCTCTGGGCTCCAAAGAAGGCCCAGGCCAGGTGACCCCATTTTGCCTCTCCTAGGCTTGACCACTATGCTATCATCAAGTTTCCGCTGACTACTGAGTCTGCCATGAAGAAGATAGAAGACAACAACACACTTGTGTTCATTGTGGATGTTAAAGCCAACAAGCACCAGATTAAACAGGCTGTGAAGAAGCTCTATGACATTGATGTGGCCAAGGTCAACACCCTGATTCGGTGAGCTGGGCCTCAAGGGATGGGGAGCGGGCTGGACCAGCAGCTGGAGCCAAAAAAACCTGCATTTCATGAAGCTCTTTGATGTTTAGATAGTCCTGGTAATGCAGGACTACACGTATAGTCCCAGTTATGCAGGAGGATCCCTTGAGCCCAGGAGTCACCCATGATTTGCCCCATTGTACTCCAGCCTGAGCAACCAAGCAGGGCCCTTTAAAAAAAAAAAATCCTCTGGACCTTTCAACAGGGGAAAAAGGTTCCTTGACTTAAACTTGGAGTAGGTTTAGCAGTGTGTGAGCCTTGAGGCAGGAATTACAGGCTGCCTTAATTACAGACCTTTGTATGGACCTGAGGCAACACTTTCTAGGACTTGATTGGGGGTTGGTGCTCATTTTCTGGGTCCCTACTTCTATTTTCAAAGGCCACTAGAGTGCAGCAGATTACCTTGGTTTAAGTCTTAACATGGCCTGTGGTGTTTCCCATAAGAGAATTGGCTTCATGGCTTCATGGTGTCCTCTGGGTTGATGGAAAAATAATCATTGGAAAAGAATGACATGAACAGAGGAACCATTGAAGTGCTGGAGGACTGGAGGAGGAAGGGGGAGGGTGTGGGGGCAGTGAGGGTGGCAGGGACTAAGGCTTCCTTCTCTACCCCAGGCCTGATGGAGAGAAAAAGGCGTATGTTCGACTGGCTCCTGATTACGACGCTTTGGATGTTGCCAACAAAGTAAGTTTCCTTCCTACAAACCCCCTATCATTCACCCCTTGGGTGCAAATGATGCATATGTTAGCGACCAAAGCCTGATTTTTGCTGATTAGTCATAATTAACTGACTGCACCCTATCTTAACAAACCTTATCCTCAATGTTCCTCATTTTGCTTTCTGAAAATAACATTCCAGCTTAATCTTCTTGTTTCAGCTCCAGTAATGAGGCTCCCTTTTGTTTTTCAGATTGGGATCATCTAAACTGAGTCCAGCTGCCTAATTCTAAATATATATATATATATCTTTTCAACATATATGTGCCTCTCTGTCAATTTCTGGTTGGGCTGGGAGGCCACACACAGTACACTGACATAACAGGGCTTGGGCAAGACTCCTGTTCTACTCATCCTTTTGAAATATTCACCCTGCCACTCTACCATGTGTGATCACTCCAGAGATCTTTCTGACTAGAGTTAGTGTCCTAGGAAAACCGGAACTCAGAACTTGCCTCCATGGTTGAGGGTAACAAGAAGCAGTACAAGAACCCCTTCTTTTATCCCTGGAAGAGGCTGTGTATGAAACCAATGCCCGGGGTTTGAAGGGCATTAGCATCCATTTCAGGGGAGTGTGGATTGGCTGGCTTTCTGATAGCATTTTGTCCTCACACACCCATCTACTACGTCCAACCGGTCTGTCTGCTTCTCTCACCCCTTGCCCAATAAAGGACAAGGACTTCAGAGGAGTGCTTTCATTAGTGTTTTCAATAGTGTGGGCGCAGGCTCGGAAGGTGGAGAGGCTGGCCCCAGAGGACGCCCAGGCTTGGGGCTAAGTCCCAGTTTCCATGTGAAGCTGTTTCTGGCCTTGTCTGTTTTTGTTGTCCCAGGCTCTGTGCCTCTCACTCAGTCAAGAACTTGTCTTTGTGTTGCTTCCTGGGGACACGCTCGGGGCAGAAGTCAGAGCGGAGGAGGCGGGAAAAGTAGATTATGATCATCACGTCCAGCATGAGCAGGATACCCAGCAGGAAGGTGCCCAGGGTCCTCTGCCTCACATAACGCAAGAAGAAATGGGTGAGGTAGACCTGAGGGGCCAGGCGGAAGACAAAGTACATGACCAGGTTCACATACTTGTTAACCCTATAGAGGAGATGATCCTGGGCATTATTGATTTTCATCATCATGCGAATCGTGAGGAAGATGTTGCTGACTTCCACCAGTAGTGTTAAGACACCACCACCGACAAAGCTGCTCCAAAAGATGCCAGAGAAGAAGGCACCCATGGCCTAGCGGGAAGAAGGGAGAATAGGAGTTAGGGAACCAGATGCAGATGCTTTCCTGGACTTTGGTGGGGGGTATCAGATTGAGGGCTGGAAAATCCCAAATTTCTACCTGGAATAATAGTTTATAGTGGATAAGATGCTTTGTTTTGTTCGTTCAACATTACTAGGTTTTGATCCCTGCTCACAGCTTCTGGCTGTGGATGATGTTCAGTCTAAAGAGGTAGTGAGACCATGGGTTGCTGGCCTTTGAACAAGCACACAGACTGCTAACCTCAGCATCCTAAAAATAAGTAGCAGCACACAGGTGGGGGGGTGGGTTGTAAGAAAACACAGCCTTCTCCCAGGTTCAGAAAGACGGAGCTGAGACTAGGTTGCTGACTGACACCAGGCCTATACCACATAATCAGCTTCTCACCATGATGTGATGGACGAGGTATTCCCAAGATGCTCGCGCCTGTCCGCTAGCCACGATGTCCACCGTATCATGGATGAAATACCCTAGTGGAGGGATGGGGCAAGAGGTCACGAAGGACTGAACAAGCAGCTTCCTTCTCCCTGTCCCCAGTTGGCCTCCCGCTTCCTGGGCAAGACCTACCTGCAGAAAAGCAAACGAGCAAATAGCCAGAAAGTGACCATGCCGTCTCAATCTCCACCAACATGTCGGGAGTCTGCCATACACTGGAAAGGAGGGAAGAAAGCAGGCTCTGCATTTTGGCACCCTCAAGGACCCTCACCTTTCCGGTTACCCTTCCCAGCCCCGGGGGAGCCTGGGCTCGCCCTAGTGGCTGACTGGGAAGCTAAGAGTGGCTGGGCAAGACCCAAGAGCCTCCAGTTTCCCAGGGGCGATCCCCCTCCCCTGGGGCCATTGCGGCTTCTGGTTGGATAGGATACCAAACGGGATCAGGTGAGACTGCGTGGCCTCAGCCCGCCGATGAGCGATGGGGGTAGTAACACAGAGCCGACCCCAGCTCCCTGCTCAGGATCCCCCGGCCACCTCATCCCCACAATCGCTTACCACAGCAGTGCCCAGATCCCCGACACAATGGAGTGAGCGAAGGAGACGAGCAGGTTGTGCCAGCGCCAGGTGCGCAGGGGGTCGGCGCGCACGTGCACAGGTAGGGGCAAGCGACTGAGCGCGCGCCGGAGCGCCCGGAAGGTCAGCGTGGCGCCCAGGAGCAGCGGCAGGGCGGGGTGCAGCAGCGGGGGCATGCTGGCCCTCCCTGCCGTCCGCCCTCGAGGCCGCCTCCTAGGGCTGTTCTGGGAACCTGGGTCCCTCTCGGACCAGTCCAGTCCGGCCGCCTCTCCCGCCGGGCGCCAGCCCCACACAGTTTCAGCGAAGCCCTCTAGGCCCCTTGACTCCTCCTCGCCCTCCCTGCTAGGCCTCTGCCCCCGCCCCCAGACGCCCGCGCCCCCGCCCCGCCCTCCTGCCCCCGCCCCTCAGGCGCTGCTGCCGCGCGAGCCGGGTGTCCCCGCGGCCTCTCGGTCACCGGCCGGCTCCCGCGGACTTTGGGTAACTAGGAGCTGTGCTGGGGGCGTCGTCGCCGAGGCACCCCTCGCTGGCGCCTCCCGACGGCCGACGGAGTCCCAGTTGCGGTGGCTCGCCCGGCCTCATTAACCCGCGTCCCCACTTTTCCCCGGGCCACCGGCTCCCCCGCCCTGGGCGGGTACCGCGAGAGCTCTCTCCACCCTCTACCTTCTGCGAAGAGCTGGACGGGACCCGACACGCCCACGCCCCTTAAGTCCTGGTCCTGGGGTGGATTCAGGAGCCCCGCCTCCGACAGTGGTCTCGGTGCAGACCCAGTGCCCCCACCGCACCACTCGCAGTCTTCTGACCGGGGACCCGGGTTTACCCGTCCCTCCCGCGCCCGCGAGGTGGGCGCTTGGGAACTGCTGAGTAACCCATCGCCACCTCTCCCCGCCCGCTCTTAAGCTCCCGGGGCCGGGCGGCTGTCACAGTCCTCCCTCAGACAGTCCCGGCCCTCGGCCTGGCTCCCCGGAGGCTGGGCAAGCAAGACCGCGGATTTGCCGTGATTGCTGGGGTGACCCGCGCTCTCCAGGCCGGTAGCTTGCAGCAGTTGCGGCTCCTGGCCACTAGGTGTCAGCCTGCCCTCACTGTGGCGCGGGCTCCCTCTCCCGCCTCCGAGCGAGGCGGCTGCTTTCGGGGAAAGTTTAGGTAAACTGGGCGAAAGGAGGAGCAGCTGAGAGCTAGCGAGGGAAGTGAAGCGGGGGTGAGGGCGGGGAGGGAGAAGAGGGTGGTAATAGAAGAGGGGAGGGAAGAAGTGAGGGAGGGGAAAGGTGCTGCGGGAGGGAGGAAAAAGCCAAAAACCTGAGGCGCAAGGACCCACGGACCAAGCCGTTTGAGTGTTTTCCTCCCCTATGGCTCCAAGGTTACACATTAACCCCTGTGGGACTCCTAGGTTAATCAAGGCGCAGTCGGTTTCTAGGTGAGAGCACTGGTGTCCCGGGTGAGCGGCTTTCCCGCCCCTCCCCTTGGCTCACAGAGCTGCTCTGTCCGCTGGCCGACACCGGCCTGAGCCAGCGCCCATCAGCAGTCCTTCCACGTGGGCGGGTTTGGGTACCCTTGCGAAGGCCGGGGCAGGGTTTCTTTCTTTCTTTCTTTCTTTCTTTCTTTCTTTTTTTTTGAGATGGAGCCTCACTCTGTCGCCCAGGCTGGAGTGCAGTGGCACGATCTCGGCTCACTGCAACCTCCGCCTCCCAGATTCAAGCGATTCTCCTGCCTCACCCTCCCGAGTAGCTGGGATTACAGGCGAGCGCGACCATGTCCAACTTTTTGTATTTTTAGTAGAGATGAGGTTTTACCATGTTGGCCAGGGTGGTCTCAAACGCTTGACCTCAGGTGATCTGCCCGCCTCGGCCTCCCAAAGTGCTGGAATTACAGGCGTGAGCCACCTCGCCTGGCCGAATACTGAGTTTTTATAGAGCTCCAGCAGAGCAGGAGCCCGGGAGAACCTGGAATTAACCTCACTTCCGGTAAAGAGCCTAGCTAGTCACACTAACCAGCCCTCTGCCTCTAGGCTTTGTCTTGAGATCATTTCGGCGAAACCGCGGTCTTTCCTTTTCCCCTTGATGCTTTCAGGTAGTGATTCACTTCCGCCCCCATCTTCCCCCATGGGGTTCACCCTAGATGAGCACTGAGGGCAGATTACCCTCCTGCAGTGCGTGTGTATGAAAAGCGAGTTGAGAGTCCTGACCAGCGCGGTGCTCACTAGTCGGGACGGCCTGAGACCGTGTCATGTCCTCCCCAGGTGAATCAACTTGCACAACTTGGGATTTCCCTCGTCCCTCCCTAGGCAAACACGAAACTAACTCTGCTGCCTTCTCCCAGGAGCGCTGGCCTCGGTCGTTTTGGTTGTGTTTATCGTTTGTGTGCCAAAGAGAACCCGATTTCTCCTGAAATAGCGTCACTCGTGGGCAAGAAGGGGGTCGATCCTCTTCCCACCCCCGCCCGGCCTGTGGGGTGCAACTCTCAGGAACGCGACATCCTTTTAGTCTAGCAAGCTTTACAAGGGCTGGGTATATGCTTGGGAGGGGCGGGTACCGTGCCCGCCATTGCGGGGCGCGCCCTATTTTCTTGCCCTATCCCTTGGACACTGCGTGGGGCAGGGTCGTGAGGGGAAAGGTGACGGCGTGTCGCAGCGGCAGGTGTGTGGTGCAGGCCCACAAATACGGACGCGTGGCGAAACCCACACCTAGCGCGCTGGCTCCGCCCCGCAAGCCGCTCGCCGTGAAGGGGCGGGGCCCAGAGTGGCTGGGTCCGCGCACGCGCCGCGGGGGAGACGGAAGTGAAACGCTAAGAAATGAGATGGAGAAGTACGAGCGGATCCGAGTGGTGGGGAGAGGTGCCTTCGGGTGAGCCAGGGCTCTGGGGGAGGAAACTGCTAAAGGATAGGGAAAATAAGCCCCAATTCTGCCCGCAAACTCGCCGCCCGCCTACACCCGCCCCAAGGCGTGTACGCTACTCTGGGAAGCTCCGCCCAAGCTTCCGGTCCCTATCCCGCGGGGAGACTCCGCCTCTACGTGGGCCACGCCCCTGACAAGCCCATTGGCCCGCCCACTGAGTTCTGTTAGCTTCTTTATTCATTGGTTTTACAAATACTGAGTGCCAGCTATGTATGTCAGGCTTTGGGCCCTGGGTATGCAGTTAGAACCGGAACAGGCGTGGTCTTTTCCCTCTTGGAACTTACTGACTATGGGAAAGTTATACAATAAACAAAACATTATGAATTAAGAAGTTATAGCAGTTATGAAGGGTTATTAGCAGGTTGTGAGGCTAGAGTACATTACCAGGGAGAATACTTATATGAGATGGTCAAGGAAGAATTCTCTGAGAAGGGAGATTGATTGATTGATTGATTGATTGATTTTTGAGACAGAGTCTCCCTCTGTCACCCAGGCTGGAATTCAGTGTCGCGATCTCGGCACACTGCAACCACCACCTCCCGGGTTCAAGCAATCGTTGTGCCTCAGCCTCCAGAGTAGCTAGGATTACAGGCGTGCGCCACCACGCCCGGCTAAATTTTTTTGAATTTTTTTTTTTTTTTTTTTTTTTTTGAGACAGAGTCTCCCTCCCTCTGTCGCCAGACTGGAGTGCAGTGACGTGATCTCGGCTCACTGCAACTTCTGCCCCCCGGTTCAAGCGATTCTCCTGCCTCAGCCTCCCAAGTAGCTGGGACTACAGGCACGCACCACCATGCCCAGCTAATTTTTTTTGTATTTTTAGTAGAGACGGGGTTTCGCCATGTTGGCCAGGCTGGTCTCAAATTCCTGACCTCAGGTGATCCGTCCGCCCCAGCCTCCCAAAGTGCTGGGATTACAGGCGTGAGTCACCGCGCCAGGCCAGAAGTGAGATTTAAGGCCAAGACTTGAGGAATGAGAACCAATAGTCTGAAGGTGAAGCGAGAGCTTTTCAGGCAAAAGAAATAGCATATGTGAAATTTCTCACATGGGAAAACAGAGCATTGAAGAAACTGAGAAAAAGACTAGCATAGTTGGAATGTAGTGGGCAAGATAGAGAATGGTATGAAATGTAATTATCGAGGGCGGGGACTAGATTATGGCCTGATAACCTGAGGTAAAAGGGTTCATTTGCCACAAAGGGTTTTGTTTTGTTTTTGTTTTTGAGACGGAGACTTGCACTGTCTCAGGCTAGAGTTCAGTGGCACGATCTCAGTTCACTGCAACCTCCGCCGCCCAGGTTCAAGCAATTCTTCTGCCTCAGCCTCCTGAGTAGCTGGGACTACAGTCACACGCCACAATGCCTGGCTAATTTTTTATTTATTGTTATTTTATTTTATTTTAATTAATTTATTTATTTTTTGAGACAGAGTCTCCCTCTGTTGCCCAGGCTGGAGTGCAATGGCACCATCTCGGCTCACTGCAACCCCTGCTTCCTGGGTTCACGCCATTCTTCTGCCCAGCCTCCCGAGCAGCTGTGACTACAGGCGCCTGCCACCATGCCTGGCTAATTTTTTTGTAGTTTTTAGTAGAGACGGAGTTTCACTATGTTAGCCAGTATGGTCTCGATCTCCTGACCTAGTGATCTGCCCGCCTCAGCCTCCCAAAGTGCTGGAATTACAGGCGTGAGCCACCGTGCCCGGCCCCAGTTTTCAGGGTTTTTTTTGTTTTTTTTTTTGTTTTTGAGACGGAGTCTTGCTCTGTCACCTAGGCTGGAGGGCAGTGGCGCAATCTAGGCTCACTGCAAGCTCCGCCTCCCAGGTTCTCGCCATTCTACTGCCTCAGTCTCCCAAGTAGCTGGGACTACAGGCGCCTGCCACCACGCCTGGCTAATTTTTTGTATTTTTAGTAGAGAGGGGGTTTCACCATGTTAGCCAGAATGGTAAGATTTTTAAATTACATTCTGGGACTGGGCATGGTGGCTCATGCCTATAATCCCAGCATTTTGGGAGGCCGAGGCGGGAGGATGTCTTGAGGCCACAAGTTCAAGACCAACCTGGCCAACATAGTGAGACTCCATATCTATTAAAAAAAGAAAAAGAAATAAATAAAAAATAAATGTCATTCTGGTTGCCATGTAGAATTTAGATTTGAGGGTGACAGGAATGAAAGGGACCATTTTGGAGAGTTGTACAGTATTTTAGGGAAGAAATTATGATGAGGCCGGGCACGGTGGCTCAAGCCTGTAATCCCAGCACTTTGGGAGGCCAAGATGGGCAGATCACGAGGTCAGGAGATCGAGACTATCCTGGCTAACACGGTGAAACCCTGTCTCTACTACAAAAAAAAAAATACAAAAAACTAGCTGGGCGAGGTGGCGGGCACCTGTAGTCCCAGCTACTCGGGAGGCTGAGGCAGGAGAATGGCATGAACCCGGGATGCGGAGCTTGCAGTGAGCTGAGATCCGGTCACTGCACTCCAGCCTGGGCGACAGAGCGAGACTCCGTCTCAAAAAAAAAAAAAAGAAATTATGATGACTATAGGGCAAGGGCTATAGAGAGGGTACAGAGAATTTGATGGATTTACAGTATTTTGGAGGTAGAAATGGGATTTTCTGATGTGCTTGTGTGAGATGGAGGAAAGATTCTAGGGTGATTTTCTTTTTTCTTTTCTTTTCTTTTCTTTTTTTTTTTTTTTTTTTGAGACAGAGTCTTGCTCTGTCCCCCAGGCTGGAGTGCAGTGGTGCAATCTCTGCTTACAGCAAGCTCTGCCTCCCAGGTTCAGGCCATTCTGCTGCCTCAGCCTCCTGAGTAGTTGGGATTACAGGCGCCTACCATCACACCCAGATAATTTTTGTATTTTGGGTAGAGATGGGTTTCACCATGTTGGCCAGGTTGGTCTCAAACTCCTGACCGCAAGTGATCTGCCTCGGCCTCCCAAAGTGCTGGGATTACAGGCGTGAGCTACCACACCCGGCCTAGGGTGATTTTCAAGTGTCTGTTTTTTTGTTGTTTTGTTTTGAGACCGTCTCACTTGGTCACCCAGTCTGGAGTGCAGTGGCGCGATCATGGCTAACTGTATCTTCAACGTCCCAGGCTCAGGTGATCCTCCCACCTCATCCTGCAGAGCAGCTGGGACCACAGAGGCTTGCCACCATGCTCAGCTCATTTTTTTTTTTTTTTTTTTTTTGAGAGACTGGATACACCATGTTGCCCAGGCTGGTCTTGAATGCCCGGACTCAAGTGCTCCACCTGCCTTAGCCTCCCAAAGTGCTGAGATTACAGGCCTTAGCCACGTGGCTCTGCCTCAGGTTTCTGATTTTAATAACTGGAGGATGGTGGGATCATTTACCGAGATGGAAGAGACTGAGCAAGGAAAGGTTTGGAGGCAGGAATCAAGAATTTTATTTTGAATTTGTTAAAATTTAGGATGACTATGAGCCATTCAAGTGAATATCTGAGTCCGGGGTTCAGCAGAGAAGTCTGATCTTGAGGTAAAAATTTGAGACTTGGATCAGCTTATAGTCCACTCATTCAGCAAATACTTATTGACCACCTATTGTCTGCTAAATATTGGGCTATGCACTGGGGTCATTGTGGTGAACAAGAGTGTTGTAGTTCCTGCTTTTATGGAGACTGACCACAGAATTAAAATAAAATAATATGAATGGCTTCTATTCATTGAGCATTTTCTTTGTGCTGGCCACTGCGCTCAGTGCCTTACATGCACTTTCTCATCCTCTCAACAACCCTGGGAGGCCCATTTTATTTTCCAGACAATGATGTCACATAGTGTATTAAACCAGATAACTAGTAAGAGAAGGTGCCCAGATTTGAACCCAGGCAGTCTGTGGGAACTTAGAGATCAAGACTAACTTTACCTCACAGTGCCTGTGGTAAAACTGAAATCCCACACAGCTTGTCATCAGTTCTCCCTGTTCCCAAGCTCAGTGTTCTGTGCACTTGGTTAGATGACCTCTTAGTCTAGAACCCTCTTCTAAGAGACATCAGTCACCAGGCTGTGCTGCCCTGCCTGATATGTGGCTGGAGGCTCAGCTGGTAACCTGTCCCTGTCCTCCATATCCCTAGGATTGTGCACCTATGCCTGCGAAAGGCTGACCAGAAGCTGGTGATCATCAAGCAGATTCCAGTGGAACAGATGACCAAGGAAGAGCGGCAGGCAGCCCAGAATGAGTGCCAGGTCCTCAAGCTGCTCAACCACCCCAATGTCATTGAGTACTACGAGAACTTCTTGGAAGACAAAGCCCTCATGATTGCCATGGAATATGCACCAGGTGGGCCAGCCTCCTTATGGTGACCTGGCTGGAGGGGCCTCTTATCTCTGGGACAGGCAGACATAGATCACCTGGCTTCCCTCCTTGGAATGAGCATGGCCAAGGGTTAGAGTTCCGGTCCCAGTTATCTGACCCTGGCTAGCCCCTTCTCCTCTCTGTTCCCAGTGCCCTGTTCCATACCTAAAAGGAGGCCCGTTGGCTCACGCCTATAATCCCAACACTTTGGGAGGCCAAGGCAGGTGGATCATGAGGTCAGGAGATCGAGACCATCCTGGCTAACACGGGGAAACCCCATCTCTACTAAAAATACAAAAAAAAAAAAAAAATTAGCCTGGCTTGGTGGCGGGCGCCTGTAGTCCCAGCTACTTGGGAGGCTGAGGCAGGAGAATGGCTTGAACCTGGGAGGCGGAGCTTGCAGCAGTGAGCCGAGATCGCACTGCTGCACTCCAGCCTGGGTAACAGAGCGAGACTCCGTCTCAAAAAAAAAAAAAAAAAAAGGAGAACGGTTGTCGTGGTGTGAGAAAGCCTGGATCTTGATTAGTCCTTTGGGCCACAGGCGGCACTCTGGCTGAGTTCATCCAAAAGCGCTGCAATTCCCTGCTGGAGGAGGAGACCATCCTGCACTTCTTCGTGCAGATCCTGCTTGCACTGCATCATGTGCACACCCACTTCATCCTGCACCGAGACCTCAAGACCCAGAACATCCTTCTTGACAAACACCGCATGGTCGTGAAGATCGGTGATTTTGGCATCTCCAAGATCCTTAGCAGCAAGAGCAAGGCCTACACGGTGCCTGGGCATGGAGGGGACCTCCAGGGTGCTAGAAGTCTTGAGGGCCAGGACCTAACCCTGCCTCCTCCTCTCCTGCTAAAACACCCTTGGCCCTTTGGCTCATTTGGGTGGTCCTGCAGGAGGAAGCCCCTTGGCTTGCTTTGAGAAGAAGCTGTCCCCAAATGGCCTTATGTGCAGAGACCCTGGTCTTCCCTCCCTGCAGGGCTGTGATCCCAGCTTCTCTCCTGCAGGTGGTGGGTACCCCATGCTATATCTCCCCTGAGCTGTGTGAGGGCAAGCCCTACAACCAGAAGAGTGACATCTGGGCCCTGGGCTGTGTCCTCTATGAGCTGGCCAGCCTCAAGAGGGCTTTTGAGGCTGCGGTGAGTATACGCACTCTCCAGGGGACAACTGGGAAATGTACTGCCTGCCCCAGCAGGCCTCAGCTCCAGCCACCTCAGGTTTCTCCTCTAGCTGAGTCATGTCTCTCCCTTATCAGATTACCCTAGGGGAGGGCTATGGGTGTCCCTCAGACTATGGATTTCTGAGAGTACATCTTGCCTCCCATTAGACTGAGGGCTCCTGAGGGCAGGGCTGTGGCTTTCCCAGGAGACCCTTCCAAGAGCAAGACTTGAGTTTTCCCAGCATCCTGGGGTTTCTGAGGACATAGCTGCAGCTCCCCTATCAGACTAGGGATCACTGAAAGCCAGGTTGGACTCCCCTATCAGTCTGGGAGTCCCCTCATCAGACTGAAGTCTCTTGAGGGCAAAGCTGTTATTATTCCAGGAGACCAGGGGCTGGAGCTGGGGGGTGCTGCCCTCACTTTCCCAACTTCCCAACCTGGTGCCTTCACAGAACCTGCCAGCACTGGTGCTGAAGATCATGAGTGGCACCTTTGCGCCCATCTCTGACCGGTACAGCCCCGAGCTGCGCCAGCTGGTCCTGAGTCTACTCAGCCTGGAGCCTGCCCAGCGGCCACCACTCAGCCACATCATGGCACAGCCCCTCTGCATCCGTGCCCTCCTCAACCTCCACACCGACGTGGGCAGTGTCCGCATGCGGAGGCCTGTGCAGGGAGAGCGAGCAGTCCTGGGTGGCAGGGTGTGGGCACCCAGTGGGAGCACAGGAGGTGTCGGGCAGAGGGAAACCTGGGGCAAGTCCTCCCTTCCTGCATGTAGGAATGTCAGGAGGGTCTGTGTCCTTAGGCCCCCATCTGTCCTACAGGGCAGAGAAGTCCGTGGCCCCCAGCAGCACAGGGAGTAGGACCACCAGTGTCCGCTGCAGAGGTAAGTGGGAAGAGGCCGCCAGTCCCCATGGACGCCACACCATTCCCATCAGTTTAACAGTCCCCATGTGCTGTACCTGCAGGTATCTCCCGGGGACCTGTGAGGCCGGCCATCCCACCACCCCTGTCATCAGTATATGCCTGGGGTGGTGGGCTGGGCACTCCCCTGCGACTGCCAATGCTCAACACAGAGGTGATCCAGGTAGCAGCTGGGCGCACACAGAAAGCCGGCGTCACGCGCTCTGGGCGTCTCATCCTGTGGGAGGTGAGCAGGCCAGTGGGTGGCCTGGACGTGTGGAGGTATAGATCCACAGCAGGGTTAGGGTGCTCAGGCGCTGCCCATCCACCTGCCCCTGCAGGCCCCACCCCTAGGTGCAGGCGGAGGCACCCTCCTCCCTGGGGCAGTGGAGCAGCCACAGCCCCAGTTCATCTCGCGTTTCCTGGAGGGCCAGTCGGGCGTGACCATCAAGCACGTGGCCTGTGGGGACTTCTTCACTGCCTGCCTGACTGGTGAGCTGTCGGGCCTACCTTGTGGGACCTGCTCTAAGGCCCCACAGAGCACCTTCTCTCTTCTCTTGCAAACCACGCAGTTAATGAATGCTTCTGTCTACTAGTTATGGAGTTATTGCTTCTGGCAAGTAACTATTGAGGAGATTTCCTTACACAACCTGCTTTACCCTACGGACGGGCCTGGCAAGGCAGTCATTATATTATCCTCATTTGACAAGTGGGGACGCTAAGGCTCAGAGAGGGTGTCACTTGTCCAAAGTCACATACGTTTGAAGAGACTCGTAACCTTTTCTCTTCCTATCCCGTCCTTTCAGCCCTGGTCCCCAACTTTATTTTGCTGCTGCAACCCACTAGAGGACCAGGCTATCTGGAAAGACTATTTAACTTCTCTCCCTTCTCCTTCCTCACTGCCCTTCTCTCCAGACCGAGGCATCATTATGACGTTTGGCAGCGGCAGCAATGGGTGCCTAGGCCATGGCAGCCTCACTGACATCAGCCAGGTGGGTGTCACATGTACTTTGGAGAGGGGGAAGTGGGGAGATGGCGGGGAGCCCACATCTGAGAGCTGACACCAGATTGGGGGCAGGGGAGTTCCCAGCAGCCACAGGTTCCTCTAGATTCCCAGATGCACCTGCCCTGGGCCACCTACATCGGGGGAAGTACAGAAAAACCAGGCTTCCCCAATGGTTGTCCACCTGGCAGTGTGTATAGCTGGAGTTAAAGACATAGCCACCTCCTGAGAATGTGTATCCTCCAGCTTTGTCCCTACAGGGGGTGTTGAGGCCAGATGGCTAGTCCCAGACCCTTTGCCCAGTTTCTCCTTGCTTCCTCTCCTCTCTAGCCCACCATTGTGGAGGCTTTGCTGGGCTATGAGATGGTGCAGGTGGCCTGTGGGGCTTCTCACGTGCTGGCCCTGTCCACTGAGCGAGAGCTATTTGCTTGGGGCCGTGGAGACGGCGGTAAGCTCCAGCCTCTAGGCCCCATCTCACAGCATCCTCAGCCATGACTTGCTCCCCTTCATACCCACCTTCCACCCCACAGCACGTTCTCTCCTCCCTCTTTTCTCTCAAATTCTCTTCATTCATTCAACAAACCTTTATTTTACACCAACTGTGCACATGCTGTGCTGGGTGCTGAGATGAGATGGAGATGTGGCTTCCTTCAGGTGTTTGAGGTAATGAAGAAAATTTCATTCAACCACCTATTTTTTTATTTTGAGACGGAGTCTCGCTCTGTTACCCAGACTAGAGTGCAGTAGCGTGATCTCAGCTCACTGCAACCTCCACCACCAGGTTTAAGCAAATCTTCTGCCTCAGCCTCACGAGTAGCTGGGATTACAGGCACCCACCACCGCACCCAGCGAATTGTTGTATTTTTGTAGAGACAGGGTTTCACCATCTTGGCCAGGCTGGTCTCGAACTCCTGACCTCATGATCCACGTGCCTCAGCCTCCCAAAGTGCTGAGATTACAGGCGTGAGCCACCACACCTGGCTCATCCACCAGTTTTTATTGAGGTCCTCTTTGGGTCAGGCATCAGGCTGGGCGTTGAAACTAGAGATGACACTGATGGGTTCCTGTCTTCCTGGAGGACTCAGTCTAGTAGGAGAAAGATGACATTGCCAGCATGCCCGAGAACAGATAGCATCAGGGCTACACCCCGGTGCAGAGGTGTGGAACTCAGTGAACAATAATGTCAACTGGAGGAGAGAGATGGCATCTGAACAGGGCTTTATAAGAAGGAGGATTTTGAGTCGGCGTGGTGGTTCACACATGTAATCCCAGCACTTTGGGAGGCTGAGGCAGGTGGATCACGAGGTCAGGAGTTTGAGACCAGCCTGGCCAGCATGGTGAAACCCTGTCTCTACTAAAAATTAAAAAATTAGCTGGGCATGGTGGCTCATGCCTGTAATCCCAGCTACTCAGGAGGCTGAGGCAGGAGAATCGCTTGAACCCGGGAGGTGGAGGTTGCAGTGAGCCACGATCGTACCATTGCATTCCAGCCTTGGCGACAGAGTGAGACTCAGTCTCAAAAAATAAAAAATAAATAAAGGAGGATTTTAACCAGCAGAGGGGCCTAGGAAAGGCATTTGGGACTGAGAGAACAGAGAACTCATGCTGTTCCCTCCCCTCAGTGGGCCCTCCTCATCCTGGCGTCACCCCCACTAAAGCTCAAATTAACTCCTTCTGGGTTTCTTCTCGTAGGCAGACTGGGACTAGGCACCAGGGAGTCCCACAGCTGCCCCCAGCAGGTGCCCATGCCCCCAGGACAGGAAGCTCAGCGAGTTGTATGTGGCATTGACTCTTCCATGATCCTCACTGTGCCTGGCCAAGCCCTGGCCTGTGGGAGCAACAGGTGAATAGGTCATCAGGGTGACTAACCTGCCTCCGGCTCTCCTTGGCTGTGAGTGCTCTATCCATCATTGCCTACCTCTCACCAAAGACCAGAATTGAGGGGGTTGAGGGTGCTATTGGTTCAACCCAGGGTGGGATCTGTCTCCTGGTGCACCAGCTCCTGCCCAAACTGTCTGTCAGTTGGATTTGGCTTCTGGCTCTGCCCTCAGGTTCAACAAGTTGGGCCTGGACCACCTCTCCCTGGGGGAGGAGCCTGTCCCTCACCAGCAGATGGAGGAGGCCCTGAGCTTCACACTACTAGGCTCTGCACCCCTGGACCAGGAGCCCCTGCTGAGTGTAGACCTGGGCACTGCTCACTCAGCTGCTGTGACTGGTGAGCAGGACTTGGGCTCTGGAGGCCAGAGGGGGACTCATGGTCTCCTTGGTACCCTGTTGAAGCACCCCTTTCCTTCCTCTCCCCTATAGCCTCAGGTGATTGCTACACTTTTGGCAGCAATCAGCACGGGCAGTTGGGCACCAATGCTCGCCGAGGCAATCGGGCACCCTGTAAGGTCCAAGGCCTTGAGGGCATCAAGATGGCAATGGTAGCCTGTGGGGATGCCTTCACCGTAGCTATTGGGGCAGGTGAGGACTGAGCATGGCGGGGGCAGGCAGTGCCATGAGCAGTGCGGGCTGAGGGTTGCTGCTGAGGGCCACTGGACTCTGGAGCCTCCCAGGGGCCATCCTGGCAATGTGGGAGGGGAGATTCTGCTCAGGCTGTGCCCACTTCCCACTTCCCTCCTGGGGATTCTTCCTGGCAGAGGGTGAAGTGTACTCCTGGGGCAAAGGGGCCCGAGGTCGACTGGGAAGGAGGGATGAGGATGCCGGACTCCCTCGGCCAGTGCAGTTGGATGAGACACACCCTTACACGGTGACTTCCGTGTCCTGTTGCCATGGAAACACCCTCCTGGCTGTTCGCCGTGAGTTTTAACTTTTCCCACCTCACCACACAACCCAGCTGACCCCTGCCCACACTCCCACCCCCCGTGTTCACAGATGCCCGCATCACCAAAAGCATCTTTAGCCCTCAGATAAAAATAGCTGAAGCTGCGGTTAAAAAGCTCAGTTTCCTGCCCCGGGTGGCCAAGGCGGGTGCTTCTTGGGCCTCATGGAAGGGCTGCCTCCACTGCTCCCCAGGGGGCTCACATGCATTCTTTCTCCTACTGCTGAGTCCCGTTGATGCTGAACCTCTCTTTCTGGCCTAACAGGGTCCAGAATCCAGGGCCCAGTAGGAGTGGGAGGTGGGTGAGAATTTCTGGAGGCACTGCCCTCAGAAGCTGCAAGGGTTTCTCTTTGATACCCTCCAGCAGTCACAGATGAGCCGGTCCCCCCCTGAGGCACCTGGATACACCTCTGGACCACCCTGATACTGCTTCTCCTCTGAATGTTCTGAAAAGTGCAGGTGCCCAAGGCATGACTGTTGCAGCCGTCTCCTAGATTGGGTCATCATGGGGTATCCGGGCTGGCAAAACCCCTGCTCTGCTTTTGGCCTTGGATATGGAAACCTCAACCACTTTGTTCTCCCACCACCTCTTTGCCTTTCCTACCCCTTCCTCCCTTCAGTCAGTGTCCCCAGGATCCAGCCTGGCTACAGTTAGAAGGCAGACCTAGCCTTTGGAAGCAGAGCCTTACCAAAAAAAGGCTGAAGGCAGCTGTAGCTCCACACAGACCGTGCCCTTTCCCCCAGCCCAGTTAGAAAATAAGTCTGGGCCGGGGGTAGTGGCTCACACTTGCATACCCAGTGCTTTGGGAGGTCAAGCCAGGAGGATCCCTTGTGGCCAGGAGTTGTAGACCAGCCTGGGGACCATAGCGAGACCGCTGTCTCCACCAAAAAAAAAAAAAGAAGAAGAAAATAAGGCTGGGTGCGGTGGCTCACCTGTAATTCCAGCACTTTGGGAGGCCAAGGCGGGCGGATCACTTGAGGTCAGTAGTTTGAGACCAGCCTGGCCAACATGGTGAACCCTGTCTCTACTAAAAATACAAAAATTAACCAGGCATGGTGGCGGGCGCCTGTAATCCCAGCTACTCTGGAGGCTAAGGCAGGAGAATCCCTTGAACCCTGGAGGCGAAGGTTGCAGTGAGCCGAGATCGCACCACTGCACTCCAGCTTGGATGACAGAGCAAGACTCCCTCTCAAAAAAAAAGAAAAAAAAATGTCTTTGGTGCTCACTGGGACTGTCTCCATGCTTTGGAGCAGGGCAAGCCAGGGCCTGCCTGGACTGACCATTAGGCCTGCCTAGCTTCTGCATAGCCTGGGGCAGGGCGGTCCCCGGGAGTGCTGCCATCTCCCCCACACTTTCATCCTAAGGCAGGATTTGCTCGACGTCTGCTTGCCTCTTTTCCCCAGCACGAGGACAGGAGCCACTACGTGTCTGTTGCAGAAAAGATCCGCGCTGCAGATAGTCCGTCACCCCATGCCTTTCTCCAGAAACACTTGAGAGAAAGGGTAGCTAGTGGGACCAGACTGGTTTCTCAGAGCACAGGAAGTAAAGCCAATAAAAATATCAGCTGCCTGCTGGAGTGTGGTGTCTTCAGGGGTGGGTGTGGCGACCAGGCACCCCAGGACTGGGCTGGGCGCGACCTCGGTGGCAGGGCTGCGGCCAAGGGAGGAATGTGGGCACAGCCGGCGGCTGGGGTCGAAGTTCCTCTGGCCCAGCGCCCAGTCCAGCCTCCCCGCCCCAGCTGGGCTCCCCGGAGCTGGTTGCCAGGCTTCGGCTGCCTAGCACCTGGAAGCTGGGGCCCCGGTTCCTGGGCGGCTCACGGCCCCGGAGGCCGAGCTGTTGCCTCTAGAAAAGAAAACCTTTGTAGCGCGGCCCGTCCCCTTTTCCAACCCGCACTCCCCCAGGGCCCGAGAAGCGGATACACGCTCTCTCTCCCCCAGGGGAAAGAAAAGCCCATGCTCCGGTGGGTGGGCGAGACTGGCGGTGACCAGACCCAAAGGCCTGCACTCGGGGGTGGGCCGGGCCGCTGGGCGCGCATTAGGACCGCGCGGCCGCGGCCCCGCCCCCTCTTCCGGCGGGCGGGCTTCACAGCCGAGCCCTGGCAGCGACCGCCAGTCGGCGCCGCCCGGAGCCGGGAGCGCGGCTCCAGCGAGGCGCGGGCTGTGGGGCCGCCGCGTGCCTGGCCCCGCTCGCCCGTGCCGGCCGCTCGCCCGCCATGCCTGGTTTCGACTACAAGTTCCTGGAGAAGCCCAAGCGACGGCTGCTGTGCCCACTGTGCGGGAAGCCCATGCGCGAGCCTGTGCAGGTTTCCACCTGCGGCCACCGTTTCTGCGACACCTGCCTGCAGGAGTTCCTCAGGTGCGGGCCGGGGAGCAGGGGCCAGCGGGGGCGGGGCGGGGGGCGCCGCCTGGGGAGGGGCTCGGGCCCGGGGCACGCCGGGCCTTTGTCTGCGCTGCGACCCTGTGACCTCAGGGGCGCCCCGTGACGTCACGGGGAGGGGTGACGTCACGCCCCGAGGGAGGCTTCCCGCAGGAATCCGAGGGGTCCGGGCGGGTCCCACCTGCCTGGCCTGGGGCGGAAGACCTCGGCGCCTTCCCGCGGGGTGGGAAGGGGAAGAGGCCCTTCCCCCTCACTTGAGATCCGGCGCGGCCTCAGCCTTGAACTTTGAATCCTGGGGGAAGAGGACAAAACCCGCTCCCGCGCAGCACTTTGAGTCTCCGGAGATTTCACCCATCTAACCTCTTGTGATTCTTCGAACGTTCAGGGAACGGTAGCTATTGTTCTCCCATTTCACAGATGATGAGATGAGATTCAAAGAAAGACTGCGACTTGCCCAGGGTCACACAGTTACTTAAAGGCTTAACTAGGATTTAACCCCGGGCTGCTTATGATCACACAATGGAGGAAGGACTGAATCTTCCCCCGAAGGACCCTCTAGGCAGCTCCCCTCTCTCTCCCGGGGGCTGGAGCAAGGCGGGTGGTCCATAACTCGTGAAGAAGGGGGACGCACTCGTATCGTTACTGCACTCCCACTGTCCCCTCAGGACGCAGGTTAGCCGTTGGCTCTTCGGAATCCGTCAAGTTTCTGGGCGCCCTGTGGTGTCTTGAATCTCTCCTGCCCACGCAGGGAACCACTCAGGCCCGGGTGTGGGAGGCAGGGTGAAGGAGCCCCGACTCTTCGGAGGTCATGGCCTCAGAGCGCAGGGGAAGGCCGGGTCGGCCACTGCCTGGCTGTTTGCTGGGCCAAGGGGATCGAGGGCCCGGCAGGGAGAGTACCTCTGGGGCGCGTGCCCCCGGTGCTCCCTCCGTCCGTGCCTCCCTCCCTCGCTCGGTCCTCCGTAGCTCCTACTGGCGGAAGTCTCAGCAGGCCCTTTGTTTTCTGTTCCCCACAGCCTGGGCCGGCTCCTGGCCTCACATATGCTCCCGCACAAGCTGCAGGACTGCCCCCTCCCCCCCGGCAGTGTACACATTTACTCTCTTACAGACACAGCCCCATTGTCTCCGCCACTGCTCTTCCCCGGCCCTCTGGGTTCCAGATGAGGCCAGCTGAGCCCTCCCAGCCCTCCACAGCAGACCCACCCTGACTGCCGCGGGGAAGGAGCGGGGGGAGGGGGCTGTCAGGCCCGATTCCTTCCACCACCTTCTTGGCCCCCCTCTGCCCCTGCCCCTCACGGAAATCCCCTCTTCCTCTCCCACTCCCACACCCCCTCCCCCCATCCTGTCTTCTTCCCGGAGCCTGGGCCTCCACTGCACAGCCTGGAGCAGCCTCTGCCCTGCCTCTCTCCCATCCCCCAGCGCCTGAGCTGTGCTACTGAGGCTTCTGAAGAGGAGAGAGGTGCTCCTCACCCGCCACGGTACAAGCACAAGTGAGGGTGTCCACAGCCCTGGCTGGGCCCCAAGCTGCAGGCTAAGCTTCTGTCTGAAGCCTAGGGACTTGCCTCCATCCCCTCCCTTTCTCCTAAACCACTAAGTCAGCACATTCCTGAAGCAGCCAAGTGGACCCCCTCCCCCTGGACCCACCCCTCTTTCCCCACTCCTGCCTGAGCTGTTAGGTTGGTCCAGGAAGGCTGGTTGCCCTGTGGGCAGACACACCCCTTCAGTGCCTGCTCTTGTATTGTCCTTGGCATTGAAGTATGGCCATTGGTAGTGAGGTCAAGGGGAGGAGGTGGGTGCTAGAAATCCTTGGGGCAGTTGGGGCATGGACTGCCCAGGTCCTGGAGAGTGCCTCTAGAACTGGGCTCTTATGTGGGCTGTGGTTCTGCCTTGCTCCCTGCCTGCCTTCCACCTACCTGACTCAGACCTGCCAGGAATGCCCTGCCCCAGGGCCCTGAGTCCTGCTGGGTGAGCCCTAGCTCTCCCTGAGCCATGCCAGGCATGTGTGACTGGCCCTGGCTGGGGTCAGGAAGGGCGTGTCGACAGAAGCATGCCAACAGGCTCCTTGGGTGCTGACAGCCAGGTGGGGTTTGGTGCAGGACAAGGCAGGCAACTAGCAGGAGGGGACGGTCACGAGGCTTCAGAAGCCCACTGAGCAGTGCCCAGAGTCATAGCTTTGCTTGCTGGACATTTTCCCTTGCCCCAGCTTCTCTTCCTCGTGTGTGTGGTGTAGGAGAGCCTGTCTGAGCTGTGGAGTCAGACACACATAGCCAGGTACTGCTTCACCTGTAAGTCTATTTGTTTCATCTGTAAAATGGGGGCGTTCCACCCCTTCTCAGAGGCAGGTGGCAAGGGCCGGGTGGGAGTGTAAACAGGTGCCAGGGAGCATGCGTTTCCTCGCCTTTTCTGTGGGAGACACACCCTCAAAGGAGCAGAGCAGGCAGGGTAAGGTGGCCGTAAGCTGACCTTTGCCCTGGTTCTTGGCAGAGGACCTTCCTGGGGACTGGGCAGCCCTGGCACTTAATCTCAGCCCATCCCTGTTCCCCCTCCCAATCAGCTTTCAACCCAGCCAGTGAAAACTAACCTAGGGGGAGGGGGTAACTGTGCAGCATGTTCCTTCCCCAGTCCAGCTGCCATCCTGGGGGAGGGGGTGCCAGCTGCCACCTGTTGGCCAAGTCCTGACTGAGGCAGCTGTCTGTGCCTCCTCTAGGCCCAGATCCCCCTTCCCAGGACAGGGGCTGGGGTCTTCTGGGATCCTGGGGAAGTAGACCCCTCAGGCCTCTGCTTGCCCTTTTGTCTCACCTGGGCTGGTTGGGAACCGGTCTGGTGAGGAAGGGAGGCTGCCTTGGTGGAGGGGGTGGGGCCAGGCCTCCCTTTCCTCTAATGAGAAGCCTTGACCCTGCCCCTCCCCCATTTCAGTGAAGGCGTCTTCAAGTGCCCTGAGGACCAGCTTCCTCTGGACTATGCCAAGGTGAGTCCACACTGCCAGGAAGAAGTCCAAGCACAGTCTGTTGCCCTTGGAGGCCAGAGCTGCTGGCAGCCAGTGGGCTCAGGGCCAGTGTCAACCAAAAGCCTTGGGATGGTGCGCCCCCACAAAGGTAGCCTGTTCCCTCCCACCAGGCCAGTTTGCAAACGAGGCCCATGTTTGCCCTGGAGGACAGGCACAATGCCCAGCCTGTAGGGGTGCACAGAGCTGCTCTGTGCCCGCAAGAAGTGCTCCCTCCCCTTCCAGTGGCGAGCCAGACCTGTGGCTGAGGGCCAGTATCCCGCCACCAGGGAGAAGGAAGCAGAGCCCCAGGGACAGCCTGGGATTGAGCAGGCTGATTGGCTGCCCCTTCAAAGGCGTCCTGTGCAGGCATGTTAGGACCCAGCATCAGAGCAGACGCTGCCTGCTGTACCCTTCATTCCTGGACTCCAAGGGGCAAAGAGCCCGAAAGAGGCTATTACAGGCTCCAAGGTAGAGCCAGCCCAGTTGGGGCTGGAGGTGGGAACTGGGCACTGCAGTCAGCTCTGATCCTGGCCGGTTCCCCTATCCTCACCCCCAGATCTACCCAGACCCCGAGCTGGAAGTACAAGTATTGGGCCTGCCTATCCGCTGCATCCACAGTGAGGAGGGCTGCCGCTGGAATGGGCCACTACGCCATCTACAGGTGAGGCTCTGATGTGAGGGGCTGCCACCACCTCGCCCTTGGCAGGCACTCATTGCAGCCCTTCCCACCAGGGCCACCTGAATACCTGCAGCTTCAACGTCGTTCCCTGCCCTAATCGCTGCCCTATGAAACTGAGCCGCCGTGATCTACCTGCACACTTGCAGCACGACTGCCCCAAGCGGCGCCTCAAGTGCGAGTTTTGTGGCTGTGACTTCAGTGGGGAGGCCTATGAGGTGGGTGGGGTCTGGCTGAATGTGGAGGAGGGGTACCTGATGGCCTAGGCATCCCTTAACTCAGCACCTCTGACATTTCCACAGAGCCATGAGGGTATGTGCCCCCAAGAGAGTGTCTACTGTGAGAATAAGTGTGGTGCCCGCATGATGCGGCGGCTGCTGGCCCAGCATGCCACCTCTGAGTGCCCCAAGCGCACTCAGCCCTGCACCTACTGCACCAAGGAGTTCGTCTTTGATACCATCCAGGTGAGGCCCTTCCTGAGCTGTGGTTGCAGGGCAGGTGACAGGGAGTCAGGATATTGACTCCTGCCTCTCTGCCTCTGTGGCCCCAGAGCCACCAGTACCAGTGCCCAAGGCTGCCTGTTCCCTGCCCCAACCAGTGTGGTGTGGGCACTGTGGCCCGGGAGGACCTGCCAGGCCATCTGAAGGACAGCTGTAGCACTGCCCTGGTGCTCTGCCCATTCAAAGACTCCGGCTGCAAGCACAGGGTGAGACGCCCCTTCTCCTGTCGGCCCCCTTTTGCTCTTGAAGCCCTAGACAGAGGCTCAGCTTCCTGATGCCACTTAGGCCTTGGTGGTCCCTGCTGTGCTGCTCTGAAACCCTCAGTCCTTCCCTCTGCTGGCCAGCTCCAGCCTCTTCCTAACACCCTCTGTCTTCCTCACATAGAGCTGGGTGCCTGCTACCCTGTACCCACTCTCCTCTCCTCTCTTCTCTGGACCTTCCCCTACTGATAACTCTCCTCCCTTCCCCCATGGCCTGGGGCTTTGTCAACAGTGCCCTAAGCTGGCAATGGCACGGCATGTGGAGGAGAGTGTGAAGCCACATCTGGCCATGATGTGTGCCCTGGTAAGCCGGCAACGGCAGGAGCTGCAGGAGCTTCGGCGAGAGCTGGAGGAGCTATCAGTGGGCAGTGATGGCGTGCTCATCTGGAAGATTGGCAGCTATGGACGGCGGCTACAGGAGGCCAAGGCCAAGCCCAACCTTGAGTGCTTCAGCCCTGCCTTCTACACACATAAGTATGGTTACAAGCTGCAGGTGTCTGCATTCCTCAATGGCAATGGCAGTGGCGAGGGCACACACCTCTCACTGTACATTCGTGTGCTGCCTGGTGCCTTTGACAATCTCCTTGAGTGGCCCTTTGCCCGCCGTGTCACCTTCTCCCTGCTGGATCAGAGCGACCCTGGGCTGGCTAAACCACAGCACGTCACTGAGACCTTCCACCCCGACCCAAACTGGAAGAATTTCCAGAAGCCGGGCACGTGGCGGGGCTCCCTGGATGAGAGTTCTCTGGGCTTTGGTTATCCCAAGTTCATCTCTCACCAGGACATTCGAAAGCGAAACTATGTGCGGGATGATGCAGTCTTCATCCGTGCTGCTGTTGAACTGCCCCGGAAGATCCTCAGCTGAGTGCAGGCAGGGTTTGAGGGGAAAGGACGATGGGGCATGACCTCAGTCAGGCACTGGCTGAACTTGGAGAGGGGGCCGGACCCCCGTCAGCTGCTTCTGCTGCCTAGGTTCTGCTACCCCATTCTGCCTCCCCCAACCACCACCCTCAGGTGCCTCCAATTGGTGCTTCAGCCCTGGCCCCTGTGGGGAACAGGTCTTGGGGTCATCAAGGGCTGGAAACAAGTGACCCTAGGGCCTGTCTCCCTTCTTGGGTAGGGCAGACTTGCCTTGGTGCCGGTAACACAATACCCGGACTGAGGTGCCTGCTCAGGTGCTATGTCCCAAGAGCCATAGGGGGGTGGGAGTTGGGGATGGAGAAAGGGTAGTACAAAGAGTCTGTCTTGAGATCTGATTTTTTTCCCCTTTCCCTAGCTGTGCCCCCTCTGGTTATTTATTTCCTTAGTGCCAGGAGGGCACAGCAGGGGAGCCCTGCTTTTTAATAAACCTGGAATTGTATTTATTAATTTGCTTCCAGCCTGACTTACCTGGGTTGGTTAGGGCCCTGGGAGGCTCAACCAAACTGAAGGCAAAGAAAGGACCAGTCAGAGAAGGGCCGCTGCCTGGGTCTGGCCCCAAGATCCAGCTGCCCTGCTGGCTCGCCCTCCGATGGACGCCAGGGAAACTGCATCGGGCTTTGTGTGGAAGACGGTCCCTGCCGCTGCCCTCTGGCGATGAAATGGGGGAGGTGTATGGCCTGTATGTTTCATAAGGCTGGAGTCCCTGGTCAGCCAGACCAGACTAGTGCCTCTGCCCTAGGCAGGTCTTTCTTGGTCTAATGATAATAGGTACTGACACTGCTGAGCACTTTACGTGCATTATTATTTTACTGAAAAGAACTGTCAAGTGAAATACTTTTTATCACAATAACTGGCTTTGTGGGCTCTAGAGAAGAGTTCATGAGGCAATGCATGTTCTTGTCCCAGAGTAAGGGCTTAGTGAATGCTTTTTAACTCCAAACCCCAGCCGCATCCAGTGGACTGGATGTTGAGCACAAGGGGCCTTCAAGATGTTTAAGGCACTTGGATTTTCTTCTGTCTCTCATCGGCCTTTCTTATGGGCCTCTGTGGGTGCGTGTGATTATCTACGTTTCACCGATGAAACACAGAGGAGTGACTGATAAATGATTCTTCTGCGGGTTCGGGCAGGGCCTGGATTCTGTTTTAACTCCAGTAGTCCCTAGAAGTTGTAGCTTCCTCTAATTTTGGCAATAGGTGTGGGTCGTTGTGCTTGCTTTTGGCAAGTTTCTGAGCGACGTAGGTCCTCCATTACCCTCACTGGTGAAAGCCAGCTCACCTCCCAGATTTACTGTAAAGATTAAATGAACTGGTCAGTACACAGTGCTTTACTGTCTTGCCTAACCCTGAGAAGAGGCTGTTACGTACAAGAATCATTAGTAAGGGAAGGTTCAAGGGCTGTAGTTATTTCTCTTCCCACGTAGAGACCGAGGGGTTTTTTTTTGAAAAAAACAAAAAACCTCAGTCTCTGCTGCATATGACTAGCTACTCGGGAGGCTGAGGTGAGAGGATGGCTTGAGCCCAGGAGGCAGAGGTTAAAGTGAGCTGAGATTGCGCTTCTGCACTCCAGCCTGTGTGGCAGAGCCAGACCCTGTCTCAAAAAAAAAAAAAAGGCCTTGGGCTGGGCACAGTGGCTCACTCACACCTGTAATCCCAGCATTTTGGGAGGCCGAGGTGGGCGGATCATGAGGTCAGGAGATTGAGACCATCCTGGCTAACATGGTAAAACTTCATCTCTACTACAAATACAAAAAAAAATTAGCTGGGTGTGGTGGCATGCACCTGTAGTCCCAGCTACTCGGGAGGCTGTGGCAGGAGAATCGCTTGAACCTGGGAGGGGGAGGTTGCAGTGAGCCGAGATGGCTCCATTGCACTCCAGCCTGGTAAGAGAGGGAGACTCCGTCTCAAACAAACAAACAAAAAAGCCTTTATTGGGTGACAGGACTAAGCCTCGGTGAGCCAGGCTGGGGAGCTCATCATCTAGCCCAGTCTTTTCAAAAACGTCAAATTGACCTATGTAGGGAGAAGTGGGGCCCTGGCTGAGAAACTAGAGCTGGGCCTCTTCACCAGATAAACCTCTTGGTATGGTGATGCCTGGAGACTGGTAGAGGCAGCCACGGGCTCCAGCAGCATAAATGCTTTCAGGCAACAGGCTGAAACACCCAGAATCCCAGCTACACACCTGACCGGGCACAGTGGCTGACGCCTATAATCCCAGCACTTTGGGAGCCCGAGTTGGAGATCAGCCTGGGCAACAAAGGGGAGATGCCCCATATCTACAAAAAAAATACAAGGACCCGGGCACGGTGGCTCATGCCTATAATCCCAACACTTTGGGAGGCTGAGGCGAGCGGATCACCTGAGGTCAGGAGTTTGACACCAGCCTGGCCAACGTGGTAAAACACAGTCTCTACTAAAAATGCAGAAAACTTAGCTGGGCTTGGTGGCGGGTGCCTGTAATCACACCTATTTGGGAGGGTGAGACTGGAGAATCGCTTGAACCTGGTAGGTGGAGGTTGCAGTGAGCTGAGATCACGCCACCGCACTCCAGCCTGGGCAACAAAGTGAAACTCCATCTCAAAAAAAAAAAAAAAAAAAAAAAGCTGGGCATGGAGGCACACACCTGTAGTCCCAGCTACTTGGGAGGCCGAGGCAGAAATCACTTGAACCTGGGAAGTGGAGGTTGCAGTGAGCTGAGATTGCACCACTGAACTCCAGCCTGGGCAACATGGTGAGACTCCGTCTCAAAATAAATAAATAAATAAGCTGGGCACTTGTGTCAAACTTGGGCTCCTCTGCTGCCCAGGACACTGCCACTGCATGATTCCGGGGGTAACATTCACATAGTCTAGATGGTGCCTCCTAGAGTTGTGTGCAAACAATGGGGGCTGTTAACCCCATACTCTGCAAGCCTCGCACACCTGGCCCTCATTCAGTGCTAGTCATAACTTGCAGATTTCAGGCCATGTTCTGCAATGAAAGTGTGAGCCGCACTCCCCAAGGATCTACCTCAGCCCAGGAATCATTCACTCTGGAGGAAGCACTGTACTTTACTGTCTAGCTCTATGCTTTTAGGCCGACTGCAGATCTTATCTGACACAGGCAGAAGACAGCTTTCTTTCACAGAGGTGGCATGAGGCATAAAGGAGTCAAAACACTTTCACAAAAGAGCACCCTGGGCCGGGCACAGTGGCTCACGCCTGTAATCCCAGCACTTTGGGAGGCTGAGGTGGGTGGATCACAAGGTCAGGAGTTCGAGACCAGCCTGACCAACATGGCGAAACCCCATCTCCACTAAAAATACAAAAATTACCGCCTGGGCACGGTGGCTCACGCCTGTAATCCCAGCACTTTGGGAGGCTGAGACAGGTGGATCACGAGGTCAGAAGATCAAGACCATCCTGGCTAACAAGGTGAAATCCCATCTCTACTAAAAATACACACACACACAAAAAAGGCTGGGCCCGGTGGCTCACGCCTGTAATCCCAGCACTTTGGGAGGCTGAGGCAGGCGGATTACAAGGTCAGGAGATCGAGACCATCCTCGTTAAGACGGTGAAATCCGTGTCTACTAAAAAATACAAAAAATTAGCCCGGCGTAGTGGTGAGCGCCTATAGTCCCAGCTACTCGGGATACTGAGGCAGGAGAATGGTGTGAACCCAGGAGGCGGAGGTTACAGTGAGCCGAGATTTTGCCACTGCACTCCAGCCTGGGTGACAGAGCAAGACTCCATCTCAAAAAAAAAAAAAAAAAAATTAGCCGGGCGTGGTGGCGGGCGTCTGTAGTCCCACCTATTCAGGAGGGTGAGGCAGAATGGCGTGAACCCGGGAGGCAGAGCTTGCAGTGAGCTGAGACCGTGCCACTGCACTCCAGCCTGGGCAACAGAGCGAGACTCTGTCTCCCCCCCCCGCCAAAAAAAAAAAAAAAAAAAAGACCTGGGTGTGGTGGCACACATCTGTAGTCCCAGCTTCTCAGGGGGCTGAGGCAGGAGAATCACTTGAACTCAGGAGGTGGAGGTTGCAGTGAGCCAAGATCGTGCCACTGCCAGCCTGAGCGACAGAGCGAGAGATTGTCTCAAGAAAAACAAAAAGCACCCCCATCCTGGCTAACACGGTGAAACCCCATCTCTACTAAAAAAAAAAGTTAGCCGGGCATGGTGGCGGGCGTCTGTAGTCCCAGCTACCCGGGAGGCTGAGGCAGGAGAATGGCGTGAACCCGGGAGGCGGAGCCTGCAGTGAGCCGAGATCACACCACTGCACTCCAGCCTGGGCAACCGAGCAAGACTCCATCTCAAAACAAACAAACAAACAAAGAAAAACTACCCTGCAGAAAAGGGTGTGAGCAAGATGGCTGGGTGCTTTAGCTCCGTAAGCATTCAGGAAGCCACCTGTGGACTCTTGCCACCAAGGGTCTGATTCTACCCTCCCTGAATCCCGCATCTTGTGCAATAAATTTATTTTATTTTAATTATTTTTTTGAGACAGAGTCTCACCCTTTTTGCCCAGACTGGAGTGCAGTGGCGCGATCTCAGCTCACTGTAACCTCTGCCTCCCGGGTTCACAAGCAATTCTCCTGCCTCAGCCTCCCGAGTAGCTGGGATTAGCCCCCGCCACCACACCTGGCTAATTTCTGTATTTTTAGTAGACACGGATTTTACCATGTTGGCCAGGCTGGTCTCGAACTTCTGACCTAAGGTGATCTGGCTGGCCTCGGCCTCCCAAAGTGCTGTGATTACAGAGATGAGCCACCACGCCAAGCCTCAATTTTCTTTTTTTTTTTTTTTTGATGGAGTTTTTGCTCTTGTCATCCAGACTGAAGTGCAGTGGTGCAATCTTAGCTCACTGCAACCTCCGCCTCCCGGGTTCAAGTGATTCTCCTGCCTCAGCCTCCTGAGTAGCTGGGACTACAGGCACCCCCGCCACACCTGGCTTATTTTTGTATTTTTAGTAGAGACAGGGTTTCACCATGTTGGTCAGGCTGGTCTTGAACTCCTGACCTTAGGTGATCTGGCTGGCCTCAGCCTCCCAAAGTGCTGGGATTACAGAAGTGAGCCACTGCGCCAAACCTCAATTTTCGTTTTTCTTTTTTGATGGAGTTTTTGCTTGTGTCGTCCAGGCTGGAGTGCAGTGGCACAATCTTGGCTTACTGCAACCTCCACCTCCCAGGTTCAAGTGATTCTCCTGCCTCAGCCTCCTGAGTAGCTGGGACTACAGGCACCCGGCGCCACACCTGGCTAATTCTTGTATTTTTAGTAGAGACGGGGTTTCACCATGTTGGCCAGGATGATAGAGCTGGGGGTCACTCCTGTCACCCAGATAGTGGCATTGCAGCCTTAAACTCCCAGGCTTGAGGAATCCTCCCACTTCAGCCTCCTAAATAGCTGGGACTACAGGTATGTACCATCACACCCAACTTTTTACAATTTTTTGAAGAGACAGGGTTTCACCCCTGGGCACAAGCAATCCACTTCAGCCACCCAAAGAGCTAGGATTACAGGCATGAGCCACCGCACCCAGCCAGAATCAGTTTTTCCCTCCATTACATCTTAGCTCAAACCCAAGCTCAGCAGAAGAGAAGGGTAACTGCATTCACTTTTTTTTTTTAAAATTTTTCTGAGACGGAGTCTCACTCTGTCACCCAGGCTGGAGTGCAGTGGCATAATCTCGGCTCACTGCCACCTCTGCCTCCTGGGTTCAAGCAATTCTCCTGTCTCACCTTCCTGAGTAGCTGGAATTACAGGTGCGTGCCACCATGTCCAGCTAATTTTTGTATTGTTAGAGACTGGGTTTTGCCATGTTGGTCAGGCTGGTCTTGAACTCTTGACCTCAGATGATCCACCTGCTTTGGTCTCCCAAAGTGCTGGGATTACAGGCATGAGCCACTGCACCCGGCCACAATCACTTATTTTTTTTTTTTTTTCCCCTCTGCAGACAAAAAAAAAAAGTTATCCAAAATTCAACGTAAGAAAACTGGAATCACCAAGAGGAGCCAGTTATGTTGCAGATAACAGTGCCTGTCACCTTCACCTCTGTCAGAGGCCCTCAGAATTTTCAGTGTTGGAAATGGGAGAAGGAGGTTTGAAGTTTTAGGTTGGGTTATTAACAGACCAGATCCCCATTTCTTGGCCAGGCACGGTGGCTCACGCCTGTAATCCCAGCACTTTGGGAGGCCGAGGCAGGTGAATCACTTGAGGTCAGGAGTTCGAGATCAGCCTGGCCAACATGGTGAAACCCCATCTCTACTAAAAATACAAAAAATTAGCCGAGCGCCTATAATCCCAGCTACTCAGGAGGCTGAGACAGAAGAATCGCTTGAACCTGGGAAGCAGAGGTTGCAGCAAGCCAGGATCGTGCCATTGGACTCCAGCCTGGGCGACAGAGTGAGACTTTGCCTCAAACAAAACAAAACCACCAGATCCCCATTTCTCAATGACTTGGACGGCCCTTGGAGTGCAAATGGCAGGACCTTTTGGGCCTCCAGTGAGGGACAGCAAACCACACTTATCCATCAAACTTCAAAGTAAGCCCATAGCATTCCTGCCCGGGGAGAGGGCCTGTCAGCCGGGTACCCTGTGTCCAGGGTTTCTTTTTTTTTTTTTTTTGAGACGGAGTCTCGCTCTGTCGCCCAGGCTGGAGTGCAGTGGCCAGATCTCAGCTCACTGCAAGCTCCGCCTCCCGGGTTTACGCCATTCTCCTGCCTCAGCCTCCCGAGTAGCTGGGACTACAGGCGCCCGCCACCTCGCCCGGCTAGTTTTTTGTATTTTTAGTAGAGACGGGGTTTCACCATGTTAGCCAGGATGGTCTCGATCTCCTGACCTTATGATCCGCCCGTCTCGGCCTCCCAAAGTGCTGGGATTACAGGCTTGAGCCACCGCGCCCGGCCATGTCCAGGGTTTCATTGAAGAACTGTCTACAATCACCACAGCACCTGGCCTGAAACAATGGATTTGGAGATGGCTTCTGGGTGGGATGCATATTACAGGGGTCCCCCTTTTAAAAATAAGGAATTACTCCTAGCAAGCGAGGTATGTTAGAAACTGTTAAAAGAAAAAGTTGCCTCAAACATTCACAGCAGCAAACGAATAGAACAAGGTCAGAAAACAAGGTTTTTTTCCTTTTACTGGTTTATAATAATCTTAAAAACCCCATCACACCCATAAACCACCACAGGTGAGGTGAGAGAGATGGAGAATGAATGCTACAGTATGTGGATAGAGTGGGGAATCCAGGTATTCCCTAGGGTAGTGTGGGATGGAGACAGGGAGTGTGGAGAGGAGGCCCTGGCTTGGACCCTTATTGCTGGCTGGGGGTTGGCTGGCAGAGGGGAGAGGGACTCAGGCTGAACTCCAATAGAGGGAACATCTCACACCAAAGGCGAGGGCAGTAGGGGGCAAGGGGATCACAGTACATTTTCCATGCAGACTAGGGGTGGGAGTGAGAGTTTCAAAGACTTGCACCCCTACATAGGAAGAGATGGGTTTGAGGTTGTTTGACTTAAAGCCCCCAAGTTGGTGTCTGGTCCAATTTCCTAAAATGGCAGCTCACCTTTCAGGGAGAGGTACTGGGGAGGAAAAAAAAATACAGCCAAGAGTATCTGTTGTGGAGATCAAGCAAGGGATAGGGGGAAGACAGTGGTGCTCTTTAAATCTGACTCAGAAAAGCAGGAACTGGAAGAGGGCCCTGGGTGAGGTGGTGGCCAACACCTTGGGAGAAGGCATTAAGCCAGAAGCTGCAGGTGCTCCTGAGGGCTCAGGACAGGGAGGTACCAGTGTTCACAGACAGCAGAAAAACAACTGGGAACAATAAATTAGGACTTCATGTTGCTATCATTTGGCATAACACAATCAGGCTTTTCTTTTTTTTTTCTTTTTCCTTTTAAATATAAGGCAACTTGCCAACACATAACTTAAAAACTGGTCTTCAGTCACATTGCTCCAGATCACGAGAGAATTTCTGGCTAACGAACAGTAGTGGATAGTGAACAAAATGCAAAACCTTAAATAAGAACCATCAGCTGACATTCGCCAGAGACAAGAGGAAAGGTGAGGGCTTATTTCATCTGTGAAAAATAAAAACGCCCATTCTGCATCTTTAACAGAAGGGTGCAAAAATTTATAACAAAACAATCTAAGCTTAAAATTACAGAAAAGTGTTTCTAGCCAACTAATTGTCGCTTGGGATGAGACGTGCTGAGCATGGAGTGGATGAAGGTATGCTCTAAGAATGGACAGAGGGCAGGAGGGGCTGTTTCCAATGTACGCCCACCTCCAGGTGTTAGAACCATGCTCATTTGGTAAAGGAAGTATTCAAAGAGCTTAAGGCTTTGTGTTTTTTTTTTGTTTTGTTTTTGTTTTCTTCATTAAACTGAGGGGCTGCACTAGAGGATGAATGTACCTGTGGGGCCACTCACACACAATGCTACTCAAACCCACACTACATTCATACAGAAACTAACATTTAAAACTTACAGTGTAGAGCAATATTCTTAGCCAGTGTAGAGAACCAAATGCTTTTTTTTTTTTTTTTTTTTTGGTGTTTTTAATCCCAAACTCCAATGTGATCATTCCTTACCTACCTAATTCCTCAAGTAAGGTAGGTTTTGTTTTTGTTGAAGGGGAAAGGATGGGGGCTGTGGGCAGGTGAGTTAGGGGATAGGCAACAGTAAGAAAGGGATCTTGGGTATACTTGGGTACATTGTATTTTTCTAGGTTTGGAAAGGGGAGTCTGGAACCAAGATGCCAATACAAAGACTTTTTTCCCCCATATCTCATGAAATGGTCAAATACTTCCAAGATGCCCTTGAGATCACGTGTGGCATGGCCAAGTGCAGTGGCTGCGGGATCAATATAGACACAAAACAAAGCCTTAAGGAATGGAAAGGAACTGGAAGGACATGAAGACTGGATCAGCTTTGATTTGAGATCTTTGGGTGAATAAGGAATTAGCTTTCAGAGCACTTGGGAAATCTTGCTTCTTAGTCCTGGAGGGAGGGGAAGGGCGGTAGCAACAGGTAGAGGTCTGGCTTAGGGGCCTGAGCACCTCCACTACCTCAACTAGGGCATTCCCTCAGCCCACACCTCAGTCATCCTAAGGGAAACAGGAAGAGGTTCAAGAAAAGATGGCTGGGAGCTGGCTGGAAATGGCCAAGGTGGGGAGAATAGCTGACAGGCAGTCAGTGGAGAGAAAAGCCTGAGCTTGGGGTTAGCTTCTAACATAAAACCAAAAGTTGCTGGAGGGGAGGATGAGAGGACTCCTTCTGTCCCCAGTTAGATCCCACCAAATTCCCTTTCTTAGACATCTAAGAATGATCACACTGGAGCAGTGAAACTTTGAAACTATCCAGTTACTTAAAAGACTAAACCTAGGAGGGTGATGTATGATGTGTTGCACGTGGAGGGCAGCAGGGCTACCTATCTATACCCTGGGTGCTGAATATGAAGACTTCGACTCTCTGTGGGATCGGGGACTCGGTTGCCAGGGGCTCGGTGGGCCTTGCTCAGCATGGCCAGGCTCTGTTCTCGGAAGCAGGCCTGTTGGAAATCCCCACTTAGGTAATCCACTGTTTGCATTAAGCTGTTCTGGCTTGCCACTGGACCGCCCCCGGTCCCTGCTCGGTAGTGGGCCCCGGGAGCTGCTGCACAGTCGAGGGGTGCACCTGTGGGCTGCCCACCGTGGAACGGCATGGCGAGGTCCTGAGACCCCGAGCTGTCGCTATTGGGAGTGGGCAGAATGTTGTTCCACAGGGGTTGGAAGTAGTGGCCATTGGGGTAGGCCAATGGGGCTGCCATGCCGTTGACTGGTGGGGATGGGGTCGGCTTTTCCAGGGGTGGCTTCAGATGGAAGGACGGCGCCAGGCAGAGTTCTTGCGGGTAGGCAGGGGCTTTGCCCACAAAGCCAGACCCTGCCAACTCGCGTCCTGCTGCATGCTTGCCTGTCAGGCCAGGGGCTGGCGTCCCACCAGCCTCGCTGCACATCTGTTGTAGGTGGGCCAGCTGGTGCTGGTTCCAGGTGACTGGCTTGAGGTCGCTAGAGTAGCCAGTGGGGGCGCGAGAGATGCCTGTGGGCAGGTTGACAGGACCTGCAGCAGGCAACGCGGCAGTGGCCGCATGGGTGTGCTCCATGGGATTGACCACACATGAAGGCATTGGTGTGGGGACGCTGTGGGTCGACACCCGGGTGCTTGCATTGATGAGCAGACTGCGACTAATGGGGCTGGGGTTGGCAATCTGGCCCTCACACACTGAGGTAGTGCTGATGCCTGCCCTCGTCTGGCAAAACTGGTTGATCTGGTGCACGATGCTACTCAGGTCCGGGGGCTGGCTGTGCTGCAGAGTGGCCGCCATTGAAAGGGGGATAGTTGAGGTAGACACGGTCACATTCGGGGGGGCATCTGAGTCTGGCATCTTCCGGCCTCCATGCAGCAAAGGATTGTGGGGGTGCTGGAGACCCTGGTGAGCCAGGGCCTGAGGGTGGACCAAGCCCTGGGTTTGGGCCATGGGCTGAGGGTGGCCCAGGCCCTGAGGCTGCTGGAGGCTCTGAGGGTGGGACAGTGCCTGGGGTGGCGGGATACCCTGAGGGTGCTGCAGCGTCTGGGGAGGGGCATGGGCCAGGGTCTGTGCATGCTGCAGGGCCTGCTGGCGGGCCAGAGCCTGGGCCTGGGGGTGGGCTAAAGTGCTGGGTGCCACAGTAGCATACGGTGCCACTGGGGGGTTCATGATGGCCTCAGGGAGCAACCGGGCTCGGGTGCCGTCAAAGTCCTTGAGTATGCTTTTGGCTGGCACTTTGACAATGGCAAGCAGGCCTGCCTTGGTGGCAGCCTGTGTCGGGTAGGGGCTGTAGCGCTGGGCTGATGTGTCGAGGCCGTTCACAGTACGACGAACGTGTTTCCGCTGGGGAACCTTCACACTGTTGGGGAAGATTTTTATAGTCAGTGGGTTGTTTGCGACCTTCTTAGCATATGCATCCAATTCGGCTGGGGTAGGATAGTGAGCAGTTCTCATTTTCTGTGTAGTGTCCCCTAGAGAGAGAGAATGGGAAGGAGAGCAAAGAGGGAGAGGGAGCTCATCAGTGCCAAGGCAACCAGCCCTTCTAGATTCCCCTTCTGAGGGCCTGGGGTAGGGTAGGGAAGTGACTAGGTTGTCATCGGTAGCCTTCATTCTAAACCCAGCTTCAGTCTTCATATTAACAATCACTGCTAGTGTGCAGTAAGTGCTTATAGTGGGCCAGGTCTTGTGCTAGGTGACAGGCCATCTCAGTGAATCCTCACTATTGCTCTAGAAGCAGGCACTACCATCATTTCCATTTTGTAAATGAGGTAAGTAGAGATCAGAACAGCAAAGCATCTTTCGAAGTCTCATATCTTGGAGAACCAGAATTTGGTCAATTCTCAGGTAACCGAGAGCTCTCGCCATACATAGAAATGCAGGGTCGCTGGACACTGTAGCTCACACTTGTAAATCCCAGCATTTTGGGAGGCCAAGGCGGGTGGATCATCTGAGTTCCGTCAGAAGTTCAAGACCAGCCTGGGCAACATGGTGAAACCCCGTCTCTACTAAAAATACAAAAATTAGCCAGGCAGGGTGGCAGGCACCTGTAATACCAGCTACTTGGGAGGCTGAGGCAGGAGAATTGCTTGCTTGAACCCAAGAGGCGAAGGTTGCAGTAAGCCGACATTGCACCACTGCACTCCAGCCTGGGCAATAGAGCAAGACTCTGTCTCAGAAAAAGAAAAAAAAAAAAAAAAGAGAGAGAGAGAAATGCAGGGTCTGGAACTCTACCAGCCCATGTGGCCTGGGGGTAGAAAGTTCTAAGCAAAGCTCCTTGTCAAGGCCGTGGTGGCCCTTCAGCCTAGAGGGTACCCAGAGCTATGACTCTTTAGTCTGCAGGGAACAATGAGGCATCAGCTTTCCCTTGCATCTTGGCAGCTGGGGGGCTTTGCCCACTGGGTGGGCACCCTGGAACAGTAGACAGAATGCTTCCTTTCAGGAGCAGAGGAATAAGCTGCCAACATCTCTCCCCTTCCCCATGTCACAAGTTCACTTTTATTTACAGTTCACTCTATGCCTGACTGGGTGAGGATCAAAGGCTTTATTTATTTGCTAGAGAAGGAAGATAATAATGACAGGACAGCAGGGAGGGAATTGAGAAGAAAGGATTCAGAGCATCTTTCAGTCCTTTCAGTCCTGAGAGCCAAAAATAGTCTGTATTTGGTCCATGTCAGCTGTCACTTTCCAAAAAGAAAGAGGAAAAACCTGCCTTCCTTTGGAGACTGCGGAAATGCCCACTTGGTGTGCCTCATTAATGTTAACAGTCTCTTTGTTCCCATCTCCTGCTGCCTCCCATCAGGGGGCTCAGCGGATGTCCGGCTTCCAGTCAAAAAGGAAAAGGTTCCGAGAACAAGGGCTCTTTAAGGATGCCAAGCTCCTGCAAGGGGGCTCTGCTCCACTCTGTCTGTCTCTGAGGGAGGGTCTCCCCTGAGTATACACAAAAGGTGCCTAATAAATGCTTGCTGAATGAGTGAGTACACAAACTGCCCAAAGCAGAACTGGCTTGGCTAGAAGCCCAGGTTCAGCTAGCTGACTCTCTCTTTACTTCCTCCCCTTGCAAAAGGCAGGAGGATATGCCAACGACTAATCTGACTGAATGCCCAGCTTGTGGCCTCAGGTGGCCTTGGCCCAAAGGAGACCCCATTCAAAGTCATGTCACTGGGCATTACCTAGAACAGAGGTAGGCTAATGAGGGTATTAGAAGGAAAATGGGTACAGCTGCCTTTGTTTGGTGATAATGCTGGTCAGCAACAGCTTAGAAACTCCTGCTCTGGAAAGCAGGAAAAGAAAGCTTAAGTCAGGAACGGCAGAGAGATTTGGGCCCATGCTCATAAGCAGATCTGAGCAAAAAGGGCCAGGCATCCCCAGCCCCCAAAACAGGTCTATGCTTTCAAATACTGGCAAAAAAGTCTGGGATCACTGGTTAAGAGAAAGTCCCTAAACTCAAGACACCAGAATTCCAATAGAAGCTGCCTTGGTCAACCACTGTACCTATCTGTCTTATTGGTCAAAATCTCGTATGATACTCCTAGCACAGTGCTTTAAACCTAACCCACCTTCATGCTGGTGGGCTTCTCTCCTTGAAATCCAAGTAGAAGTCATATAGTACCTTGATGAATAGAAGAGTCCCTTTGTTCCAAGTTAGTACCAACTCTGAGCTCAGTTTTTTTCTTTTTTTTTTTTGAGACGGAGTCTCGCTCTGTCGCCCAGGCTGGAGTGCAGTGGCCGGATCTCAGCTCACTGCAAGCTCCGCCTCCCGGGTCCACGCCATTCTCCTGCCTCAGCCTCCCGTAGCTGGGACTACAGGCACCCGCCATCTTGCCCGGCTATTTTTTTGTATTTTTTAGTAGAGACGGGGTTTCACCGGGTTAGCCAGGATGGTCTCGATCTCCTGACCTCGTGATCCACCTGTCTCGGCCTCCCAAAGTGCTGGGATTACAGGCTTGAGCCACCGCGCCCGGCCGAGCTCAGTTTTTTTCTAGCAGAGACAAGGGGGAAGCTTGGCCTCATGCAGGAGTATGGAAGGGGCACTTATCCACATTGATTAGTTTTCTTTGTCCTGTCTCCACTGATACTGACAATGGTGAAGAGGGCTGTCAAATGATTCAGAAATAAAGTGAAATGAGGGTAGGGAGGGTGGCCACAAGGCTGCAGTAGCTTTGTTAAAGAAGAACCCCAAGGATGAGTACAGTATATTGAACAAAAAAGGGGTATCATTCTGGGAATACAGCACCATCTACCTCACATACCAGACTTAAGCCTAACCCTTAAAAATAACAGTTTTCCGCTGGGCGCGGTGGCTCAAGCCTGTAATCCCAGCACTTTGGGAGGCCAAAGTGCGTGGATCACGAGGTCAGGAGTTCAAGACCACCCTGCCCAGCATGGTGAAACCCCGTCTCTACTAAAAATACAAAAAATTAGCTGCAGATGGTGGAGCGCGCCTGTAGTCCCGGCTACTTGGGAGGCTGAGGCAGGAGAATTGCTTGAACCTGGTAGGTGGAGGTTGCAGTGAGCCAAGATTGTACCACTGCACTCCAGCCTGGGCGACAGAGCGAGACTCCATGTCAAAAAAAAAAAAAGAAAGGTTTTCTCAGCTGGGCATGGTGGCTGAGATGTGTGAGCCACACCTGTAATCCCAGCACTTTGGGAGGCTGAGGTGGGTGGATCACGAGGTCAGGAGTTTAAGACCAGCCTGGCCAAGATGGAGAAACCCCATCTCTACTAAAAAAAATACAAAAAAATTAGCCAGGCATGGTGGCAGGCGCCTGTAATCCCAGCTACTCAGGAGGCTGAGGCAGAGAATTGCTTAAACCCAGGAGGCGGGAGTTGCAGTGAGCCAAGATGGCACCACTGCACTCCAACTTGGGCGAAAGAGTAAGACTCCATCTTAAAAAAAAAAAAAAAACAGTGGCTGGGCGCGGTGGCTCACGCCTGTAATCCCAGCACTTTGGGAGGCTGAGGCGGGCAGATCATGAGGTCAGGAGATCGAGACCATCCTGGCTAACACAGTAAAACCCTGTCTCTACAAAAAATACAAAAACAAACAAAAAAATTAGCCAGGTGTGGTGGTGGGTGTCTATAGTTCCAGCTACTTGGGAGGCTGAGGCAGGAGAATGGCCTGAATCCGGGAGGCGGAGCTTGCAGCAGGGAGCTGAGATCAAGCCACTGCACTCCAGCCTGGGCGACAGAGCAAGACTCCATCTCAAAAAAAAAAAGTTTTCTCAACACTTATCACAGCCCCCACACAGGCACCCCGACTACTTATTTTCTTCTGTAATGTATTTCCATAACTACACAGTCAACACAGATACCACAGCTTTGTAAGCAACTTACTTAAATAGCTTGTACCAATAGTGTCATTAATAGAGACATAGACAATGTAGGGAATAGGAAATCTGTAGTTTGTAAAGGGTTAGAGAAACCTGTATTCAAGTATTAGCTTCATCATCTGCCCATACTGAGAGCCTGTCATTCCTCAATTATCAACAGGGATGAATTCTGCTCTCCTACTTCTTTTTTTTTTTTTTTTTTTTTTTTTTGAGACGGAGTCTCGCTCTGTCACCCAGGCTGGAGCGCAGTGGCCGGATCTCAGCTCACTGCAAGCTCCGCCTCCCGGGTTCACGCCATTCTCCTGCCTCAGCCTCCCGAGTAGCTGGGACTATAGGCGCCCGCCACCTTGCCCGGCTAGTTTTTTGTATTTTTTAGTAGAGACGGGGTTTCACCGTGTTAGCCAGGATGGTCTCAATCTCCTGACCTCGTGATCCGCCCGTCTCGGCCTCCCAAAGTGCTGGGATTACAGGCGTGAGCCACCGCGCCCAGCCATTGCTCTCCTACTTCACAGAATACTAAGATCAAGAGAGTCAGTGAACATTTTCACTAAATGAGCATTTTCATTTCAATGAAAATGCTATGTGAACAGGAACTATGATGGTCAATAGTTATTATTCAAGGATAGCAGATGTGGCTGAGTATGACCACAGGCAACACAAAGAAAACTGACTAAGGAAGCCCCAACTGCAGGACACCCTGGCCTTCAGCCTGAGAGTTAAATGTAACAGAAAGCACTGCTGTCTATTCCAGGATGGACTGGAGGAAATTTTCTGCCTGAAATCCAGTCCTCCCAATGGAGACCTCTCTGTTCATCCTTCTATTTTGAAGGTCAGAGGGCATAGGTAACATAGGTAGCAGGAACCTCTATCTGTAGGCAGAGAGGCACAGGCAATGTATTTGAAACACAGATTTTGTAGTCTGAGCTGAGTATGGGCCAGTCACAGGACAGTCATGTGGCACTGGCAAGTGACAAACCCTCTATGCCTTATCCTTGTGACAAAGACAAGAGAGTCTTCCATACAGAATTTTTGAGGAATGAGTGAGAACATATGTGAAAACATTCAATATAGTGCCTGGCACATGGTAGCAGCTTGACAAATGTTAGCTATTATTTCTATGAGTTTATCCAGTCATTGGGTCAATCTGCCATTTAAAGGTCCCTCCACTAGGAGGCAGATATGCATATAAAGAAGCAGTAAAAGAAGGAAATTTTGGCATTTGTCCCCAGAGCCCCAGTGCTCTGCCATGGACGGAGGTCAAAGTTTGTTATCTAAAGATGGCTTAAAGACCAAGGACCTTTTATCATTTCAGCCATTCAAACAGTAAATATTTAGAGAGCCATTATTATATTGTGATCCTGAGAAGGAGAAATACAGAGCAGAGGCCGAGGATTAAGAAAGAAAAACTTTCCGGTGGCGCATGCCTGTAGTCCGAGCTACTTGAGAGACTGAGGCAGAAGAACTGCTTGAATCCAGGAGGTGGAGGTTGCAGTGAGCCAAGATTGTGCCACTGCACTCCAGTCTGGGCAAGAGAGGGAGACTCCATCTCAAAAAAAAAAAAAAAAAAAAAAAATGCCCAGGCACGGTGGCTCACGCCTGTAATCCCAGCACTTTGGGAGGCCGAGGCGGGCGGATTACCTGAGACTGGGAGTTCAAGACCAGCCTGACCAACATGGAGAAACCCCTTCTCTACTAAAAATACAAAATTAGCCAGGCGTGGTGGCGCATGCCTGTAATCCCAGCTACTCCAGAAGGCTGAGGCAGGAGAATCGCCTGAACCCCGGAGGCAGAGGTTGCGGTGAGTCGAGATCGCACCATTGCACTCCAGCCTGCGAAACAAGAGTGAAACTCCAGCCGGGCGCTGTGGTTCATGCCTGTAATCCCAACACTTTGTTTTTGTTTTTTTTGTTTTTGTTTGACACGGAGTCTCGCTCTGTCGCCCAGGCTGGAGTGCAGTGGCCAGATCTCAGCTCACTGCACGCTCCGCCTCCCGGGTTTACGCCATTCTCCTGCCTCAGTCTCCTGAGTAGCTGGGACTACAGGGGCCCGCCACCTCACCTGGCTAGTTTTTTGTATTTTTTTTAGTAGAGATGGGGTTTCACCGTGTTAGCCAGGATGGTCTCGATCTCCTGAACTCGTGATCCGCCCGTCTCGGCCTCCCAAAGTGCTGGGATTACAGGCTTGAGCACTGCGCCCGGCCAATCCCAACACTTTGGGAGGCCGAGGTGGGCAGATCACGAGGTCAGGAGATCGAGGCCATCCTGGCTAACATGGTGAAACCCTGTCTCTACTAAAATCACAAAAACAAAATTAGCCGGGCGTGGTGGTGGGTGCCTGTAGTCTCACCTACTCGGGAGGCCGAGGCAGGAGAATGGAGTGAACCCAGGAGAAGCAGCTTGCAATGAGCCAAGATCGTGCCACTGCACTCTAGCCTGGGCGAAAGAGCGAGACTCCATCTCAAAAAAAAAAGGGAAAAAAGAAAAAATTTCAAAATCACTCATTTTCTGAGGCACTGGGGGAAGATGGATCAGAGAAAAACAGGCCGGGCGCGGTGGCTCAAGCCTGTAATCCCAGCACTTTGGGAGGCCGAGACGGGTGGATCACGAGGTCAGGAGATCGAGACCATCCTGGCTAACCCGGTGAAACCCCATCTCTACTAAAAAATACAAAAATCTAGCCAGGCGAGGTGGCGGGCACCTGTAGTCCCAGCTACTTGGGAGGCTGAGGCAGGAGAATGGCGTGAACCTGGGAGGCGGAGCTTGCAGTGAGCTGAGATCCGGCCACTGCACTCCAGCCTGGGCGACAGAGCGAGACTCCGTCTCAAAAAAAAAAAAAAAGAAAAACAAAACTTCCGAGTACAAAGTTTCAAAATGGTTAAGGACTCTCCAAGGAAGTGACATCATGGAATATACGATCTAGAAAAGCTGTAGGAGGCCATCCTTCTGACACCAACTAACCTAACCCCAAGCCAAGATATTCTTTAATTCATCCAGCCAGCCCTCTGGCAAATCACAAATCTGGGTTAGGAAGAACATTACTGTCTCCTACACACATAGAAAAGGAAAAGGAGAACAGAAAAAGCTATAAGGGATCAACCCTGTGATTCCGAACGTATGGCAGCTGAAGCCTGGGTAAAAGCCATTTAGCCAGATGACTTACAGTGCTGGGGCAAGAAGCCACATTTCTCTTCTCCTGACCCCGGACCACCAATCCTGCCTCATGCTGACTGTATTTATGTTATAAAGCACATTAAACTATAAACACCTGTACCCATCCCACTCCACCAGACATCACACTTTGTGTTCCTAGCAACTTATAAGACCATCCTGAGGATGGACAGGAGAGAAAGGCTGAGAGCAGAATCATAAAACATTTTTTGTTTGTTTGTTTTTTGAGATGGGAATCTCCCTCTGTTGCCCAGGCTGGAGTGCAGTAGCACGATCTTGGCTCACTGCAACCTCTGCCTCCCGGTTCAGGCAATTCTCCTGCCTCAGCCTCCTGAATAGTTAGCACTACAGGCTCCCGCCGCCATGCCTGGCTAATTTTTTGTTTTTGTTTTTGTTTTTTTTTTTTTGAGACGGAGTCTCGCTCTGTCGCCCAGGCTGGAGTGCAGTGGCGCGATCTCGGCTCACTGCAAGCTCCGCCTCCCGGGTTCCCGCCATTCTCCTGCCTCAGCCTCCCGAGTAGCTGGGACTACAGGCGCCCACAACCGCGCCCGGCTAATTTTTTGTATTTTTAGTAGAGACGGGGTTTCACCGTGGTCTCGATCTCCTGACCTTGTGATCCGCCTGCCTCGGCCTCCCAAAGTGCTGGGATTACAGGCGTGAGCCACCGCGCCCGGCCTGTTTTTGTTTTTTTTTGAGACCAAGTCTCGCTGTGTCACCCAGGCTGGAGTGCAGTGGCGTGATCTCGGCTCACTGCAAGTTCCGCCTCCCGGGTTCACGCCATTCTCCTGCCTCAGCCTCCCGAGTAGCTGGGACTACAGATGCCCGCCACCACGCCCAGCTAATTTTTTGTATTTTTAGTAGAGACAGGGTTTCACCGTGTTAGCCAGGATGGTCTCGATCTCCTGACCTTGTGATCCGCCTGCCTCGGCCTCCCAAAGTGCTGGGATTACAGGCATAAGCCACCACTTCCAGCCTTTTTTTAGTTTTTTTGAAATGGAGTCTCGCTGTGTCGCCTAGGCTGGAGTGCAATGGCAAGATCTCAGCTCACTACAACCTCTGCCTCCTGGGTTCTAGCGATTCTCCCACCTCAGCCTCCCAAGTAGCTGGGATTACTGGCGCCTACCACCACGCCTGGCTAATTTTTGTATTTTTAGTACAGACGAGGTTTCACCATGTTGGCCAGGCTGCTCTCAAAGTCCCGACCTCAGGGTATCTGCCCACCTTGGCCTCCCAAAGTGCCAGGGTTACAGCCATGAGTCACCGAGGTGCAGTAATGCCTGTAACACAGGATGGGAGTTCAAGACCAGCCTGGCCAGCATGGTGAAACCCCATCTCTACCAAAAATACAAAAATTAGCCAGGCATGGTAACACATGCCTATAATCCCAGCTACTACTTAGGAAGCTGAGGCAGGAGAATCACTTGAACTCGGGAGGCGGAGGTTGCAGTAAGCCAAGATGGCACCACTGCACTCCAGCCTGGGCGACAAGAGCAAAACTCCACCTCAAGTAAATAAATAAAATAAAATAAAGTGGGCTGGGTGTGGTGACTCATGCCTGTAATCCCAGCACTTTCGGAGGCCAAGGCAGGTGGATCACCTAAAGTCGCGAGTTCGAGACCAGCCTGATCAACATGAAGAAACCCTGTGTCTACTAAAAATACAAAATTAGCTGGGCATGGTACTGCATGCCTGTAATCCCAGCTACTCAGGAGGCTGAGGCAGAGAATCGCTTGAACCCAGTAGGTGGAGGTTGCGTTGAGCTGAGATCATGCCATTGCATTCCAGCCTAGGCAACAAAGCAAAACTCTATCTCAAAAAAAACACAAAAGAATAAGTAATAAAATAAAGTGAACACCAAGATAAAGCTGCCAATTTGCCTGTCCTCCAAATGGCTTTTCCCTTGATATCGTAGTTTTGGGTAAAGCTGTCAGAGTGCGTTAAGGAACCTAGAGAAAAGCAAGCTTCTCTTTGTCACCTTATTGCATGTCTCTAAGTACGTTCCCTCTCCAGTTATGTCCCCAGAAGCCCAGAAACAGGCACAATGCAGTTAGGATGCTGCATTTGGATGGCTAGGGAGTATAACATAACACCTTTATCACCCAATCATCACTTATTAAGATAAAGGGGGCCAGGCGCGGTGGCTCACACCTGTAATCGCAGCACTTTGGGAGGCCGAGGCGGGCAGATCACGAGGTCAGGAGATCGAGACCATCCTGGTTAACATGGTGAAACCCCGTCTCTACTAAAAATACAAAAAAAATTAGCTGGGCGTGGTGGCAGGCACCTGTAGTCCCAGCTATTCGGGAGGCTGAGGCAGGAGAATGGCATGAACCCGCGAGGCGGAGCTTGCAGTGAGCCGAGATTGCACTACTGCACTCCAGAATGGGTGACAGAGTGAGACTCCGTCTCAAAAAAAAAAAAAAAAGATAAAGGCTAGGTTGAGAAAGCTATAGCAGAGCTTGCTTTACTGTGTCAGGCAACTGTAGAAGGAGGACTACCACCTTCAGCTATTACATAGAGCTGGATTCACTGGCCAAATTTCAGAACTAGCCAGGCTCTGAGTCTTATGCTCCCTCAAAGAAATGAAGTCCAAAGGCTGGACCATTTTTAACTTCTGATGATGATTTCACAGGGCAGGGGCTGGCAAACGACAGCCTGTGTGCCTGCTCCATTTGCTGTTTTTTTTGTAAAAAGTTTCATTGGAACACAGACACCCTCATTTGTTTATTGTCTGTGGCTGCCTTTGCCCTACAACGCCAGAGTTGAGTAGATGCAACAGACCACATGGCCCACAAAGCTAAAATTATTGGCTATCTAGGCTTTACAGAGAAAGTTTGTTAGTCCCTGTCATAAGGGATTCAGTTAAGGTGCTGAGCCACCTTTTCTATCAAAGGGAAGCCTAGCTGCCTCACTGATTTCTCCTTTGTGCTCTAAATGGAAGGTCTACTCCAAATTTAGGGCTGTTTTTACACCTGAAGATACTATACATGGTAATGTGCCAAGAAAAGAATCTTTTCCTTGCAGATCATGTATTACAGGGAGAGAAGGTAGGAAGGAGTCTGGGAAAATATGAAGTATAAAACCCCAATTCCAGAAAGTTAAGACAAGAATCATAACAGATTTTAAAGGCTCAATCTTCTGGAAAGTGTATTATCAGGAAAATGCCCAGAGAGACTGAGAAAGCTAGCTCTCCATCTCTTCTGAGGGCAAAAGCTCCTTTACTTCCTGTGAACTAAAGTCATACTGGCTCAGAAGGCAGGCAGCAAAGCCAAAGGGAACTGTCTGTCTCCATGGTAGACTGTATTCAGAGATTTTGAAACAAGAGAATAGCATAAACAGTTTATTTCAGAGAGTAATCTGGACTGTGAGTTTTCATGAAATTCTCCATGAAGGTTCAAACTGAAACACCTTTTTTAAGGGTGATATATATATATATTTCCTCTGAAGCTCTTTATGGTTTTGTTGTTCAACAGAAAGCTATCAGCAACAATTAAAATTGATATATATCGGGGAATTACAGAATTTAGAGCAGACCCCTACTGGCTGGACACAGTGGCTCAGCACTTTGGGAGGCCAAGTTAGGGGGATCACCTGAGATCTGGAGTTTGAGACCAGCCTGGCCAATATGGTGAAACCCTGTCTCTACTAAAAATACAAAAATTAGCCAGGCATGGTGGTGGGCACCTGTAATCCCAGCTACTCGGGAGGCTGAGGCAGGAGAATTGCTTGAACCTGGGAGGGAGAGGTGGCAGAGAGCCGATCAAGATCGCGTCATTGCACTCCAGCCTGGGTGACAAGAGCAAGACATAGTCTTTAAAAAAAAAAGAAAGAAAGAAAAATGTCAAAATTCAAGGTCAATGTACTCCAGATGTGCTTCAGGGACAGCCCAAACATAGAGACAAAAACAAAGAATCACACATGCTTCCCTAGGATCCAGATTACTTACATTTCTGAAGTCCAGTGTTCATCTGCGTGTGAGAAAGAAGCTGAAAGGACAGGTCACCTGGCCCTGGTAGACAGGCTAGCATGGCAGACCGGCATCAACACAACATGGGGCAGTGGCTCACACTGTAATGAACAAAAACAAGGTTATGAAACACAAGGCAACTCATTTGAAGAAGACACTAGGAACACTGGATATGAGTAGCAAGAGGCCCAAGTTTAGACAGATAAAGCAATTTAATTAGCAGTGTGTTGGTTGAAAATATACTTACATCTTTATCTGTGACAACTTGCTGTCAAATAGCAGTATGGTTAAAATGATTTTTCAGTTACCACAGATGTATGGGTAGGAGAAATAAAACTGGAAAGTACCTGTTCATACAACTGGAAAGTACAGGTGCATTTGTAATGTCTCAGTATTCCTGAAGAGAGTGGGCCCTCATAGGGCCTGGCTCAGCCAGCCCATTTATAGCCCTGGTTGGAGACCAGCCAGACATTTTCAGAAACAGCACAGTATATGATTGCAAAGGTACCCAATGTCTGACTTGTGAGCCAGTAATATGAACCCACTTTTATTTTATTTAATTTTTTGAGATGGAGTTTTACTCTTGTTGCCCAGGCTGGAGTGCAATGGCACGATCTTGGCTCACTGCAACCTCTGCCTCCCGGGTTCAAGCAATTCTCCTGCCTCAGCCTCCCGAGTAGCTGGGATTAAAAGCGCCCGCCACCACACCCAGATAATTTCTTTGTATTTGTAGTAGAGATGGGGTTTCACCATGTTGGCCAGGCTGGTCTTGAACTCCTGACTTCAGTTGATCCACCCACCTCGGCCTCCCAAAGTGCTGGGATTACAGGCGTGAGCCACCGCACCCGGCCGTGAACTTACTTTTATTTATTTATTTATTTATTTATTTATTTATTTATTTATTTTTTGAGACAGAGTCTTGCTGTCCCCTAGGCTGGAGTGCAGTGGCGCAATTTCAGCTCACTGCAATCCTTGACTCCTGGGTTCAAGCGATTCTCGTCCCTCAGCCTCTCCAGTAGCTGGGATTACAGGCACATGCCACCATGCCCAGCCACTTTTTGTATTTTTAGTAGAGATGGGGTTTCACCATGTTGGTGAGGCTGGTCTCAAACTCCTGACCTCAGGTGGTCCGCCCACCTCAGCCTCCCAAAGTGCTGTGATTACAGTCATGAGCCACCGCGTCCGGCCAAACTCACTTTTAAATGGAAGGAGGAGGAAAGCATCCTAGGAGGCACAATTAACCACTGTTAAAACAAATTCTGTTTGCAAATTTCTGGAGATTCACCCTTCCTATTTGCCTGTCACGCAGTTAGACCTCCTGAACTAGCCCCCCACCCATCAAAAGAAATGCATTGCTCCCAGACTAAAGCAAGGAGATGACAGGCTGCCAGCAGCTCTCTTTGTGCAGGCGATCCTGACACGTCAAGACGGCATAAGTTTCATTAGTGATGTTTGCCAACCAAGACATATACAGCCCAAGCAAGCAGACACTGATGGGGCCTTCTGCAGCAAAAGAAGCCCTGTCAACAATGCAAGCTCCTTATGTAACAGAAATACGATTTTCCTAAATAAGTACATGAACTTCTTTTCCCATATTTCAGAAATCAAGGTGGCAAATTATGGCTTTAGATCCCAGCAAAAAAGGAGTGGGGGAAAAGCTCAAAAGTTAAAAAAAGATGACAGAAACCTCTTTATTTTCTTTAGAGGGCTCTCTCAGGTATATTAAACTACCTTGTCATGATGAGTATCAGAGGGCTCCAACTTCCAAGACCAGGTAGCTGAAAAGATACTTTATAAAAGAGGCTGCTCAAATTGTGTCTAAGATAGCAACTGCAGAAAGAATGGAAGATTGAATGCCTTAATGAGAACAGAGCTGTCCAAGAGTTCTGGCACAGCTTCAGTCTTTTTAAGGTCTCTGGTGAGTGGGAAACGGAATGTACACAGTGAGCCAACTTCAGTGCAAGAAAAAAAAAGTATTGGCCAGGCGCGGTGGCTCACACCTATAATCCCAGCACTTTGGGAGGCCAAAGTGGGCAGATTACCTGAGGTCAGGAGTTTGAGACCAGCCTGGCCAATGTGGTGAAACCCTGTCTCTACTAAAAATACAAAATTAGCTGGGTGTGGTGGTGCATGCCTGTAATCCCAGCTACTCAGGAGGCTGAGGCAGGAGAACTGCTTGAACCCGGAAGGCAGAGGTTGCAGTGAGCAGAGGCTGCGCCATTGTACTCCAGCCCAGGACACAAGAGTGAAACTCTGTCTCAAAAAAAAAAAAAAAAAAAAAAAAAAAAAAAGACTTCTGTGGGGATCAAGGGACTGAAGTACTGCTCACAATCCCTTCCCTTGTGGATGCTGATCCTTACATAATAACTTCTCCCTTAAGGTCCTAATACAGCTGAAGGCAAACTACAAGGAAAGGAAGGGATTTAACAAGTACTGGGAGCTAAAACTGTGAAATGGGCTGTATGAGGGCCTTTGGTGATGTTTTCTTAATTGAGTCTCCCAAGCCTTCTTGGAAATAGGTAACAAACTTCACCCGTCATCTCATCATCTCTAGCTGGGATTACTATCAGCCTTCTAAATGGTCAGTTCCACGGAGCTTACCCTTTATCACCCAATCTATTCTCTATTCAGCAACGTTAATTCTTTTTTTTTTTTTTTTTTTTTGAGATGGAGTCTCGCTCTGTTGCCAGCCTGGAGTGCAATGTCGCAATCTCAGCTCACTGCAACCTCCGCCTCCCGGGTTCAAGCCATTCTCCTGCCTCAGCCTCCTGAGTAGCTGGGACCACAAGCGTGTGCCACCACGCCCGGCTAATTTTTGTATTTTTAGTACAGACGGGGTTTCTTTTTTTTTTTTTGAGACGGAGTCTCGCGCTGTGTCACCCAGGCTGGAGTGCAGTGGCGCGATCTCGGCTCACTGCAAGCTCTGCCTCCCGGGTTCACGCCATTCTCCTGCCTCAGCCTCCGAGTAGCTGGGACTACAGGCGCCCGCCACCACGCCCGGCTAGTTTTTTGTATTTTTAGTAGAGACGGGGTTTCACCATGTTAGCCAGGATGGTCTCGATCTCCTGACCTCGTGATCCACCCGCCTCGGCCTCTCAAAGTGCTGGGATTACAGGCTTGAGCCACCGCGCCCGGCCCAGACGGGGTTTCACCCTGCTGGCCAGGATGGTTGACCTCGTGATCCACTTGCCTCGGCCTCCAAAAATGCTGGGATTACAGACGTGAGCCACCGCGCCTGGTCAATTCTTTTAACTGGAAGTCAGAGCAGCTCAAATATCTCTGACTTTCCATCTCAGAATAAAATACAAAATGCTAACATGGACCCCAAGGCCCTCCATGATCTATTACTACTGGTTCTCTGACCTCACCTTCTGACCTACCCTGCCCTCTCTTGCTGACTTACTTCCAGCCACCATGGTCTCCCTGCAGCTCCTTCAACGAGCCAAACACACTACCTTCAGGACTTTGTCCTTACCATTCCCTCTGCCTGGAATGTTCTTGCCCCAGATGTCTACTTGTCTTTCTAGCTCCCTCACTTCATTCAGGTTTCTGCTTGAATGTCACTTCCTAAGGGGAGGGCTTCTTTGACCTCCATGTCTAAAGCAGTATCCTTATTTCCCTCATTTTTTTCTTTTAAAATCTATCCTGAGACCCTGAACTCAACAATTCCTCCCACACAATTAACCCCAGGCACGTGGTCCTTCCTGTTGCTAACTCCTCTATTTCCCTCAGTTTTTACCACCGTCATTACCACCTGTTTTACGACCATCTCTCTCCACCCTACCAGGATATAAACTCTGTAAGAACAGACCCTTGGTTCATTTTGTTCATTATTATATCTAGAAAAGCAGCAACTACTGACACTTACTAGGCTCTCCATAAATAACTGTTGACCATATAAAAGGCAGATTGTTAGTAATTTTCTGAAGTTGTCATTTAATCTATATATGTCATTAATCTATTAATGATGGCAGAGCCCAGGACTGAAATCCAGATTTGACTTTTCCCAAAGCCTGTGCTCACTCTTCAACTCCAGGCTCTATCAGTTTCCTTTTTTTTCAGACAGCCTATCACCCAGGCTGGAGTGCAGTGGTGCCATCTTGGCTCACTGCAACTTCCACCTCCCATGTTCGAGCAATTCTCCTGCCTCAGTCTCCCAAGTAGCAGGGATTACAGGTATGCACCACCATGCACAGCTAATTTTTTTTTTTTTTTGACACAGAGTCTTGCTCTCTCGCCCAGGCTGGAGTACAGTGATGCGATCTGGCTCACTGCAAGCTCCGCCTCCCGGGTTCACGCCATTCTCCTGCCTCAGCCTCCCGAGTAGCTCAGACTACAGGCGCGTGCCACCATGCCCGGCTAATTTTTTGTATTTTTAGTAGAGATGGGTTTCACCATGTTAGCCAGGATGGTCTCAATCTTGTGACCTCGCGATCCGCCCGCCTCGGCCTCCCAAAGTGCTGGGATAACAGGCGCAAGCCACCACGCCCGGCCCTAACTTTTGTATTTTTAATAGAGACGGGATTTCACCATGTTGGCCAGGCTGGTCTTGAACTCCTGGCCTCAAGTGATCCGCCCACCTTGGCCTCCCAAAGTGCTGGGATTACAGGCGTGAGCCAAAGTGCCAGGCCATATCAGTTTCCATTTTGAATAGTACATTCAGTAGGTTCTAAGGTTCACAACGTCTATGATTAAGAGGCAATTTGGGCTGGGTGCGGTGGCTCAAGCCTGTAATCCCAGCACTTTGGGAGGCCGAGACGGGCGGATCACGAGGTCAGGAGATCGAGACCATCCTGGCTAACACGGTGAAACCCCGTCTCTACTAAAAAATACAAAAAACTAGCCGGGCGAGGTGGCGGGCGCCTGTAGTCCCAGCTACTCGGGAGGCTGAGGCAGGAGAATGGCGTAAACCCGGGAGGCGGAGCTTGCAGTGAGCTGAGATCCGACCACTGCACTCCAGCCTGGGCGACAGAGCGAGACTCTGTCTCAAAAAAAAAAAAGAGGCAATTTGATTGAGATATATATATATATATATTTGCTTGTTTGTTTGTTTGTTTTAAAGGAGAGGGTGCAATCATGCTCCCTAGCTAGTAAAAGTCCCACCTTGGCCTTCTAAGAGACAGATAGGTAAATGAAAAGACCACTAAATCCATGGTCAGACAGCATATAGAAGGCTTTATAAAATAACAGGAAAACTCAGAACACTAAATAAGGCGGTGCTTTCTTAGACTCTGCAGTTGGCCTCAATCATACACTGCAGTCTCTGGAATATTACCTTTTATGATTTTGGAAGCTGATACACACCTACAGGAATAACTGAGGAAGGTAGAGTATCATTAGTCTTATTTTCACCTTTATGTGTATATCAATGTTAAGTGAACAAGAGCAAGAGGAAAACCATATATTTAGTATTTTACAACATATATAAAATAACAACACTGGCCGGGCATGGTGGCTCAAGCCTGTAATCCCAGCACTTTGGGAGGCCAAGGCAGGCAGATAACAAGGTCAGGAGTTCGAGACCAGCCTGGCCAACATAGTGAAACCCCGTCTCTACTGAAAATACAAAAAATTAGCTGGGCATGGTAGTGGGCACCTGTAATCCTAGCTACTCAGGAGGCTGAGGCAGGAGAATCGCTTGAACCTGGGAGGTGCAGTTTGCACTGAGCTGAGATTGTGCCACTGTACTCCAGCCGGGGAAACAGTGCGAGACTATGTCTAAAAAAGAAAAAACGCCAGGCGCAGTGGCTCAAGCCTGTAATCCCAGCACTTCGGGAGGCCCAGACGGGCGGATCACGAGGTCAGGAGATCGAGACCATCCTGGCTAACATGGTGAAACCCTGTCTCTACTAAAAAATACAAGAATAACTAGCTGGGCGAGGTGGCAGGCGCCTGTAGTCCCAGCTACTCCGGAGGCCGAGGCAGGAGAATGGCATAAACCCGAGGGGCGGAGCTTGCAGTGAGCTGAGATCCGGCCACTGCACTCCAGCTTCAGCGACAGAGCCAGACTATGTCTCAAAAAAGAAAAAGAAAAAGAAAAAAAACCTCCCCTCCTCACCAGCTTTAAAAAAGGACTGGAAAGAAATACTCTAAAACATAAAAAACATGAACAGCCACTACTATCTGGGGCAATTTTTTGTCTTTATACTTTGGTATGTATATTATTTCTATAAATAATTTTAAAATAAGGGGAAAAAAATCACTGATAAACCAAAAACCTCAACCTTAAGAAACATTCACATCTGCATAGCTGATATTCTGATGATGGGGATACAAAAACACATTCACTCAGTGGTCTTGCAGACAGCATTTTTTTTCCTGTATTTTTTGGAAATAACCAATCTTTGTCTTTTTTTCTCCTCCTTCAGGGAACTTTATGAATCCAGAAGAAGCCAGTGTTTGAATGATTACTTCAATCTCATATATCTATTAAATCCTGATACCCGCAACCAAAAGGTGAGTAGGGGATGTGGATCCTAAGAGGTGACCTGTAACATATTGCCCCTCAAACCACACCTTTGGATTTCAATAGAAAGAACAGAGAGAATTAAACCAACTAGGGCCATGTGCAGTGGCTCACGTCTGTAATCCCAGCACTATGGAGGCCGAGATGGGCAGATCACAAGGTCAGGAGTTCGAGACCAGCCTGGCCAATATGACGAAACCCCGTCTCTACTAAAAATATAAAAATTAGCTGGGCGTGGCGGTGGGTGCCTATAGTCCCAGCTACTCGGGAGGCTGAGGCAGGAGAATCGCTTGAACTGGGGAGGCGGAGGCTGCAGTGAGCTGAGATCACACCATTGCACTCCAGCCTGGGTGACAGAGCGAGACTCTGTCTCAAAACAAAAGAAAAAACAGCTAAACTATGGCAAAGAGGCATTAATGAATTTACTGATAGCAAACAAAGAAGTAAAGATAAGAGGTGAATTCAGTAAAGACTCCAGAAAGTCAACTTTTAGTTTGGGCAGGAGGGAGTGAACCAGTAAGAAACAGAGCTTGGAGTCCTCCGTGGTTACAGTCCCAAGAAGAAACTTCCAGCAAGTCTAGAATACTCTAGAGCTCTCACTGGCATCAAACCAACTGCTAAGATTACAGCCCATAATTTGTGACCCTTGCTTTAAGAATTCTGGGATGCACGGCAGGTACGGTGGCTCATGCCCAGCACTTCGGCAGGCCCAGCACTTTGGGAGGCCAAGGCGGGTGGATTACCTGAGGTCAGGAGTTCAGGACCAGTCTGGCCAATATGGTGAAACCCTGTCTCTACTAAAAAAATACAAAAAATTAGCTGGGCATGGTGGTGGGTGCCTGTAATCCCAGCTAGTTGACAGGCTGAGACAGGAGAATTGCTTGAACCTGGGAGGTGGAGGTTGCCATGAGCTTATATCACACCATTGCACTCCAGCCTGGGCAATAAGAGCAAAACTCGGTCTCAAAAAAAAAAAAAAAAAAAATTCTGGGATCCGGCCACAGTGGCTCATGCCTGTAATCCAAGTACTTTGGGAGGCCAAGGTGGCAGGATCACATTACGTCAGAAGTTTGAGACCAGCCTGGCCAACATGGCGAAACCCTGTCTCTACCAAAAATACAAAATTAGCCACGCATGGTGGCATGTGCCTGTAATCCCAGCTACTCGAGAGACTGAGGCAGGAGAATCACCTGAGCACAGAAGGCAGAGGTTGCAGTGAGCCGAGATCACGCCACTCCACTTGGCTAATTTTTGTACTTTTAGTAGAGATGGGGTTTTGCCATGTTGACCAGGCTGGTTGCGAATTCCTGAAGCTGAGGTTTTCTTACTGGCACAAACCTACCCTGAAGGCAGAGGTGGTTCTTTTTCAGATGCCACCCAGGAAAGCAGAGTGTGTGACATCAGAACTCTAATAAAACCTCTAGTAGCTTCTGGTGGGGGGCAGGGAGCAAAAATTAGCCTGGGTGACAGAGTGAGCCTCCGTCTCAAAAAAAAAAAAAAAAAAAAAAAAGAATTCTGGGATCCATTTGTCATCCTGTCCAGAAGACTTCCTCCAGTACTAAGAAAGTCCACAAGCCCCTTGACCAGTTCACTGATGTCAAGAATCAGATCCTGAGAGGGTAGAAAAGGTACAGAATGAGCTCAGACTGTGGCAAGGTCATGAGGGTTGTGATGAAACAGGAATGAAACAACCTATCCCCACAACATATTCTAGAAAGCAGAGATGTCAGAATAAAGGAATCCTCCAGAGGCCTGGCAGCTGAGTGAAGGCCTTTTATTTAAAATCTTCAAACTACCCATACCTTTTGATTACCATCTGGCTTTTTCTATTTTTCTTTTCTTTTTTAATTTTTTCCTGGACAGAATTGATTGGTGTCTGACTTTTTCTTAAATGCAAATTCCGATATAATTTTACAGCTGGTATTTCCAGAATTAGATCCAGAAATCAACACTAGCACTACTCTCTGAAAGTGTTTCAGAATTCAACTCTTAACTGCTGAAGAGAATCAAGTAGTAACCTGGAGCAGGCCAAATGAGCTACAGACGTTACAGAGAACGATCGATCACTTTGGCAGAGCCTCTCTGTGAGCTCTCAGCTAGTTTTCCTAACACCAGCTGGTATGCTACGTTGGCTACCCAAGGCAGGGGGACTACAGTATCACAGTGAGCACAGAACTAAGCTTTTCCAACTCTCCTGGGGCACCTGCACAAGTGCTAGCATTTCCCAGACTACCTCTAATTAAAGAACAAACCTTTTTCCCTACTGGGAAAATTCAAAAGTGCTTTCATCTCTGCTCCCTGCCCCCCACCAGAAGCTACTGGAGGTTTTATTAGAGTTCTGATGTTACACTCTCTGCTTTCCTGGGTGGCATCTGAAAAAGGACCACTTCTGCCTTCAGGGTAGGTTTGTGCCAGTAAGAAAACCTCAGCTTCAGGAATTCGCGACCAGCCTGGTCGACACGGCAAAATCCCGTCTCTACTAAAAATACAAAAATTAGTCGGGTGTGGTGACGTACATCTGTAATCCTAGCTACTCAGGAGGCTGAGGCAGGAGAATTGCTTGAACCTGGGAGGTGGAGGTTCTAGTGAGCTGAGATGGCACCACTGAACTCCAGCCAGGCCACAAGACGAGACTCCATCTCAAAATAAATAAAACAAACAAACAAACAAACAAAAAACCTCAGCCATATTTTTTTTTTCTTTTTTGGGACGGAGTCTTGTTCTGTTGCCCCAGCTGGAGCACAGTGGCACAATCGCAGCTCACTGCAGCCTCCGCCTCCTGGGTTCAAGCAATTCTCCTGCCTCAGCCTCCTGAGTAGCTAGGATTACAGATGTGCGCCACCACGCCCGACTAATTTTTGTATTTTTAGTAGAGCCAGGGTTTCACCATGTTGGCCAGGCTGGTCTCCAACTCCCGACCTCAAGTGATCCACCCGCCTTGGCCTCCCAAAGTGCTGGGATTATAGGCGTGAGCCACACCGCCCAGCTTCATGTTTTCTGATGGGAAAAGGAGGAGGAGAAGATAAAGTACTGGCAAAGTCATTTTTTCCTTGGGGGATGAAGGATAAAGTGATTTCTAGAAAGTTCACTTCCCAGCATAGCCTCACCACCCACAATCTAGTGTCTTTCAGTACTTCATTAGTTCTCTTCTGCTTTTCTTTTCACTGCCTTCAAAAAAAACAAAAACAAAAACAAATAAACAAAAAACAACTGCTCCCCTAGCCCCTAAAAACCCAGGGTAGCCATCCACCTTCTGATTCATGCTGTGGCTCAAAAATGAAGTTTACACACTTGAATTAAAAAGTAAAATTGGAGGTCGTGCGTGGTGGCTCACGCCTGGAATCCCAGCACTTCAGGAGGCCGAGGCAGATGGATCACTTGAGGTCAGGAGTTTGTGACCAGCCTGGCCAACATGGTGAAGCCCTGGCTCTACTAAAAATACAAAAATTAGCCGGGCGTGGTGGCTCGTGACTATAGTCCCAGCTTCTTAGGAGGCTGAGGCAGGAGAATCACTTGAACCCAGGAGGTGGAGGTTGCAGTGAGCCGAGATGGAGCCACTACACTCCAGCCTGGGTGACAGAGCGAGACTCCATCTCCAAAAAAACCAAAAAAACAAATGAACAAAACAAAAAGCCAGGCATGATGGTGCACACCTGTAATCCCAGCTACTTGGGAGGTTTAGGCACAAGAATTGCTTGAACCCATGAGGCAGAGGTTGCAGTAAGCTGAGACCATGCCACTGCACTCCAGCCTGGGCAACAAAGCAAGACTTTGTCTCAAAAAAAAAAAAAAAAAAAAAAAGGCCAGGCACAGTGGCTCACACCTGTAATCCCAGCACTTTGGGAGGCCGAGGCAGGCGGATCACGAGGTCAGGAGATTGAGACCATCCTGGCTAACATGGTGAAACCCCATCTCTACTAAAAATGCAAAAACAAAAATTAGCTGGGCGTTGTGGCAGGCGCCTATAGTCCCAGCTACTCAGGAGGCTGAGGCGGGAGAATGGTGTGAACCCCGGAAGCAGAGCTTGCAGTGAGCTAAGATCACGCCACTGCACTCCAGCCTGCGTAACAGAGCAAGACTTCATCTCGAAAAAACAAAAAAAAGAAAAAAGTCATTGCCAATATCTGATTCTTCTCATCCATGAGCCAAAGGCTTACCTAAAAAGACTACTCCTTTTTGTTTTTTTGACACAGGGTCTCACTCTGTCACTCAGGCTGGAGTGCAGTGGCACAAACACAGTTCACTGTAGCCTCAACCTCCCGGGCTCAAGCAATCCTCCTGCTTCAGCCTCCTGTGTAGCTGGGACCAGGGGTGTGCCAACACCTTGTTAATTTTTTTTTTTTTTTTTTTTTTTGAGATGGAGTCTCACTCTGTCGCCCAGGCTGGAGTGCAGTGGCACCATCTCAGCTCACTGCAAGCTCCGTTCCCGGGTTCACACCATTCTCCCGCCTCAGCCTCCTGAGAAGCTGGGACTACAGGCGCCTGCCACCACGCCCGGCTAATTTTTTTGCATGTTTTAGTAGAGACGGGGTTTCACCATGTTAGTCAGGATGGTCTCGATCTCCTGGCCTCGTGATCCACCCGCCTCGGCCTCCCAAAGTGCTGGGATTACAGGCATGAGCCACCACGCCCGGCCCACCTTGTTAATTTTTAAAAAATTTTTGTAGAGATGGGGTCTCACTTTGTTGCCCAGTGCTGTTGAACTCCTGCTGAAGCAATTTTCCAGCCTCAAGTGGCCTCCCAAAGTGCTGAGATTACAGGTATGAGCCACCGTGCCAGCCAAAAGACTCTTTTTGATAATCAAGGGGAAAGTTTTATCCTATACTGCTCCCTATTCCATTACTCCTGGGTTCCAAGAAATGTAGTTTAAACCTAAGGGAGACACCAAAATGCTGCTCTGGGAAAAATAAGTGGCACCAAAGACCTCAAAAATTACAAGTTTATCAAATCAGACTCTGCAAAATCAGTCATTTTTATGGTCTGTTACAACGAAACAATCCATTCAACAGGTAATTTTGTTAGCCCAAATAACTAAGAATCCCCCAACTAGTACATTTTGCTATCTGCCTAACCTGAATAATGTTTAGCCATTGCTCAAAGGCCTTTTTCTTCTCTATTGTTAACTCAATAGGGGACGGTAAAGTCACTTGCAATTGTGACCCCACAACTCTAGGCTAGAGGAAAGAGCAAGGAAGAGAGATGGCTATTTACTCTAGGACTTACTCTGTTGAAAATCTAGAAATGTATCTGCTACAAACCGTCTTCATGCTGCTGAACACATGTGGCTCAAGGCATTTGGAAACCTACTTCTAAACACACCCTTAGGACCTGTCACAACAGGTCCTCTTCCTATCCTGTTTCCTGTCCACACCCTAATTCCCCCAAAGGTACTATCTATACCACTGCTCTCTTTGGCAAGGACGCTCTTTCCAGGATCTACTTATTATTACTTAACTCATCTCTGATCCAGAGTTTTCTCTTGAATTCAGGTACCAGGGAAGTATTCTCCCTGGATATTCTAACTTTTCAATTTGAGTGTGACCTTCCTAAGACCATAGCCTGTCTCCTAATCATCCTTCCATGTTACAGAGTCAGGAGCAAGATTATTCATACAATAAATGTTTAATAACTTTTACTGGCTCACATTCCTGAAGGATAGCACATACTTTAATTTCAGGCTCCGGAAATTTGTGGTACATGCATAATACAAGTGTTAACAACTGTGTGTATATGTGTGTGTGTATAGGTAACGTTACTAGGGGAGTGAGAGGAAAGAGGAGATAAAAATGCCTGGTGCTTTTTTTTCTGTTGTTAATCTCCCACCCCCACTTTTTTTTTTTTTTTTTTAGTTTTTTTGAGACAGGGTCTCACTTAGGTGGCCCAGGCTGGAGTGTGGTGGCGCAATCTTGGCTCACTGTAGCTCTGACTTCCTGGGTTCAGGTGACCTTCCGACTTCAGCCTCCCGAGTAGCTGGGAATGCAGGCATGAGCTACCATGCCTGGCTAATTTTTTGTATTTTTAGTAGTAACAGGGTTTCATCATGTTGCCCAGGCTGGACTTTTTTTTTTTTTTTTTTTTGAGACGGAGTCTCGCTCTGTCGCCCAGGCTGGAGTGCAGTGGCCAGATCTCAGCTCACTGCAAGCTCTGCCTCCTGGGTTTACGCCATTCTCCTGCCTCAGCCTCCCGAGTAGCTGGGACTACAGGCGCCCGCCACCTCGCCCGGCTAGTTTTTCGTATTTTTTAGTAGAGACGGGGTTTCACCGGGTTAGCCAGGATGGTCTCAATCTCCTGACCTCGTGATCCACCCGTCTCGGCCTCCTAAAGTGCTGGGATTACAGGCTTGAGAAACCGCACCCGGCCTGGATTTTTTTTTTTTTTTTTTTTTTTTAAGCCTGGGCATTACTTCTGCACCGTATTGAAAAGTATTATTTGGCCTCTGTGTTTTTGTTAAAAATTTTAAGTTCTGGGATACATGTGCAGAATGCGCAGGTTTGTTACATAGGTATACATGTGCCATGGTGGTTTGCTGCATCTATCAACCTGTCATCTAGGTTTTAAGCCCCAAATGTATTAGGTATTTGTCCGAATGCTCTCCCTTGCCTTACCCCTTACCCCCAACAAGGCCCCGGTATAGATGTTCCCCTATGTCCATGTGTTCTCATTGTTCAATTCCCACTTAGGAGTGAGAACATGTGGTGTTTGGTTTTCTGTTCCTGTGTTAGTTTGCTGAGAATGATGGTTTCCAGCTTCGTTCATGTCCCTGCAAAGGACATGAATTCATTCCTTTTTATGGCTGCAGGCTTCTGTGTTTTAATGTTTTAATTCCTATCAAGTAAAAATGAGTGTTCCCCCAACCCCCACTTTTTTTTTTTTTTTTTTAAGACGGGGCCTCCTTCTGTCACCCAAACTGGAATATGGTGGTGTGATCTTGGTTCACTGCAACCTCCACCTCCTGGGCTCAGGCAATCCTTGCACCTCAGCCTCCTGAGTAGCTGGGACTACAGGCGCATGCCATCATGCCTAGCTAATTTTTTGTATTTTTTTTTTTTCGGTAGAAGTGGGGTTTTGCCATGTTGCCCAGCCTGATCTTAAACACCAAACTCAAGTGACCCACCTGCCTCAGCCTCCCAAAGTACTGTGAACCACCTCACCAAGCCGATTTTTCATTATGTTATGTAATGAAGACTTGAGGTTTCAAAGCTCTATCGGGACTGGATCACTGTAACTTGAGCTGAACTACCTTAGAAAGGTAGAGTGACCACTGCATTAGTCACATTCATAATTGTAAGCAGAGTTGTCAGACTGAGTAGCATTTTGCTCATAAGTACCTGGGTCTATGCTCAGCAAGGCAATGAAAACATCAAGAGACCAGAATAATTCTGCTAAACACTTAAGGTAAAACCAGTACGAATCCTTCTCAAACTCTTCCCAAAAATCAGAGAGGATGAACTACTTCCAGATACATTTCCAAATTGATTTTATGATGTCAGCATTACCCTGATACCAAAGCGAGACAAGGACACTACAAGAAAATTACAGGTCAATATCCCTGAAAATCCTCAACAAAATACTAAGAAACCAAATTCAACAGCCCATTAAAAGGATCATTCACCATGATCAAGTGAGATTTATCCCAGGACTACAAGGGTGGTTCAACATACACAAATCTGTAAATGTGATAAACCACACAAGGAGAGTGAAGGACAAAAACCATATGATCATCGCAATAGATGCAAAAAGCATCTGACAAAATTCAACATACTTTCTTTTTTTTTTTCTTTGAGACGGAGTCTCGCTCTGTCGCCCAGGCTGGAGTCCAGCGGCCGGATCTCAGCTCACTGCAAGCTCCGCCTCCTGGGTTCATGCCATTCTCCTGCCTCAGCCTCCCGAGTAGTTGGGACTACAGGCGCCCGCCACCGCGCCCGGCTAGTTTTTTGTATTTTTTAGTAGAGACGGGGTTTCACCATGTTAGCCAGGATGGTCTCGATCTCCTGACCTCGTGATCCGCCCGTCTCGGCCTCCCAAAGTGCTGGGATTACAGGCTTGAGCCACCGCGCCCGGCCAACATACTTTCATGAGAAAAACTCAACAAATTAGGTATAAAAGGAATGTACCTCAATACATAAAGGCCATATACAACAAGTCTTCAGTTAACATCATACTCAATGGCGGACAGTTGAATGCTTTTCCTCTAAGATCAGGAAAAAGACAAGGACCACTCTAGCCACTTTTTTTTAAAGTCTCGCTCTGTCGCCCAGGCTGGAGTGCAGTGATGCAGTCTCGGCTCACTGCAACCTCTGCCTCCCGGGGTTCAAGCGATTCTCCTTCGTCAGCCTCCTGAGTAGCTGGGACTACAGGTGCACACCACCATGCCCAGCTAATTTTTGTATTTTTAGTAGAGACAGGGTTTCACCATGCTGGCCAGGAAGGTCTCCATCTCCTGACCTCATGATCTACCCGCCTCGGCCCACTCAAGCCACTTTTATTCAACATAGTACTATAAGTCCCAGAAAGAGCAATTAGGCAAGAAAAATAAATTAAAAGACATCCAAATCAGAAAGGAAGTAAAATTTTATCTGTCTGCAGATGACATGATCTTACATACAGAAAACCCTAAAGACTCCAAAAAACTATTAGAACTAATGAACAAATTCAGTTAAGTAGTAGCATAGGAAATCAATGTATAAAAATCAGCAGTGTTTCTATATACTAAGAACAAACTATCCAAAAAAGAAATAAAGAAAACAGGCTGGGCGCGGTGGCTCACGCCTGTAATCCCAGCACTTTGGGAAGCCGAGGTGGGCGGATCACGAGGTCAGGAGATCGAGACCATCCTGCCTAACACAGTGAAACCCCGTCTCTGCTAAAAATACAGAAAATTAGCTGGGCGTGGTGGCGGGCACCTGTAGTCTCATCTACTCGGGAGGCTGAGACAGGAGAATGGTGTGAACCCGGGAGGCAGAGCTTGCAGTGAGCCGAGATCGCGCCACTGCACTCCAGCCTGGGCGATGAGCAAGACTCCATCTCAAAAAATAAATAAATAAATAAATAAATAAATAAAACAATCTCATTTACAATAGCTACCAAAAAAAAAAAAAAGGCTTGGGAATAAATTTATTTAAAGAGGTGAAAGACTCATACACTAATAAGTATAAAATATTGAAGAGGATGGGTGCGGTGGCTCATGACAGTAATCCTAGCACTTTGGGAGACTGATGTGGGCGGATCACCTGAGGTCAGTAGTTCGAGACCAGCGTGGCTAACATAGAGAAACCCCATCTTTACTAAAAATACACAAATTAGGTGGTCATGGTGGCACGTGCCTGTAATACCAACTACTCAGGAGGCTGCGGCAGGAGAATCGCTTGAACATGGGAGGTGGAGGTTGCAGTGAGCCGAGATCGCACCATTGGACTCCAACCTGGATGACGAGTGAAATTCCGTCTCAAAAAAACCCACAGAAACAAAAACAGTTAGGAGACAATCTACAGGGAGAGAGAAAATATCTGCAAACCATATATCCAATAAGGGGTTAATATCCAAAATACATAAAGAACTCAAATGACTCAACAGCAACAAAACAACCCAATTAAGAAATGGGAATAGGCTGGGCGTGGTGGCTCAAGCCTGTAATCCCAGCACTTTGGGAGGCCGAGACGGGCGGATCACAAGGTTAGGAGATCGAGACCATCCTGGCGAACACGGTGAAACCCCATCTCTACTAAAAAGTACAAAAAAACTAGCTGGGTGAGGTGGCGGGCGCCTGTAGTCCCAGCTACTCGGGAGGCTGAGGCAGGAGAATGGCGTAAACCTGGGAGGCGGAGCTTGCAGTGAGCTGAGATCCAGCCACTGCACTCCAGCCTGGGCGACAGAGCGAGACTCCGTCTCCAAAAAAAAAAAAAAGAAATGGGAGAATGGGAGTAGAACTCAAAAGACACTGCTCCAAAGACATATAAATGGCCAATAGGTACATGAAAAAATGCTCAACACTGGTAACTGTCAGAGAAATGCAAGTTAAAACCACAATGAAATTAGCTGGGCATGGTGGCTCATACCTGTAGTCCCAGCTACTTGGGCAACTGAGGTGGGAGCATCACCTGAGTCCAGGAAGTTGACGCTGCAGTGAGCCATGATCGTGCCACTGTACTCCAGCCTGGGTGATGGGAGTGAGACCTTGTCTCAAAAAACAAAAAACCAAAAACAAACAAAAATACCCCATATCAACTCACACCTGTCAGAATGGCTATTAAAAAGATATATTTAAAAAACTGTTGGAGAGGATGTGGAAAAAAGGAACCTTTGTACACTGTTGGTGAGAATGTAAATTAGCACAGCTATTAGGGAAAACAGTATGGAGGTTTCTCACAAAACTGGAAACAGAACTACCATATGATCCAGCAATCCCACTACTGGGCATATATACAAGGAAATGAAATCAGCATGTTGAAAAGATACCTGCACTCCCACGTTCACTGCAGCATTATTCACAACAGCCAAGATATGGAATCAACCTAAGTGTCTATCAATGGATGAACAGATGAAAGAAAATGTATATAAACACAATGAAAGACTATTCAGCCTTAGAAAGAAATCCTGCCATTTTAAGTAACATGAATGAACATGGAGGACATTATGTTAAGTGAAATAAGTCTGACACAGAAAGACAAATACTGCATAATTTCACTAATATGTGGAATCTAAAAAAGTCAAACTCAGAATCAGAGAGATAATGGACCGGAGAGGGGTGACCAGGAAGAAGGAAACAAAATTTTTGCTAAGCAAGAGAAACAAGTTCAAGAGATCTATTGTACAACATGGTGACTATAGTTAATAACAATGTTTTGTATACAGGCATGCCCCATTTCAGTCAACACTAGACTGCTCATACAATGGCGGTCCCATAAGATCAAAGTATCGAGGGGCCAGGCATGCTGGCTCACACTTGTAATTCCAGTACTTGGGAGCCTGAGATGGGAGGATCACTTGAGACCAGCAATTTGAGACCAGCCGGGACAACACAGAGACCCCATCTCTACAAAAAATAAAAAATTAGCTGGGTGTGTTGGCACATGCCTGTGATCCCAGCTGCCTGGGAGGCTAAGGCAGGAGGATCACTTAGGCTCAGAAGCTTGAGGTTGCAGTGAGTTATGAATGCACCACTGCACTCCAGTCTGGGTAACAGAGGGAGACCCTGTCTCAAAAAAATAAATAAAATCTTAATTTAGGGAAATAATCAAAGATGTGAAAAAAGATTTACAGGAAATTCTCTTCACTGCAGTGCTGTTCATAATGATTTAAAAACTGGAAATAATCTAAATGGATTATGGCTGCAGTGGGAAGATCACTTGAGCCCAGGAGTTTGTGTCCACCCTGTGCAACTAACAAAACCCTGTCTCTTTAAATCTAATCTAAATAATTCCAAAAGCAGGAAAATGGTTACATAAATTATGAGGTATTCATCTAATAACATTAGCATTCATCTAATAATATGTTAATATTGTTAAAGAATATCTAAACAGCCGGGCGCGGTGGCTCAAGCCTGTAATCCCAGCACTTTGGGAGGCCGAGACGGGCGGATCACGAGGTCAGGAGATCGAGACCATCCTGGCTAACACAGTGAAACCCCGTCTCTACTAAAAAATACAAAAAAATAGCCGGGCGAGGTGGCGGGCGCCTTTGGTCCCAGCTACTCGGGAGGCTGAGGCAGGAGAATGGCGTGAACCCGGGACGCGGAGCTTGCAGTGAGCTGAGATCCGGCCACTGCACTCCAGCCTGGGCGACAGAGCCAGACTCCGTCTCAAAAAAAAAAAAAAGAATATCTAAACAAAAAATGCTTATAATATAAATGCTGGGTATTAAGTATATATAATATGTAAATATGGTATAACAAGAATTTCTTAAAATTATATGCACACTTTTGTGAAGTCACTTGTATTTGATTATCAAATGCATTACAGCATTTTGTGGGGATAAATTCTCATTCTTGCTGGGCACACTGACATATACCTGTAATCCCAGCTACTTGGGAAGCTGCAGTGGGAAGATCACTTGAGCCCAGGAGTTTGTGTCTACCCTGTGCAACTAACAAAACCCTGTCACTTAAAAAACAAACTCATTCCTAGACTGTCTAGTTTAGGATAACATACAAATTAGCTCTTCCTAATTTGGATTACAGAAACATAAAACTGACAGAGCCAGGAAGTAACCCAGGAAAAAGATGCAGTGGCAAGGACAAGTCATTCTTAGAAAAGTCTTCAAAAGGGGAATATCCACAGGTAGATGTCAACTGAAGCTCAGATCACCTCAAAAAACCTGGGATTAACGAAAAGGCACTATATTGAAGTAGGTGAGAGAAAACTAGAAGCACACTGCCTAAATTTGAATCCCAGCTCTTTGCATTTACCAGCTGTGTGACCTTGGGAACATCGTTTACCACCATTTATAAAATGTACCCTACCTTCACGAGATTTTTTTTTTTTTTTTGAGATGAAGTCTCACTCTGTCGCCCACGCTGGAGTACAGTGGTGAGATCTCGGCTCACCGCAACCTCTGCTTCCCAGGTTCAAGTGATTCTCCTGCCTCAGCCTCCCGAGTAGCTGGAATTGCAGGTATGTGCCAGTGCATCCAGCTAATTTTTTGTATTTTTAGTAGAGACAGGGTTTCACCATGTTGGCCAGGCTGGTCTTGAACTCCTGGCCTCAAATGATCCACCTGCCTTGGCCTCCCAAACTGCTAGGATTATAGGCATGAGCCACCATGCCCAGCCTTTTTTGAGGCAGAGTCTCGTTATCTTACCCTGGCTGGAGTGTAGTGGCACAATCTCAGCTCACTGCAACCTCTTCCTCCTGGGTTCAAGCGATTCTCCTGCCTCAAGCTCCCAAGTAGCTGGGGTTACAGGCTCCGGCCACCATGCTCGGCTAATTTTTTGTATTTTTAGTAGAGATGGGGTTTCACCATGTTGGCCAGGCTGGTCTCGAACTCCTGACCTCAGGTGATCCACCTGCCTCAGCTCCCAAAGTGCTGGGATTACAGGCGTGAGCCACCGCACCTGGCCAAGATTGTTTTGAAGATTAAATTTGGGTTTAACATATTCCAGAGCTTAGGTGCCTGACACACAGTAAACATTATTTACATGTCGGCTCTCGTGGGGCACAGTGGCTCACGTCTGTAATCCCAGCTACTCAGGAGGCTGAGGTAGGAGGACTCCTTGAAGCCGGGAATTCAAGACTAGCCGGGGCAACATAGTAAAATTCCAACTCTTTAAAAACTTCAAAAAAAATTAGCCAAGTGTGGTGGCATAAACATGTAGTCCCAGCTACTTAGGAGGCTGAGATGACAGAATTGCTGGAGCTCAGGAGCCTGAGCTTGCAGTGTGCCATAATTGTACCTGTGAATATCCACTGTACTCCAGCCGGGGCAACAGAGTAAGATCTCCTCTCTTTAAAAAAAAAAAAAAAAAAGGCAATTAAGAATTATTACTTTCCCATGAAACAGAAGTCACAACAGAACCAAACCACTGCTTTACACTTCTTCATACTTTTTTTTTTTTGGAGACTGAGTCTTGCTCTGTCACCTAGCTGGAGTGCAGTGGGACCTCCACCTCCTGGGTTCAAGCAATTTTTGAGCCTCAGCTTCCCGAGTAGCTGGGACTACAGTTGTGCACCACCACGCCTGGGCAATTTTTGTATTTTTAGTAGCGATGGGGTTTCACCATTTTGGCCAGGCTGGTCTTAAACTCCTGACCTCAAGTGATCCGCCCACTTCAGCCTCCCAAAGTTCTGGGATTACAGGCATGAGCCACTGTGCTCGGCCTCTTTATACTTTGAAACACATTTACATACGTTATTTGATTTAAACAAATTTTTGGCAGGCACAGTGACTCAAGCCTGTAATTCCAGCACTTTGGGAGGCCCGGGTGGGCGAATCACGAGGTTAGGAGTTCGAGATCAGCCTGGCCAACATGGTGAAACTCTGTCTCTACTAAAAGTACAAAAAATTAGCTGGGCGTAGTGGCAGGCACCTGTAATCAAAGCTACTTGGGAGGCTGAGGCAGGAGGATCGCTTGAACCCAGGAGATGGAGGTTGCAGTGAGCTGAAATTGCACCACTGCACTCTAGCTTGGGCGACAGTGCGAGACTCTGTCTCAAAAAACAAACAAGTTTTTTTTTGAGACAGGGTTCTGCTCTGTCACCCAGGCTTCAATATCCAATGGCATGAATTATGGCTCTCTGAAGCCTCAACCTCCTGAGCTCAAGTGATCCTCCCACCTCAGCCTTCCAAGTAGGTGGGACTACAGGCGTGAGCCACCATGCCCAGCTAATTTTTTTTTCCTTTATGTAGAGATGGTGTCTCACCATGTTTCCCAGGCTGGTCTCAAACTCCTGGACTCAAATGATCGTCCCACCTCGGTCTCCCAAAGTGCTGGGATTACAGGTATGAGCCACTGTGCCCGGCCTTAATTTGAAATTTAAAACAATCTTATTCTAGATAGAACAAGTATTATTTTCTTTCTACAGATATGGAAACCTAGGCTCAGAAAGATTAAATAACTTGTTTTGTGATATAAAGCTGGGTCAGTGGATCTGGTATTGAATCTCTTAGTTCCTAGACATGTGATCATTCCATTAAATATTTTCCAATCTGCACGCTGTGACCAGCCTTTTAAAAGTGTTGAATTTAAAATGCCACAAAATAATAGTAAGCATACTTATTGTTTCATGACTGTTATCTATATTATATGTGTATGTTTATTGAGATGCAATCTCTATTGTGGGCATAAAATGTCTGAAAAACATTGAACGGTTCCATAGCTGCCTCTCCAGTCAATATTTAACAAGCACATATTATATCCCTCTTATTACACTATTATATACAAAAAAACATACAATTCTAAGCTGTGGTTTTATTATTATTATTATTTTTGAGACGAAGTTTCGCTCTTGTAGCCCAGGCTGGAGTGCAATGACGCGATCTTGGCTTACTGCAACCTCAGTCTCCCGGGTTCAAGTGATTCTCCTGCCTTAGCCTCCCGAGTAGCTGGGACTACAGGCGTGTGCCACCATGCCCTGTTAATTTTTTTTTTTATTTTTAGTAGAGATGGGGTTTCACCATGTTAGCCAGGATGGTCTCCATCTCCTGACCTTGTGAGTCCGCCTGCCTTGGCCTCCCAAAGTGCTGGGATTACAGGCGAGAGGCACCACGCCCAGCTAATTTTTATATTTTTACTAGAGATGGGGTTTCACCTTGTTGGCCAGGACGGTCTCGATCTCCTCACCTCATGATCTGTCCACCTTGGCCTCCCAAAGTGCTGGGGATTATAGGCGTGAGCCACCATGCCTGGCCACAGGTTTTTGTTTTGTTTTAAGTGTGCATGTAATTACTGACTTCCTGATGAGTTGGAGGAATCACCTCTCCCAGGCCAACACTTTGCAATCTAACTCATTTTTATGCTTTGGCCAGCCTAACACTTCGGAATCAATTCATAGTGAAAATCCTTTCAAAGTAAAGGATAAGACAGCAACAATAACCAAGGTAAGAATCCACAGGGAAAATGACTATATAGAGGCAAAGAAAAGGTTGAAGTGGTCAGACTTTTATTCCCCCAGGGGAGAGCTGTATCATTCACACAGAGTAAACTGTATCAAAGAACAATACAAGTAATGATGGAATAGTTACTTCTCATTCTCAAGCAATCCTAGCACAGAAAACCCTTCCCCTTGTATCCTCATTCTCTCCCTGAATGTGAGAAGTAAACCCCGACTTTGAACCTACTCTCAACTCATACCTTTCCTAAGTCAGTTTCCATTTGGACACTTGTGCTGTGACATCCTTTGGAAGCTGGGCATCATAGAGCCCGCCCAGGTCTCTAGCAGGAAGCATCTCCCTGCTCCCTATATTATTTTGAATTTTCTGGGGAAAAGGATTTCACATGTGTCCTTGGCCATGTATCCACTATGTATCCATTTGGCCTTACAACTTCTTAGAACTACTTCTCTGTGCACAAAGCCTTGCTGTACATTTCTAGTGAAGAGCTTTAGAAAGGATAGTAAATTCGGGGCAGGGAGAATGAAGTTTTACTTATAGCTAACACATTGCTCTTCACTGTATCATCTTCTTCTTCTTTTTTTTTGGGGGGGGGACAGAGTCTTGCTCTGTCGCTCGGCCTGGAGTGCAGTGGCGCAATCTCAGCTCACTGCAAGCTCCGCCTCCCAGGTTCACGCCATTCTCCTGCCTCAGCCCCCCAAGTAGCTGGGACTACAGGCACCCGCCACTATGCCCAGCTAATTTTTTTGTATTTTTAGTAGAGATGGGGTTTCACCATGTTGGCCAGGATGGTCTCAATCTCCTGACCTCGTGATCTGCCCGCCTAGGCCTCCCAAAGTGCTGGGATTACAGGCGTGAGCCAGCATGCCCGTCCCCCACTGTATCTTCTATTCTTCTGCTATCTAGGGCTAGTTTGCCAATCTTGCCAAGGCAGATTTTAAGGTAATACGGAAAGACAAGTTTGATACATTAATGCATTCCATTCCCTTTAGGCCTTTCCTTCTCCTCCCCCAGCCTGAGTATGGACCATGAGAAATCCTGATATGTAATAACCTTTGGCAAAGGCTTCTATATAGCCTTAGTGAAAATCAAAGCACTTACAATGCTTGTTACTGAGACTCACTATAACTTGAAGATTTATGGTTCACACTCCACATATCCAAGAAATTAGCAGGTTTCTGAAGCTAAAGGGTCTCTGAAAGCTGAAGAGGCTGCTAAGCCTTAAAGGGGCCCAAGAATTGAAAGCTTAAAGGAAGAGGTGGAGCACCTCCTTCCACACCTGGCCGACCATAACTAGCTAATGAAATTTGGAATGCTGGGTCAATCTGCAGGAAGGAAAAACAGATATACAGTCCCTGTTAGAATAATACTTTCATAGCTAAACACACAGATAAAAAAAAAGATTCTGAAATTCACTTTAGGAAGCTTCCTCATTTCAGGAATTGCCTGCAAAACAAAAAACTAATAAAGTAGTCTATTTTTTGAGATGGAGTTTCGCTCTTGTTGCCCAGGCTGGAGTGCAATGGTATGCTCTTGGCTCACCGCAACCTCCGCCTCCTGGGTTCAATTGATTCTCCTGCCTCAGCCTCCCAAGTGGCTAGGATTACAGGCATGTGCCACCACACCCAGCTAATTTTGAATTTTTAGTAGAGATGGGGTTTCTCCATGTTGGTCAGGCTGGTCTCAAACTCCCAACCTTAGGTAATCTGCCCGCCTCGGCCTCCCAAATTGCTGGGATTACAGCCGTGAGCCACCACACCTGGCCTAAAGCAGTTCTTTAAACCTCTAAAGTGTTCAAAGTACCACAACTCACTCAATGATCAGCAGAATTATTTGGCTCCCTTCTGTGGCCCTGAGAAATTCAATAGTGATTCAGAATTGCTTTTCTGTTTGTTTGTTTGTTTTTGAGACAGGGTCTCACTCTGTCATCCAGGCTGGAGTATGGTGGTGCAATCATAGCTCACTGCAACTTCGAACTTCTAGGCTTAAGGGATCTTCTTGCCTCAGCTTCCCGAGTAGCCGGGATTATAGGAGCACACCATTGCACATGGCTAATTTTTTTGTTTTTTATAGAGATAGGTTTTTGCCATGTTGCCCAGGCTGGTCTGGAACTCATGAGCTCAAGCAATCCGCCTGCCTCGGCCTCCCAAAGTGCTGGGATTACAGGCATGAGCCACTGCGTCTGGCCTCAGTATTGTTATTTATCAAAGTGTGTGACTGCTTCTAACCTGTTAAATATGCATCTTATACTACATATTAAGTCCCACCAAACAAGTTCATTTAAGTCAACATTATTTTAGCATTGAGTTAATCGAGGGAAAAATCCTATAAATACACACGTAACCCTAAAGATGCCCAAATACTGTAACTTGCCCTCCCTTTTAAAATTAATTTACTTTTGTTTTCTGAGTCGGAGTCTCACTCTGTCATCCATGCTGGAGTGCAATAACGCAATATTGGCTTACTGCAACCTCCGCCTCCCAGGTTCAAACGATTCTCCTGCCTCAGCCTCCGGAGTAGCTGGGATTATAGATGCCCGCCAGCACGCCCGCCTAATTTTTGTATTTTTAGTTTAGTAGAGATGGGTTTTCACCATGTTGGCCAGGCTGGTCTTGAACTTCTGACCTCAGGTGATCTGCCTGCTCGGCCTCCCAAAGTGCTAGGCTTACACATGTAAGCCATAGCGCCTGGCCTTTCCTTTCTTTTATCTCAAAGATACCTCAAAAAAAAAAAAAAAAAACCGCTACCACCCCCCGAGAAGTAATCTTATGGATAGTGGTAGAAAACAAAAGTTGAAAATTCTTCTATTACTCGTACACATCTTCATTCTGTGTCCCTTTTTTTTTTTTTTTTTTTTTGAGATGGAGACTCGCTCTGTCGCCCAGGCTGGAGTGTGCAGTGCCAGGATCTCAGCTCACTGCAACCTCTGCCTCCCGGGTTCAAGCAATTTGTCTCAGCCTCGCGAGTAGCTGGGATTACAAGCGCCCACCACCACACCCGGCTAATTTTTTGTATTCTTAGTAGAGATGGGGTTTCACCATCTTAGCCAGGCTTGTCTTGAACTCCTGAATTCGTGATCCACCTGCCTTGGCCCCCCAAATTCCTGGGGTTATAGGCGTGAGCCACCGTGTCTGGCCCACTGTCCTCTTTAATTTCTTCTCTCTTTGGGACCTCCCTTACCAACTCAGTTACTCACCAACTTTTACCCAGTTCTATTAAGTCACTTCAACTGAATTAGAAATGGAAGCTACCCAAACAGAATGAGAAGAGTACTGGATGCAGTGATCACTCCCATCCAATTTCAATGAGCCCCAGTAGGGCCTACTCTTGGTCTCTAAATACTGCATTTTCCATCGAAAGGAACCAAGGCTCCTTGGAGAACTGACTGAGGCAGAGAAAGTACTAGATGAGTCTAATATATCTTATTGTGCAGGAAAGGAAGTGCTCAAAGAATAACAGTGAAATATCAAAGGACAAAGAAGTCACAAGATGCTCAGTTGGTGAGGGAAACCCCTGAGAGGTTTACACAGTAGAAATTAGAGAAGACAGTGAGTGGGTACACTGAGTAAAGCAGACATGTTACCAGGAATACAACAGTTGTGAATTTTTCTTTTCTACCATTGCCTGAAGGTGTTAGTTTGGGGAGTATCTGTCAATCTTTTGAAATAAAAGAATGGCAGATTATTTGGGCATCTTTATGACTAAACATATATTTATATAATTATTTTTCTTAGGCCAGGCGCGGTGGCTCAAGCCTGTAATCCCAGCACTTTGGGAGGCCGAGACGGGCGGATCACAAGGTCAGGAGATCGAGACCATCCTGGCGAACACGGTGAAACCCCATCTCTACTAAAAATACAAAAAAATTAGTCAGGCGTGGTAGCGGGCGCCTGTAGTCCCAGCTACTCGGGAGGCTGAGGCAGGAGAATGGCGTGAATCCAGGAGGCGGAGCCTGTAGTGAGCCGAGATCGCCCCACTGCACTCCAGCCTGGGTGACAGAGCAAAGACTCCGTCTCAAAAAAAAAAAAAAAAAATTATTTTTCTTGATTTAGTGGCCAAATCTGGAATAACCTGAGCATCAAAATAAACAAAAGATTATATTTCATTGAATAAAACAGGAAGTCATTAGTTCATACTAATGTAAACAAACTAATACATTGAAAGACTGAAAAGGAATGGAATAGTTGTATAGTTTCTAAGCCCTGTCTCCTAAAAATAATAATTACAAAGGGAAAATGAGTAACTTTACTTTGGAAAAGCCTAGCAGACACCACCTTAATCAAGTGATCAAACATTATCAGTACTGATACAAATCAAAATTCTGTACCTTTTGAAATCATGCAATGAACAACACAGCATCACTCCTGTGATATTCCTGCTGAAGATGTGTTACCTAAATTAAACACGAGGAACCACCAGACAAGTCCAAACTGAGGGACTTTCTACAAAATAACTTAATAGCATCAAGGTTATGAACATCAAAGAAGGCCTGAAGAAACTGTTCCAGACTGGAGGAGACTAAGACAACATGAAAAATAAATGCAATGTGTGATTCTGACCTGGATCCTTTTTGCTATAAAGCATATAACTGGTACAATAATAAGCAACATTTGAAGAGGATCTGATAATTATATGGAAGTAATGTGTCAATGTTACTTTCCTAATTTTGACAGTTGTATTGTAAAGTTGGAAAATGCCCCTTGTTTATAGGAAATACTAAAGTATTCAGGGATGATGGAGCATCAGGTCAGCAACACTCTCAAATGATTGAAAGAAAAAAAATTATTTCTAGCATACTTGCAAATGTCCTATATATTTCAATTTTTATTTATTTATTTTTTTTTTTTGAGACGGAGTCTTGCTCTGTTGCCCAGGCTGGAGTGCAGTGGCACGATCTCGGCTCATGGCAAGCTCCGCCTCCCGGGTTCATGCCATTCTCCTGCCTCAGCCTCCTGAGTAGCTGGAGTAGCTGGGACTACAGGTGCCCACCACCATGCCCAGCTAATTTTTTTTTTGTATTTTTAGTAGAGATGGGGTTTCACCGTGTTAGCCAGGATGGTCTCGATCTCCTGACCTCGTGATCTGCCCACCTCGGCCTCCCAAAAGCTGGGATTACAGGTGTGAGCCACCGTGCTTGGCCAAATTTTCTTATCTTAAAAAATACAAGGTTGAAGTCTAGAAAGAGTGAAGTTGGAGGTCAAAAAGAGGTGAGAGTGGTCTGTTAGCAACTACTCTCATTTATCTTAATGGAGAATCACATGGGTGAGTGTGCCACTGGGGTTCTTGCCACCTGGAATAGGTTTCCTGTATCTTTCTGCCTCATCGACTTCCAATTTCTTCTCAACAGTTTTTTGAATAACATTTTCTCCAGTGCCTACACTTCAAATTATCTCCCTACTTCCACTCTGTTCTGGGAATGCTTCCACTGTGAGCATTCATGGACTCCCTTATTCTAAAGATAGAGAATTTTGCCATTGGAAAGCAAAAAGAAAAACACCTATCCTGAGCCAGGTGCCGTGGCTCATGACTGCAATCCCAGCTCTTTGGGAGACTGAGTCAGGAAGATCGCTTGAGCCCACGAATTTTTTTTTTTTTTTTTGAGACAGAGTCTCCCTCTGTCACCTAGGCTGGAGTGCGATCTCGGCTCCACTTTCTGGGTTCAAGTGATTCTTCTGCCTCAGTCTCCTAAGTAGCTGGGATTACAGGCACATGTCACCACACCCAGCTAATTTTTGTATTTTTAGTAGAGACTGGGTTTCACCATGTTGGTTAGGCTAGTCTCCAACTCCTACCTCAGGTGATCTGCCTGCCTTGGCTTCCCAAAGTGCTGGGATTAAAGGTGAGAATCACTCATGCCCGGCCATGCCCAGGAATTTGAGACCACCCTGGATAGCAAACTGAGACCATGTCTGAAAAAAATTAGCCAGGTGTGGTGGTGTGTGCCTGCAGTCCCAGCTACTTGGGAGCTAAGGTGGGAGAATTGCTTAAACCCAAGAGTTTGAGGCTTCAGTGAGCTGTGATTGTGCCACTGCACACCAGCCTGGGCGACAGAGTGAGACCCTGTCTGAAGAAAGAAGAAACAAATAGGTTGGGTGCAGTGGCTCACATCTGTAATCCCAGCACTTTGAGAGGGTGAGGCGGGTGGATTACCTGAGGTCAGGAGTTCAACACCACGCTGAGCAACATGGTGAAACCCCATCTCTACTAAAAGTACAAAAATTAGCCAGGTATGGTGGCATGTGCCTGTAAACCCAGTTACTCGGGAGGCCGAGGCATGAGAACTGCTTGAACCCGGGAGGTAGAGGTTGCAGTGAGCCAAGATCATAGCATTTCACTCCAGCCTGGGTGACAGAGAGAGGCCCTATTTCAAAAAAAAAAAAAAAAAAAAAGAGAGAAAGAAGAAACAGAAAAAGAAATGCCTACCTTGAAGGAGGAACTTTTTTTTTTTTTTTGAGACGGAGTCTTGCTGTGTCGCCCAGGCTGGAGTGCAGTGGCCGGATCTCAGCTCATTGCAAGCTCCGCCTCCCGGGTTTTTACGCCATTCTCCTGCCTCAGCCTCCCGAGTAGCTGGGACTACAGGCGCCCGCCACCTCGCCCGGCTAGTTTTTTGTATTTTTTAGTAGAGACGGGGTTTCACCATGTTAGCCAGGATGGTCTCGAACTCCTGACCTCGTGATCCGCCCGTCTCGGCCTCCCAAAGTGCTGGGATTACAGGCTTGAGCCACCGCGCCCGGCCTAAAGGAGGAACTATTTTTTTTTTTTTTTTGAGACGGAGTCTCACGCTCTTGCCCAGGCTGGAGTGCAGTGGCGCGATCTCGGCTCACTGCAAGCTCCGCCTCCCGGGTTCCCGCCATTCTCCTGCCTCAGCCTCCTGAGTAGCTGGGACTACAGGCGCCCGCCACCGCGCCCGGCTAATTTTTTGTATTTTTAGTAGAGACGGGGTTTCACTGTGGTCTCGATCTCCTGACCTTGTGATCCGCCCGCCTCGGCCTCCCAAAGTGCTGGGATTACAGGCTTGAGCCACCGCGCCCGGCCAGGAGGAACTATTAATGATCCTCCCTTCTTCATACCTGACATTCACTGCCATCTCTTTAACTGCCGTGTTCAGTTTTCATTTTTTTTATCTTTTTTTTTTTTTTAAAGATAGGGTATCACTCTGTTGCCCAGGCTTCATTTAGTGCAGTAGTATGATCACAACTGCAGCCTCAACCTCCTGGGCTCAACTGTTCCCACCTTAGTCTTCCCGACCCCCAACACCCCCACCCAACAGTTGGGACTACAAGCACGCACCACCACACCTGGCTAATTTTAAAGTTTTTTGTAGAGACAGGGTCTCACTATGTTGCCCAGGCTGGTCTTGAACTCTAGGGCTCAAGTGATCCTCCTGCCTTGACTTCCCAAAGTGCTGGGATTGCAGTTGTGAGCCACCCTGCCCATCCCATGCTCACATTTTAATAAGAGTTTTTCAAGGCCCTTCCTTCTAAACACACATCCAGAACTTCATCAAGTGTCATGCAAACTCTTATATTTTAAAAGAAAGCCTTGTTATATCTTCCAGAGTATAACCGTTTTGACATTCTTTCCTCACATCATCCAAAAAGTTTCAAATGACATCATAAACTTTATCTCCAACTTCCTGAAAAGTACCCACTATAGCTAACTTCTCCACTTTCACACCAACAGCAGCTGGCCAGCAGGGACTTCGTTATTCTATAGCAGAGTGGTTTTCAGGAACAACCGATGAAAAGCTTTGTAGTACGAGGATGATGTTTATATACTCCCCCTTTCCTCTTCTTTCCTTGTTAGTGCGGCCTGGGAAGTTCTAGAGGTAGAACAAGTGTGTTATGACCCTTCTGCAAGCAGCCATCAACTTATCCCCCAACTTTAAACATTAACAAAAACTAGGCTCTTAAAATGCATTGCCATATTCTGTCATATTCAACCAAAAAAAAATTTTTTCTTGAGACAGAGTTTTCCTCTTTTTGCCCAGGCTGGAGTGCAATGGTTTGATATGGGCTCAATGCAACCTCCACCTCCCAGGTTTAAGCAATTCTCCTGCCTCAGCCTCCCAAGTAACTGGGATTACAGCCATGCACCACCATGCCCGGCTAATTTTTTTTTTTGTATTTTTAGTAGAGACAGGGTTTCTCCATGTTGGTCGGGATGGTCTCAAACTCCTGACCTCAGGTGATCTGCCTGTCTCGGCCTCCCAAAGTGTTGAGATTACAGGCATAAGCCACAGCTCCCAGCTCAACCAAATTTTTATGCAGCCAAGCCCATAAAGATATCCAAGGAAACTGATACACCCTTAGAAAGAGTACACAACAATAAAGGATACCAAGGCAGGCAACATCCAAAATGAAAACAGCAGCAAGTCACCTGCAAATCTAATAACCGTGCCAGTTGGAATCAACTTGTCTTTTGCTTTCTTTCTTTTTTGAGACAAAGTCTTGCTCTGTTACCCAGGCTGGAGTACAGTGCTGCGATCTCGGCTCACTGCAACTTCCATCTCCCGGGTTCAAGCGATTCTCCTGCCTCAGCCTCCCGAGTAGCTGGGACTACAAACACATGCCACCACACCCGGCTAATTTTTGTATTTTTTGTAGAGACGGGGTTTCACCATGTTGGCCAGGCTGGTCTCAAACTCCTGACCTCAAATGATCCGCCTGCCTCAGCCTCCAAAAGTGCTGGGATTACAGGCGTGAGCCACAGTGCCCAGCCTGTCTTTTGCATTTTAAAGAGATAAGATTTTGCTTATACTCACAACATTTTAAGAAATAATTTAAAAATCCAAATAAAATTAAAATTTTTAAAATATTTTGCTTGTAAGTCCATTCACTTTTCAGGGTAACTATCAAAGAACAATACTGATAGGAAAGTTTGAAGAAAGCAGAAGGGGACCTACGAGTCTTCTTCAAGAAAAGCGAACTATGTCCCTTGTTTCTATCCCTCTTTATCTACCTTATAAGGGTTACTTCTCAAAGATATGTAACCTTCTATTAAAATAACATACTAGCTGGGCATGGTGGCTCATGCTTGTAATCCCAGCACTTCGGGAGGCTGAGGTGGGCAGATCACTTGAGATGAGGAGTTTCAGACCAGCCTGGCCAACTTGGTGAAACCCCATCTCTACTAAAAATACAAAAATTAGCCAGGTATGGTGGCATGCACCTGTAGTCCCAGCTACTCAGGAGGCTGAGGCAGGAGAATCACTTGAACCAGGGAGGCAGAGGTTGCAGTGAGTCAAGATCACACCACCGCACTCCAGCCTGGGCAATAGAGTGAGACTCCGTTTCAAAAAAAAAAAAAAAACCCTAAAATTCCTATACAGCTAAAGAAATGTGTCCTCAGTGTCCTGTTGATTTTCTTTTCGAGACGGAGTCTCGCTCTGTCACTTAGCCTGGAGTGGAGTGACGGGATCTCAGATCACGGCAACCTCTGCCTCCCAAGTTCAAGCGATTCTCCCACCTCAGCCTGCCGAGTAGAAGGGACTACAGGCACATGCCACCATGCCCGGTTAACTTTTGTATTTTTAGTATAGACAGGGGTTCACCATGTTGGGCAGACTGGTCTCGAACTCCTGACCTCAAGTGATCCTCCCGCTTTGGCCTCCCATAGTGCTGAGATTACAAGTGTGAGCCACCGCACCCAGACTTCTTTTGTTTTTGAGACAGCGTCTCACTCTGTTCCCAGGTTGGAGCACAGTGATGCAATCACTGCAGCCATGACTTCCTGGGCTCAGCTGATTCTCCCACCACAACCTCCTGGGCATCTGGGACTACAGACATGTGCCACCGCACCCAGCTAATTTTATAAAATATTTTTTGTAGAGAAGGAGTTTCACCATGTTGCCCAGGCTGGTCTCAAACTCCTAGGTTTAAGCAATCCACCTTGTCCCCCTAAAATGCTGGGGTTGCAGGCACTGGATTACAGCCAATGTCCTACTGATTTTTAAAGTGCCCAAACCAAGTTTTCTTTTGCACTTAGAAGAGAATTTATTTATTTTTTTTATTATTTTTTTTTATTTATTATTATTATTTTTTTGAGACGGGGTCTCGCTCTGTCACCCAGGCTGGAGTGCAGTGGCCAGATCTCAGCTCACTGCAAGCTCCGCCTCCCGGGTTCACGCCATTCTCCTGCCTCAGCCTCCCGAGTAGCTGGGACTACAGGCGCCCGCCACCTCGCCCGGCTAGTTTTTTGTATTTTTTAGTAGAGACGGGGTTTCACCGGGTTAGCCAGGATGGTCTCGATCTCCTGACCTTGTGATCCACCCGTCTCGGCCTCCCAAAGTGCTGGGATTACAGGCTTGAGCCACCGCGCCCGGCCAGAAGAGAATTTAAAATGCAATCAGAAAACCAGACCGTACTTTGCCAATTACTATAATTTTAAAATAAGGATATATTGCTATGAATGACATTTAGTTTTATCTCAGTCTATTCTCCTATGATAAGCAACAGTGAACTCAAGGGTATGATTTCAGAATGTAAAAAGCCATTAGACTGCTCCTAATAGATTCTTTAAAATATGATCCTACAAGGCTCTTCAAAGTAAGGACAGTATGTTTTAATTGTGAGATGGATTTTTTCAATGCTTTGACCTCTTGACTAAAAGAGGCCTGGAAAAAGAAATAACTGCAGTGGAGTGAGGGTGTGAAATGTGTCATACCAGTTATTAAAATCCATCAAGTTCATACTTCAGTCTTGGTTTAACTGCAGCCAAAAACTGACTTGCAAGTAATTATCATCACTATCTATAATAAAAGTTAATTGGACATAATTGAACTAACACCCTAATCGGAGGGAAGCTGTAACTGGCGAAGAGCCCACTCCTTCTGCTCCTTCAATCTGCAAATGAAACTGCTAATGATAATTTGTGGACAAACATGAAATTGCTCTCAGGGTTTCCCCACTGCAAATCAGTCAGCAATTCCAGTTAATACCCAGCATGTTGGGCCAGGAGAAATATCATTACCTGGTGCTTCCTTTGATAAAGACGAATTATAACAATAACCAAGCCATTAAGGCTGAGAGTTACTGAGAATTGTTAAATTTCCCCTGGACGCCCTAAAGTAAAGCATTATGGTCTGATCTCCACATCATGCTACTATGCACTAAATGCATCATGTGCCACCAGTGTGTAGTACTAAGAAGACAGTATGTAAAGACAGAAGCTACTGTTATACTGACAATTTATCTTCTTTTAACAGAATCCTGGAAAAATCTTATTTCTAAACAGACAAATGGCATTGTTGATCTGCTTCAACAGCAAAGATTAAATCATTTCTGTTTTTTTGTTTGTTTGTTTGTTTTTTGAGACTCTGTCACCCAGGCTGGAGTGCAGTGGTGCGAACTCCTGAGGTCGGGAGTTCGAAACCAGCCTGACCAACATGGTGAAACCCCGTCTCTACTAAAAATACAAAAATTAGCCATGTGTGGTGGCTGGTGCCTGTAGTCCCAGCTACACGGGAGGCTGAGGCAGAATTGCTTGAACATAGGAGGCGGAGGTTGCAGTGAGCCAAGATCATGCCACTGCACTCCAGCCTGGGCAACAGAGCAAGACTCCATCTCAAAAAAAAAAAAACAAAGAAAATCCAGACAATGAAACAAATACTTCAAGGGACAGTGAGAAAGAAGGGAGAACAGCAGCACAGGTCATTGAAGACTGGGTAAGAATTTACCAGATTGAGAAGAAGGGTAGTCAACAACTATAATGAAAGGCATGTAGCTGTAAAACTAAACCACTTGTTTGCGGAGGCACAAATGGTCTGGTATGGAAAGCAGGGTGTTGGGTGTATGTGCTAAACCTGGAGATAAGCCTGATATGCAAATTATATTAATACTTCATGCTAGAAAGACAGAACAGCAGATTAAGAATACAGTGGTCAGAGTCACAGCTCAATGTTCTTACCCTTAGATTGGCATGAAAGTGGATCCAGGCCGGGCGCGGTGGCTCAAGCCTGTAATCCCAGCACTTTGAGAGGCCGAGGCGGGTGGATCACGAGGTCAGGAGATCGAGACTATCCTGGCTAACATGGAGAAACCCCGTCTCTACTAAAAATAGAAAAAACTAGCTGGGCGTGGTGGCGGGCGCCTGTAGTCCCAGCTACTTGGGAGGCTGAGGTGGGAGAATGGCGTGAACCCAGGAGGCGGAGCTTGCAGTGAGCCAAGATCACGCCACTGCACTCCAGCCTGGGAGACACAGCGAGACTCCATCTCAAAAAAAAAAAAAAAAAAAAAAAAAGAAAGTGGATCCAACACCTAGGCCAGGCACGGTGGTTCATGCCTGTAATCCCAGCACTTTGGGAGGCTGAGGCGGGTGGATCACCTAAGGTCAGGAGTTTCAGATCATCCTGATCAATATGGTGAAACCCCATTTCTATTAAAAATACAAAAATTGGCTGGGTACGGTGGCTCACGCCTGTAATCCCAGCACTTTGGGAGGCTGAGGCAGGCGGATCATGAGGTCAGGAGATCGAGACCGTCCTGGCTTTGGTGAAACCCCGTCTCTACTAAAAATACAAAAAAAAAAAAAACAACAGCCGGGCATCTGTAGTCCCAGCTACCCGGGAGGCTGAGGCAGGAGAATGGCGTAAACCCGGGAGGCGGAGCTTGCAGTGAGCTGAGATCCGGCCACTGCACTCCAGCCTGGGCGACAGAGCGAGATTCCGTCTCAAAAAAAATAAAATAAGTTGGCCGGGCGCGGTGGCTCAAGCCTGTAATCCCAGCACTTTGGGAGGCCGAGATGGGCGGATCACGAGGTCAGGAGATCGAGACCATCCTGGCTAACACGGTGAAACCCCGTCTCTACTAAGAAATACAAAAAATAGCCGGGCGAGGTGGCAGCGCCTGTAGTCCCAGCTACTCGGGAGGCTGAGGCAGGAGAATGGCGTGAACCCGGGAGGCGGAGCTTGCAGTGAGCTGAGATCCGGCCACTGCACTCCAGCCTGGGCTACAGAGCGAGACTCCGTCTCAAAAAAAAAAAAAAAAAAAAAAAAGTTAATAAATTAAAGTTTTTGAAGGAAGGCAATTTTAAACGAACATGAAGAACAATTTGAACTTGTTCAACAGCAATAGAAAAATAATGAAGCAAAAGCAATTACCATTCATTGAGAATTATGCAAAAGGGTTTATTTTCTTTTCTTTTTTTAATTTTTATTTTTTTTTTGAGACGGAGTCTCGCTCTGTCGCACAGGCTGGAGTGCAGTGGCCGGATTTCAGCTCACTGCAAGCTCCGCTTCCAGGGTTTACGCCATTCTCCTGCCTCAGCCTCCCAAGTAGCTGGGACTACAGGCGCCCACCACTTCGCCCGGCTAGTTTTTTTTGTATTTTTTTAGTAGAGACGGGGTTTCACCAGGTTAGCCAGGATGGTCTCGATCTCCTGACCTTGTGATCCGCCCGTCTCGGCCTCCCAAAGTGCTGGGATTACAGGCTTGAGCCACCGCGCCTGGCTATTTTCTTTCAGTAGCTAAGAATGTGGACTAGATGACCACTAGAATCAACTTTTAGAATCTATGATTCCAAATCATTTTAAAAAGGTGGTTTTTGTAAGGTGATTAACAATATCTTACATTTGCAGGGAGTTTTACAATTTTCTAAGTGCTTTTTCACATGATTCTCTCTCTCTCCATCTTCTCAAGATGCCCTTTGAGATAGTTTGGGTATGTGTGATTAGTCCCATTTTCACAGATAAAGAAACTAGGAACTGGCCAGCCATCACAGCGCATGTCTGTAATCCCAGAAATTTAGGAGGCTGAGGCGGGAAGACTGCTTAAGGCCAAGAGCTCAAGACCAGCCTGGACAACATAGGGAGACCCCATTTCTACAAAAAAAAAAACAAAACGCCAGGTGTGGTAGTGTGCCCCTCTGGTCCTAGCTCCACGGGAGGCTGAAATGGGAGGCTCACTTGAGCCCCAGAGGTTGAGGCTGCAAGGAGCCATGATCGTGTCATTGCAATTCAGCCTGGGTGACAAAGAGACCCTATCCCCCAGCCATACAAAAAAAGTGATAAATGCTATGAAAAAAATAAATAGGTCAGGTGCGGTGGCTCACACCAGTAATCCCAACACTCTGGGAGGCTAAGGTGAGCAGACTGCAGGAGTCCAGGAGTTTGAGACCAGCCTGGCAATACAGCAAACCTCGTCTCTACTAAAAATACAAAAAATTAGCCAGGTGAGATGGCGTATGCCTACAATCTCACCTACTTGGAAGGCTAAGGTGAGAGAATCACCTGAGCCCAGGAGGTTGAGGCTGCAGTGAGCCAAGATCATGCCACTGCACTCCAGTCCGGGCAACCAGAGTAAGACCCTGTTTCAAAAAAAAAATAATAATAATAAAATAAATTAAATAAATGAAGCAGTGTAAGGAAATAGACAGTATTGGGTAGGGTAGTAATTTTAAACAATACAGTCAGAGCAATCCTCACTAAGAAACGACAGTTTCTCCATGGTTTACCTGTTAGTTTCAGTGCAAGACAGCAGCACAACTTTTAATTACGTAACTTTCTTAAAAACACTTAACCGCCGGGCGCGGTGGCTCACGCCTGTAATCCCAGCACTTTGGGAGGCCGAGGCGGGCGGATCACAAGGTCAGGAGATCGAGACCATGGTGAAACCCCGTTTCTACTAAAAATACAAAAAATTAGCCGGGCGCGGTGGCGGGCGCCTGTAGTCCCAGCTACTCAGGAGGCTGAGGCAGGAGAATGGCGTGAACCCGGGAGGCGGAGCTTGCAGTGAGCCGAGATTGCGCCACTGCACTCCAGCCTGGGCGACACAGCAAGACTCTGTCTCAAAAAAAAAAAAAAAAAAAAAAAACACTTAACCATAACTAATACAGTTTTTGTTTTCTCATGTGAAGTTTAATACTTAGGCACTTACACCTTTAATAAAAGGCAATTTATCAACTTGTTTTCAAGAGTGGAATCCTGGTTTTTTTTTTTTTTTTGAGATGGAGTCTCACTCTGTTGCCAGGCTGGAGTACAGTGGCATGATCTCGGCTCACTGCAACCTCTGCCTCCCAGGTTCAAGTGATTCTCCTGCCTCAGCCTCCCAAGTAGCTGGGACTACAGGCGCATACCACCATGCCCAGTTAATTTTTGTATTTTTAGTAGAGACGGGGTTTCATCATGTTAACCAGGATGGTGTCGACCTCTTGAACTCATGATCCACCCATCTCAGCCTCCCAAAGTGCTGGGATTACAGGCGTGAGCCACTGCGCCTGGCCTCGTTTTAGTAATACAGAAAACCTTTCTTTTTTTAAGAGACAGGGCTCGCTCTGTCACCCAGGCTTCAGTGCAGTTGCACCATTATAGCTCACTGCAGCCTCAAACTCCTAGGCTCAAGTGATCCTCCTGCCGCAACCTCCCGAGTAAGCTGAGACTACAGGTGATTGCCACACTTGGGTAACTATTTTATTTTTTGTAGAAACAAGTTCTCGGTTGTTGCCCAGGCTGGTCTTGAACTTCTAGGCTCAGGAGGTCCTCCTGCCTTGGCCTCCCAAAGTTCTGGGATTACAGGTGTGAGTTACCACAACTGGCAAGAAAGGCTCTTTAAACAATAATAAAACAAAGTAATGCAAACTTGCACACATACCAAAGACTGCTGTTATATGCAACTATGACTTTGATAAAGACTGGCATTTCTCTGGTTGAGCAATGATACTTTTTCTTTTTTTTTGAGATGGAGTTTCGCTGTTGTTGTGCAGGCTGGAGTGCCATGGCGCGATCTCAGCTCAGAGCAACCTCGCCTCCCGGGTTCAAGCGATTCTCCTGCCTCAGCCTCCCAAGTAGCTGGGATTACAGGCATGAGCCACCACGCCTGGCTAATTTTGTATTTTTTGTAGTCAGGGTTTCTCCATGTTGGTCAGGCTGGTCTCAAACTCCCTACCTCAAGTGATCCACGCACCTTGGCCTCCCAAACTGCTGGGATGACAGGCATGAGCCACCGCGCCCAGCCTATGATACTTTCTTAAGTATCATATCTGAAAGATGAGCAGATGTGAACAGATGTGAGGTGGAGGGAGTTGGTATAAACAATTTTAGAGTTATTAAAATTGATGTGCAGGCTGAAGTGGCATAAGCTTTTTACTTCTAGACGCACTAAGGAACACTTTCTCCCAGAATATACTATCACTGATAAGAATGACACATTTCAGTTGGGACACTGGTTCAGGTTGGAGAGGAGGCAAAAATAAAAATATATCTGGCTGAAAAAGCTGCCTTTTCCAACTTAATTTTGCCAGGGACTATGGAAATAGTCAAAGGACTTTTCTTAAAAGGAAAGGTTCTTTTTGTCTCTCTGGAGAAAAGTTCTAAAACAGTACCTCTCTCCAATTGTACCATACTTCACTAAATATAGCCCAAATATTAAAATATTTTGTAAAGCACTTTAGTGAATGCACAGTGATACCTGGCAAGACAAGTTAAAACTAAGATGTGGATTCTTCATTAATCTACTGGTTCCACTTTTTGTTGGGGAAAAAAAAAAAGTTCTGGAAGAATAAGATAAGCAAAAACCAAACCAGTACCTTTACAGCTACAAAATTAATGTCTTCATAATAGTAAAACCATTCCCAGCTGAATAGCTGGGTAATGCAGAGGGTCCATTCAGGAACCTAGTAAATGGGACTTTTCCATCCTAATTTAGGATGAGCTGTCTTCAGCTTCTCACAGTCTTGACACATCTCTCCTTTTAAAGTAGATTAAGTCCTATCCTTTACATAGTAAAAATGAAGATAAATAGAATGCCAACGGTAGAAGTGCTTAGCTTTTGGAAGGAAGTAAATCTTAAGTTATGACTAATAATGCTTATGCTTCTCCTTTGAAGCAACATGAATGTTTTCTAAATCATCTCAATTCTGCAAGTGGCATAAAATCTGATTTTCATTCAGTTCAGCAACTGATCCTCAAAAACACTTTGCTGAATGCAAAAAAAGAAAAGAAAAGGAAAAAGTAACTCTTCAGGTAATATCTTCCCAGCAAATAGCACTTAAAAGAAACCCCAGCTTTTTTTTTTTTTTTTTTTGAGATGCCGTCTTACTCTGTGGACCAGGTGCAATGGTATGATCGGCAGTGGTGCAATCTCGGCTCACTACAACCAGTGTCTCCCAGGTTCAAGCAATTCTCCTGCTTCAGCCTCCTGAGTAGCTGGAATTACAAGTGTCTGCCACCACACCCCGCTAATTTTTGTATTTTTAGTAGAGATAAGGTTTCACCACGTTGGCCAGGCTGGTCTCAAATTCCTGACCTCAAGTGATCCACCTGCCTCAGCCACCCAAAGTGCTGGGATTATAGGCATGAGCCACTGCACCCAGCCAGAAGCCCCCAGCTTTAAAGTGATGACAGCTTTCCAATTTGGGCGCAGCAGAATGGTTCCCGCAAAGGGTGGTAAGAAGAAAGGTTGTTCTGCCATCAACCAGGTGGTAACCCAAGAATACACTATTGAGATTCACAAGTGCATTCATGGAGTGAGCCTCTAAGAAGCAAGACTCTCAGGCACTCAAAGATATCTGGAAATTTGCCATGAGGGAGAAGAGGACCCCAGATGCACACATTGATAGCAGGCTCAACAAAGCTGTCTGGCCCAAAGGAATAAGTAATGTCTCACACAGTGTATCCCTATGTGGTTGTCCAGAAAATGTAATGAAGATAAAGATTCACTAAAACAAGCTCTATACTTTGGTTACTTATATACCTGTTACCACTTTCAAAATCTACAGACACTCAGTGTGGATAAGAACTAACCACTGGTCATCAAATAAAATTATACAACTGCAAAAACAACAAAAAAGTGATGACAGTACTACTTTCATCACACACTGACTATTCTAAATGGATTTCATTTCAGGCAACAGCTCTGATTATTAGCACATATTGTCCAGTGTTATAAAAGTTTGCTTTGGTAAGAAAAGAGGTTTGTTTCTTTGCTTTTTCTTTTTTTTTTTTTTTTCAGAGGGAGTCCCACTCTGTCACACAGGCTGGAGGAGTACAATGGTGCAATCTCTGCTCACTGCAACCTCCACCTCCCAAGTTCAAGCAATTCTCCTGCCTTAGCCTCCTGAGTAACTGGGATTACAGGTGCATGCCACCAGGCCTGGCTAATTTTTGAATTTTAGTAGAGACGGGGTTTCACCAGGTTGGCCAGGCTGGTCTCGAATGCCTGACCTTCAAGTGATCTGCCCACCTTGGCCTCCCAAAGTGCTGAGATTACCGCACCCAGCTTCGTCTTTTTTTCTTTTTAGAGACACGGTCTTGCTCTCTCACCCTGGCTGGAGTGCATTGTCATGATAGCAGCTCACTGCAGCTTTGAATTCCTGGGCTGAAGGGATCCTTCCATCTCAGCCTCCCAAGTAGCTGGGAGTACAGGCACACATCACCACACACACCTAATTTTTTTTTATACAGAGACAGGGTCTCACCATCTTGCCTGAGCTGGCCTCAAACTCCTGGGCTCAAGCAATCCTCCTGCCTCAGTCTCCCAAAGTGTTGGGATTACAGGCGTGAGCCACTGCGTCCGGCTGCAGTTTGTTTCTTTGGCTTAAGCTACCAACAGCTCACCCACATATGATGAATAATTTACATATATTACGGGGTCAGAAGACACCAATAGGCCAGGTGCGGTGGCTCATGCCTGTAATCCCAGCACTTTGGGAGGCCGAGGTGGGTGGATCACAAGGTCAGGAGATCGAGACCATCCTGGCTAACTCGGTGAAACCCCGTCTCTACTAAAAATACAAAAAATTAGCTGGGCATGGTGTGGCGGGCGCCTGTAGTCCCAGCTACTCGAGAGGCTGAGACAGGAGACTAGTGTGAACCCGGGAGGCGGAGCTTGCAGTGAGCCGAGATCGCACTACTGCACGCACTCCAGCCTGGGTGACAGAGTAAGACTCCGTCTCAAAAAAAAAAAAAAAAAAAAAAAAAAAGACATTTCAGTATCAAAAGCTAGTTTATGCATGACTTACTTGAAAGATTTTAATTCTCCATAGCACTTCAGTGGGATTAGGTAACAAAGGTCAAGTCTCTTCAGGAACCAGGACGTCTATCTTTTTCTCCCCTTGGCAATCCGAGCTCCTTTGGCCTCAGACTGAATGACACCACCAGCTTTCCTGGTTCTTGAGCTTGCAGACAGCATGTTGTGGAACTTCTCAGCCTCCATAACTAAATAAACCAAGTCGTAATCCCCTCTTACATATTTACCCTCCTGGTTCTGTTTCTCTGGAGAATGCTAATACAGATTTTTTATTTTTATTTTTTTTTCAGACAGAGTCTCACTCTGTTGCCAGGCTAGAGTGCAGTGGTGCAATCTCAGCTCACTGCAACCTCCACCTCTTGGGTTCAAGCAATTCTCCTGTCTCAGCCTCCCGAGTAGCTGAGACTACAGGCACGCACCACCACGCCCAGCTAATTTTTGTATTTTTTAGTAGAGACGGGGTTTCACTATGTTGGCCAGGATGGTCTTTATCTCTTGACCTTGTGATCTGCCCGCCTTGGCCTCCCAAAGTGCTGGGATTACAGGCATGGGCCACCATGCCTGGCCTCTAATATAGATTTTATATTTAGTATTAAATAAAACAAACTGTCCCAAGGATACTACATTGAGCTGAATTTTTCTAGGTCAAGTACTGAGTTATATACTACTTTTGATGATTAAGAAACTAAGTGTAGGCTAGGCACAGTGACTCACGTCTATAAGCCCAGCACTCTGGGAGGCCGAGGTGGGCAGATCACAAGGTCAGGAGATCGAGACCATCCTGGCTAACATGGTAAAACCCCGTCTCTAATAAAAATAAAAATACAAAATGAGCCGGGCGTGGTGGCAGGCGCCTGTAGCCCCAGCTGCTCGGGAGGCTGAGGTGGGAGAATGGGGTAAACCCAGTTGGCAGAGCTTGCAGTGAGCTGAGATCGCGCCACTGCACTCCAGTCTGGGTAACAGAATGAGATTCCATCTCAGAAAAAGAAAGAGAGAGAGAGAGAGAGAAAGAGAGAGAGAGAGAGAGAAAGAGAGAGAAAGAGAGAGAGAGAGAGAGAGAAAGAAAGAAAGAAAGAAAGAAAGAAAGGAAGGAAGGAAGGAAGGAAGGAAGGAAGGAAGGAAGGAAGGAAGGAAGGAAGGAAGGGAGGGAGGGAGGAAAGAGAGAAAGAGAGAAAGGAAGGAAGGAAGGAAGGAAGGAAGGAAGGAAGGAAGGAAGGAAGGAAGGAAGAAACTAGGTGTAGTCTGGGCATGATAACTCATGGTTCTAATCTCAGCACTTGGGAGGCCAAGGTGGGAAGATCGTTGGAGCCCAGGAGTTTGAGACCAATCTGGACAACATAGGGAGACCCCGTCTCTACAAAAAAATGAAAAAAGTAGCCAGGCATGATGAAGCGAACCTGTGGTCCCACCTACTCAAGAGGCTGAGATGGGCCAGGCATGGTGGCTCACGCCTGTAATCCCAGCACTTTGGGAGGCCATGGCAGGCAGATCACTTAAGATCAGAAGTTCGAGACCAGCCTGGCCAAGACAGTGAAACCCCATCTCTACTGAAAATACAAAAATTAGCCTGGTGTGATGGTACATGCCTATAATCCCAGCTATTCGGGAGGTTGAGGCACAAGAATCACTTGAACCCAAGAGGTGGAGGTTACAGTGAGCCGAGATCATGCCACTGAACTCCAGTCTGGGTGACAAAGCAAGACTCCCATTTCAAAAAAAAAAAATAAAAGAGGCTGAGATGTGCAGATTGCCTAACCCCAAGGGGTAGAGACTGCAGTGAGCTGTGATCACACTACTGGATGACACAGTGAGATCCTGTCTCAAAAAAAAAAAAAAAAGAAAAGAAAAAAAAGAGAAACAAAAAAGTGGGATCTCTGTCTCAAAACAAAATTAAGTGTAATAGAAGTTCTTGGCTATCTTGCCTACTGCTTAGTTGACTGACCAAAGAAAAAAACAAATTTCTCAGTAGTCTCTATGCCTAGAAAATCTCAGTTAAAAACCAGAGGAAGTTGGCCGAGCACGGTGGCTCAAGCCTGTAATCCCAGAACTTTGGGAGGCCGAGACGGGTGGATCACGAGGTCAGGAGATCGAGACCATCCTGGCTAACACGGTGAAACCCCGTCTCTACTAAAAAAATACAAAAAACTAGCCGGGCGAGGTGGCGGGCGCCTGTAGTCCCAGCTACTCGGGAGGCTGAGGCAGGAGAATGGCATGACCCTGGGAGGTGGAGTGAGCTGAGATCCGGCCACTGCGCTCCAGCCTGCGCGACAGAACCAGACTCCGTCTCAAAAAAAAACAAAAAAAAACAAAACCAGAGGAAGTTAACGCTATTGCTTAAAAATGTGTCCTTGAGGCAGGGCATGGTGGCTCACGCCTGTATTCCCAGCACTTTGGGAAGTGGAGGTGGGTGGATCACCTGAGGTCGGGAGTTTGAGACCAGCCTGACCAATATGGAGAAACCCCATCTCTACTAAAAATACAAAATTAGCTGGGCACATGGTGGCATGCAGTGGCACATGCCTATAATCCCAGCTACTTGGGAGGCTGAGGCAGAATTGCTTGAACCTGGGAGACGTAGGTTGCAGTGAGCCGAGATCACACCATTGCACCCCAATCTAGGCAACAATAGTGAAACTCCATCTTAAAAAAAAAGGGGGGGGGGTCCTTGAGAGTATCTTTGGATTGATTTCACCTATCTATACTCTGCCTGCTTGCCCTTTTGTGTGTATAATCAATAACAGACTTTTCACAGATCAGGAATGAACTTTTGTTTTTTCCACTGTTTGGTCTCTGTGAATCTAAGGAATGAACTCTTAACTAGAGTCTTGCCCATATCTTGGTAAAGATGCCCTCTGCCCTTTTCAGTTAGGCTGCAATGTAACAAACTCAGTTCATGACTGACTTTAATCTAATCAGCCCAGTATTTACTTCCTAGGATCCACCAGCACCAAATATAACAAAACTTCAATTTGGAAGTCAGGCACCACGGGCACACCTGTAGTCCCAGCTACTTGGGAGGCTGTGTCAGGAGGATTGCTTGAGTCTGGGAATTCAAGGCCAGCCTGGGCAACATAATTGGGACGGCACTCTGTCTCAAAACAAAACAAAATAAAATCACCTTCAAGTTGGTCTTTCCTTAACTTTATTTTTTCTTTCTCCAATACCTCATCTTAAGCTTTCTTCTCTTGATTAATAATAGCATCCTGGTGTTTGGGTTCCCTTCACAACCAGAAAGATAAAAAAAGCCTCTCAGAGATAGGAAAACTTCAAATCATTTCAAATGGGTTCCTGAAATTTCTTGGAGAAAATAATAAACTATATTAGAAATTCAGAGAAAGGAAGAATTCAGAGACCTTGGCTCTCGGTCTGGCTTCACTACCAAATTACTTAAGCTTTCAGATAATCACAGAGCATTGGTTTTCCCTACTTCAGAGAAATGCTAAGACCAATGTTCATTTAATTCACTGGATAAAAACTATCCAAAATTAAAAATATTTATTTATTTTTTTCTTTTTTTTAGATGGAATTTCGCTCTTGTTGCCCAGGCTGGAGTGCAATGGCGCAATCTCGGCTCACTGCAACCTCCACCTCCTGGGTCCAAGCGATTCTCCTGCCTCGGCTTCCCAAGTAGCTGGGATTATAAGCATGTACCACCACACACAGCTAATTTTTGTATTTTTAGTAGAGATGGGGTTTCTCCATGTTGGTCAGGTTGGCCTCGAACTCCCGAACTCAGGTGATCCACCTGCCTTGGTTTCCCAAAGTGCTGGGATTACAGGCCTGAGCCACCGCGCCTGGCAGAATATTTATCTTAATACTGGAAATGATTCTTGGTCTGAAGAAATGCTTGTTTTTTCTGTGTGTGTGTTTTTTTGTTTGTTTGTTTTGTTTTTATGTGGAGTCTCGCTCTGTCACCCAGGCTGGAGTGCAGTCAAGAGATCTCAGCTCACTGCACCCTCCACCTTCCAGGTTCAAGCAATTCTCCTGCCTCAGCCTCCTGAGTACCTGGAATTACAGGCCTGCGCCACCACGCCCAGCTAATTTTCATATTTTTAGTAGAGACGAGGTTTCACCATGTTGGTCAGGCTGGTCTTGAACTCCTGGCCTCAAGTGATCCACCCACCTCAGCCTCTCCAAATGTTGGGATTACAGGCATGAGCCACTGCATCCGGCCTAAACTCTTCTCTTAACCTTTTGTGAGACGTTTTATGTATTTACAGATCATGAAATCTTAATGAAGTAAACTTCTAAGATGTGACCAAACAAAAGGACCATCAAGAGTTCACAGAATGCTAACATATAGAACAAAGTTTAAGGAAGACACAAAGGCCTGGATTCTAAAAAATAAATGAATAGTTTGAATGTCTGGTTTAAAACAAAAAGATGGATTAAAAGTTTGTATTGGAAAGGTAACTTTGTTTTGAATGGTCCTAACAATCTCATAATTCCTGCAGTATCAAATACAGTCTGGGTAATTAATTCAGTGGACTCTTTCCCTTTTACTGCCAGATTGAACAGCTCTGAGGATAATCTCCCTCACTCTCCCAGGGCTCAGTTGGAAGATTCATTATTTATGCCCTCAATTGTTTATTCTGTCCTATTTTTCCATACGTCCAGGTCCAAGAGCTGTGTTACCACTGGCCTGTTTCCAAAATGAATGCATTACTCATTGCCCTATTAGCTACGAAAACAAAATAATCAAACACAGTGTTATCTTAACGTTGGAGAGCAACCCCACCAACCACTTGATCCAGGAGAGAAATTAGTAACAATGTCAGCCCAGGTTACCAAAAGTTAAATTGTCCTGATGAAGAGAGATCCATACATCATTCTAGTCCTTTATTTTGAGCCACTGAACAACATACACGCACATCCAACAAGGATTCTTAAAGGACAGTATCATTAGAAAGACAGCTCTGGCCTTCACTGAGAGCAGACTGTAAACTACTGAGGGTTAAACTGAGATAAAATTTGCCTAGCAACCATTCTTTAGGAATAGTTCAGTAACTCACCAACAATAAATTCTACATCCTCATCTGACTAGTAAACAGATTACAGACTCCACTAAGTCCTCTACTTTCAGGATTCAGACTCACAGCAAACAACCTCCTCAAAAGATTCAGCTTCAAGAGCCAAACCCTGGGGGAGGGGGTTGTGCTTAAACACAAAATATTGTCTCTGACACCTGACTGAAAAAGCTGAAAATCTAAAAAGTATCATCACCCACATCTCCATATGAATGCATCCATTGTTCTAAATAAATCTCGACAATTGAGAGAGCATTCCCAGAGTCTCTTTTGCCTCTAATATTTTCTCACCTTGAGTAAGCTTTTCCCAATTCCAAACCTTACAACACTCAAGCTGATTATTATGAGAATCAAGCAATACCAAGGGCCCAATATTTTTCTTTCACCTTCTCAAGGGGATCATTTTATACTTCTGATGTGAACAGGGGATTAGTCTCGAGTCTCCCTTTAGAGAGAACATAGAGTCCTTTTTCTTAACACATTATAAGCAGTGACTCACAGAAATAAGCAGGATGGGCCAGGCATGGTGGCTCACGCCTGTAATCCCAGCACTGTAGGAGGCCGAGGCAGGTGGATCACCTGAGGTCAGTTCAAGACCACGCTGGCCAACATGGTGAAACCCTGTCTCTACTAAAAATAGAAAAATTAGCCAGGCATGGTGGTGCATGTCTGTGATCCCAGCTACTCAGCAGGCTGAGGCAGAATTACTTGAACCTGGGAGGCGGAGGCTGCCGTGAGCAGAGACCGTGCCACTGCACTCCAGCCTGGGCGACAGAGTGAGACTCCATCTCAAAAAAAAAAAAAAAGAAAAGAAAGAAATGAAATAAGCAGGATGAATAAAAACAGACTGTTAAAGAAAATTAAATCAATTGCTTTAACCTCAACCAGCACTATGCCCCCTCAACCTAAGAGATTTATGGCTTTCTATAGTTGTTTCCTTGCAGATGACCAAATTCCAGGATTTCCATGCACCTTAAATGATATTTGAAATCAGTGCAAATATGATTTGCACTTATGATTAGTTCTATACATAGACTTCTGTCTCCTGGGAAAATCCTTTCAGGAACCCCTAAATATTGCACCATGCAAAATAGCGATCACACAAATCAGTCAAGAAAATAGAAATATCGGGCGTGGAGGGATGCAGTGGCTCACACATTAATCCCAACACTTTGGGAGGCCTCTGGGAGGACTGCTTGAGGCCAGGAGTTTGAGACCAACCTGGGCAACAGAGCCAGACCCTATTCTCTACAAAACATAAAAATTAAAAAATGGCAATATAAAAAAGTGAGTGAAGTATAATATAACTTTATAAAGCTGTACTTACTGCTCACCCATGGGTAGAGAACTTAAAAACCACCTAGATATCAAATAGAAGAGCAACTTGTTTTTTGATAGAAGCAAGCTGAAATCTTACAGCCTCTAACTGTTTTTTTTGTTTGTTTGTTTTTGGGTTTTTTTTTTTTTTTTTTTTTTTTTTTTGAGACGGAGTCTTGCTCTGTCGCCCAGGCTGGAGTGCATGCAGTGGCGCAATCTCGGCTCACTGCAAGCTCCGCCTCCCTGGTTCACGCCATTCTCCAGCCTCAGCCTCCCGAGTAGCTGGGACTACAGGTGCCCGCCGCGCGCCCAGCTAATTTTTTCTATTTTTTTTAGTAGAGACGGGGTTTCACCATGGTCTCGATCTCCTGACCTTGTGATCCGCCCGCCTCGGCCTCCCAAAGTGCTGGGATTACAGGCGTGAGCCACCGCGCCCGGCCTGGGGTTTTTTTTTTTGAGACAGGGTCTCACTCTGTCACCCAGGCTGGAGTGCAGTGGCACAACCCTGGCTCACTGCAACCTCCACCTCCCAGGTTCCAGCAATTCTCCCACCTCAGTCTCCCAAGTAGCTGGGACTACAGGAGTGCACCACCACGCCCAGCTAATTTTTTTGTTTTGGTAGGGATGGGGTTTTCATCATGTTGGTCTTTAACTTCTGACCTCAAGTGATCCACCCACCTCAGCCTCCCAAAGTGCTGGGATTACAGGAGCAAGCCATTGCACCCTGCCTTCCAACTGGTTTTTTGGTCACTTCCCCAGCTTCCTATACCTTAGACATCAAAGTGCACTTTGTTTTATATACTAGCTAACTTTGTTTTATATACTAGCTAACTGTCAAGGCTTCAATCAGTGATTTTTAACAGTTCCCTCTCAGTAGCAAGTTAACTAAGTCAACATCTGGGGGAAACCCTTTCCCTCCCAATTTAAACACAACTAATGGAGCCTTAAGGGACAAGTGAGTAATAACATAAAAACCCAAAACCTGACACAGGATTACTGTGAATCTATTTTTTAGTAACATGTCTATTCTAAGGTACTTGAAGTCTTATTTTTAAAAAAGGTTAAAGTAAGCTTCCTAATCCCTATTACTTTCCACAGCTGAAATGGTTTCCTATCCCATTATCCCTATTTTTTATAATACTTGCTTTCATCCCAAATTGCTCCTGTTTAGAGATCTAATAAATCAATGCAAAGAAAAAAATCACTAATCTAGCCAAAAGTGTAAGACAGCTCCAGTGTATCAATTCTGTTTTCAAAAGTGGACCCCAGTTAGAACAATCTTTGGAAACTGAACCTGCATTACATAAACTCTGAAGCATTTTAATTAATATTTATCAAAGTGTTGCCACAAAAAAAAAAAAAAAAAGATATTCATCCCTTCTGGTACTGTAGCTCTTTGCTAATCAACATTAAGATAAACCTGGTCCAAACACATTTCGTTGAAAATGCCCACTTAGGCCGGGCGTGGTGGCTCATGCCTGTAATCCCAGCACTTCGGGAGGCCGACGCGGGTGGATCACGAGGTCAGGAGATCAAGACCATCCTGGCTAACACGGTGAAACCCCGTCTCTACTAAAAATACAAAAAATTAGCCAGGTGTGGTGACAGGTGCCTGTAGTCCCAGCTACTCGGGGAGGCTGAGGCAGGAGAATGGCGTGAATCTGGGAGGTGGAGCTGGCAGTGAGCCGAGATCACGCCACGGCACTCCAGCCTGGGCGACAGACTCTGTCTCAAAAAAAAAAAAAAAAAAAAAAAAAAGAAAAAAGAAAATGTCCACTTAAAGCTAGTGTACTATGGACATTGCCACCCAACACACACACACACACACACACACACACACACACACACACACACACTCCCTTTGTTTCTAACATCAAAAACTTTGGATTTTCTATTTTCCACTGAAAACGTTTTTCTCAATTTAAAGCCTAAAGACGTTCCCGATTCTGGAGATGGGTGTTCTTCAGAAAGAAGGGACCCCTAAGATGAAGCAGCAAAGGAACTCAAAAAAGATAAATTTCATTTAAGTTGTAATGCTATAGCCACCCAAATTCATAAACTTTGGGGAGAGGAACCTTTTTTAAAAAACTAACGAGGCTGGGAACGGTGGCTCACGCCTGTAATCCCAGCACTTTGGGAGGCTGAAGCAGGCGGATCACGAGGTCAGGAGTTCGAGACCAGCCTGACTAACATGGTGAAACCCAATCTCTACTAAAAACACAAAAAATTAGCCCGAAACGGTGGTAGGCGCCTGTAATCCCAGCTACTCAGGAGGCTGAGGCAGGAGAATCGCTTGAACCCTGGAGGCGGAGGTTGCAGTGAGCCGAGATCGCACCACTGCACTCCAGCCTGGGCGACAGAGCGAGACTCATCTCAAAAAAACAAAACAAAACAAAACAAAAACCCACGAACTAAAATTCATCTGGAGGTTTTTTTAAGTTTGGTTTTGGTTTTTGACGATAGAAACTAATCCCTCCGAGGGTCTGTGAATGTAAGAAATATACCGACAGATAAAAAGATAAGACTTTTAAGTTTCAGCAACAACAAGGTAAGTTTGCCTGCTCTAGTCAGGTTTCTGCAACAGAGATGAGCTACTACACAAAGCCGGTGACAATGTACTCCAGGAAGAGACTTCAGCAGAGTTAATCGCTAACAACTATCAGGATTTCCTTTAACCACCATTTGACTGGGGCTGCTCTCTCTTTCCACTAGCACCTCCTCTCCTTTCAGATTGTTATTGCTGATCAAGGCAGTCCCAAGGAGGAAAATGGTGAAGACAGCCTTAATGGACAAGGATGCAGTACAGTTCCAAATATCCACTCCTAGCTTGCCTTTTTAATTTTTTTTTAATTGCGGTTTACTGCATCAGATATGACACAAAACAGGGCTCCTCTTTTCTTCTCTGTGCATTTTACTATACGACCGATATCGACACATCAGTAAAAAGAGATAAGAGTCCTGAATCTCCTTACCCATCTGCAGGGGTGAGATGAAGGGAAGGAAAAAAATGATGAACGGTAGAAACAGATAAGCAAAACAAACTGATGGGATCCAGAGATATTATTTCCCATTCCATTTCCCCTTTTCTTACAAGGTTAAGTCGGCTGAAGTCGGGGTCGCGTTAGAAAAAGCACACACACACCTTGCGCCCTGGAAAGAAGGTGAGGTTCGCTCCGCAGCGCTCGGTGGGGCTCCTGGCTCCGCCCCGCCCGCCTGGGGCAGCTCAGCCCAGCTCACCCCCTCCCCAGGAGGATGGAAGAGAAGGGGCTTCTAGCTGTCTAGGCAGGGGGAGGGGGAGGCGGCTGCTCCGGGTGCCAGGCTCACGGAGCGCAGGACTCCGCGGTGCGCCGACACCCCCTCCCCCAGCCCGCCGCCGCTTGCTCCCAGCCGCCGCCGGAAGCCAGCCCCGCCCCCTCACCTCCACCCTGGCTCTTCGCGAGCCCCCTCCTGTCTGCACAGCCAATGGCGAGCCAGGGATCCAGCAGAGCGACTCGCCAAACAGCCAACTGGGGAGGTCCACAGGGAGGTCAGCCACCGGGATAGGCCCGCTACCCGGGGACCCGGCCCGACTCGGCTCCTCTTTGTTAGCGCTGCCCCCATCTCTCCCGGCGCCCACCCCAAAGCCAGGAGCCAAGCATCCCGTAGCTGGGCCAGGTGAAGCTGCGCCCCTTCGCACCCCTTCTCCTTCTGCCCCTGCCCCCTCCCACTTTCGACCTGGGTACTAGGAGAACCCCCCTACCCACGCGATACCTCCCAGAGTGCCTCAGACTTCAACAGCAATTGCCACCTGGAGACACTCGACAGTAAAAAGATGCTCCCCAAGCCTCTCTGCCTCTAGTCTAATCAACTGCACTGCACTGTAACGGTGGACGGATTTAGGATTGCATATTAAATCAATTGCACACATCAATCCTCCCTGTCGGAAACTCCTGCTTCCCGTGACGCAGAAATTAAGGGGTGGGGGTGGAGGCATGTTGGGAAAGTATGTATCTAGAAGTTGGTGGGGTGGAGAAGGGAATACATGAAATCATTGGCCAAAAAAAAAAGAACAACAAAAAAAACCACACATAGTTGGCTCCAACCTGTTTCAGATACAAAACATCCAATGTATTTAGCTGGATGTATCCAATCCAGTTAAATCCCAAGCAGGTTTCAGTACAACTAGGAAGCAAACACCTAATCCTTGTTCAATCATATACCTAATATTATGGGGAACATACTCTCAGCAACCACCAGGCTCAGAGTAACTGGCAGGTTGCACCAACACTTCAATCACCAATTGGAATAGAACTAACTGGAATAGAACACGCTAAACACTGGTATGTTTTCTTGGGGGTAGTGATAGAGCACTACATGGGGCTCATTTAAGAAAACTGGCCGGGCGCGGTGTGTCTCACCTGTAATCCCAGCACTTTGGGAGGCCAACGCGGGCAGATCACTTGAACCCAGGTGTTCGAGACCAGCCTGGTCAACATGGTGACACCCCCATCTCTACCACAATTTTAGACGTAGCTAGGCATGGTAACTCATGCTCTAGTCCCAGCTACTTGACAGAACACAGTGAACAGAGACCATGCCACTGCACTCTGGCCTGAGTGAGAGTAAGACCCTAACTAAAAAAAAAAAAAAAAAGAAAAAGGAAACGGGGTCAGGGAAGGCAAGCTATTACCTAGATTGTCATTTTTGTTCAGAGTTCTTGCAAACGCATGACATTAAATATCTACATCACACTCTACAACACTGCTTAATCGCCCCAAACACTACTATAATTTAAAACAAAACGAAACTTTAAGCAGTCTAGGCTACCTTGGAACTCAAAACATTTCATATATAACCACCTCTGTACTCCTGGAAGACGGAAAAGGAGCTGTATGACATGCCTGTTTTATTTTATTTATTTTTGAGACAGAGTTTCACTCTGTTGCACAAGCTAGAGTGCAGTGGCGAGATGCTGTGGTGTAATCTCGGCTCACTGCAACCTCCGCCTCCTAGGTTCAAGCAATTCTGCCTCAGCCTCCGAAGTAGCTGAAATTATAGGTGCTCACCACCACGTCCAGCTAATTTTTGTATTATTTTTTCTTTTTTTGAGACAGAGTCTCGCTCTGTTGCCCAGGCTGGAGTGCAGTGGCGGGATCTCGGCTCACTGCAAGCTCTGCCTCCCAGGTTCAGGCCATTCTCCTGCCTCAGTCTGGGACTACAGGCGCCTGCCACCACGCCCGGCTAATTTTTTGTATTTTTAGTAGAGACGGGGTTTCACCGTGTTAGCCAGGACGGTCTCCATCTCCTGACCTCGTGATCCACCCACCTCGGCCTCCCAAAGTGTTGGGATTACAGGCGTGAGCCACCGCGCCCGGCCTAATTTTTGTATTTTTAGTAGAGACGGGGTTTCACCGTGGTGGCCAGGCTGGTCTCGAACTCCTGACCTCAAGTGATCCATCCGCCTCGGCCTCCCAAAGTGCTGGGATTACAGGCATGAGCCAACATGCTAGGCTGATCCCTGTTTTGTTTTTTTTTTAAGATTTAAGAGTCTCACTCTGTTGCCCAGGTTGGAGTACAACGGCACAATCTTGGCTCACTGCAAACTCTGCCTCCCGGGCTCAAGCCATTCTCCTGCCTCAGCTTCCTGAGTAGCTGGGATTACAAGCACGAGCCACCGTGCCTGGCTAATTTTTGTATTTTTAGTAGAGATGGGGTTTCACCATGTTGCCCAGACTGGTCTCGAACTCCAGACCTCAGGTGATCCACCTGCCTCAGCCTCCCAAAGTGCTGGGATTACAAGCATGAGCCACCGCACCCAGCATCACATCTACTTTTTTTAAGCACATATGAATATACATCTCTTGGTCCAACATAATATATAGATGTTAAACCAATCTGTCAACAGTAGTTATCATTGAGAGAGTAAGTATATAGTTAGGGAGAAGTGAAAAAGAGAATTTGTTTTATTTTATCTTTTAAACAATAAAAAAGCAGGCCAGGTGCAGTGGCTTGCACTTTGGGTGGCTGAGACAGGCAGATCTCAAGGTCAGGAGATTGAGATCAGCCTGGCCAACATGGTAAAATCCCGTCTCTACTTTAAAAAAAGTACAAAAAATAGCCGGGAGTTGTGGTGCACATCTGTAATCCCAGCTACTCGGGAGGATGAGGTAGGAGACTCGCTTGAAACTGGGAGGTGCAGGTTGCAGTGAGTTGAGATCATGCCACTGCACTCCAGCCTGGGCAACAGAGCAAGACTCCGTCTCAAAAAAAAAAAAAAAAAAATTAAGGCACAGCATGGTGGCTGACACCTGTAATCCTAGCACTTTGGGATGCCGAATCGGGCAGCTTACTTGAGGTCAGGGGTTCAAAACCAGCCTTGCCAACATGTTGAAACCTCATCTCTACAAAAAATAAAAAATAAAAAATAAATAGCCCAGCATGGTAGCGGGGGCCTGTAATTCCAGCTACTCGGGAGACTGGGACAGGAAAATTGCTTGAACTCGGGAGGCAGAGATTACAGTGAGTCGAGATCGCGCCAGTGTACTCCAGCCTGGGCAAGTGGAACTCCGTCTCAAAATATAAGTAAATAAAAAGCATTAATTTTGTCATTTTTACTACGTTAACTTAGTGAAATTACAGATTTTGTCATCTTTAAACTATGTTGAACATGTCTTACTTTTACAGTCAGTAAAAGATATTAAAACATGGCCGGGCACGGTGGCTCAAGCCTGTAATCCCAGCACTCTAGGAGGCCGAGATGGGCGGATCACGAGGTCAGGAGATCGAGACCATCCTGGCTAACACAGTGAAACCCTGTCTCTACTAAAAAATACAAAAAACTAGCCGGGCGAGGTGGCGGGCGCCTGTAGCCCCAGCTACTCAGGGGGCTGAGGCAGGAGAATGGCGTAAACCCGAGAGGCGGAGCTTGCAGTGAGCTGAGATCCGGCCACTGCACTCCAGCCTGGGCGACAGAGCGAGACTCCGTCTCAAAAACAAACAAAAAAAAAGATAGTAAAACATAAACACCTCTCAAAAATAGATGGAAGAGATCAATAGGCTAGACTAAAAACTAGTTTAGGTAACATCCCTCTAGACTGATCAGTTTGCACCTCATCATTTCTTGAGCACCCTATTTTGCAAATTTCCTAAACGGCATTTATAACAACCAAAAATACAATAAAATGTAACTTTGACACTTAATTTACTCCAATAAAAACGATACAGGTCCCAGAACAGAATAACAAACACACACAAAAACAATGACTGAACCCGAGAAGAAGGCAAACAGTCTTTAAAAGACAATTTCCTCATAAAGAACTGCTACGTGATATTTACAGAATTCAAACACCCATGACACAGAGCATAGAAACTTTAATAAAACTTTTATTGTTCATTGGACTTCAAGAGAACAGTAGGTCTGAGAAAAACACTGTAGTATTTTTTTTTTTAAAGGGAATTCCTGGCATTATCACTTCAAAGTTAGCAAGGTGTAACAGTAGTTAAAGGCTTTTAACTGGCTGCACTTTCTGTTTCAGACACTAGAGGGGAGTATAAAAATCCAAATAAAATCTGGGATTTTGTTTTACTCATTCACTAACATCACCAAATACGCACTGTATTCCTGTATGCCTGAAATTCTATTAGACCCCAGAGACAAAAAGATGAATAAGATGTGGTCTTTGTCTTTAAAGTACTTAGTTTAGTTAGGGAAGACGTGCCTGTTCAAAAAAATTAGTAATAAGGCCGGCGCAGTGGCTCACACCTGTAATCACAGCACTTTGGGAGGCCGAGCAGATGGATAAATTGAGGTCAGCAGTTCAAGACCAGCCTGGCCAACATTGTGAAACCCCATCGCTACTAAAAAATACAAAAATTAGCTGGGCGTGGTGACAGGTGCCTGTAATCCCAGCTACTCAGGAGGCTGAGGCAGGAGAATCACTTGAACCTGGGAGATGGAGGTTGCAGCAAGCCGAAATCGTGTCATTGCACTCTAGCCTGGGCGACGAGAGTGAACTCTGTTTCAAAAAATAATAATGGCTGGGCCCGATGGCTCATGCCTGTAATCCTAGCACTTCTGGAGGCTAAGGCAGGCAGATCACCTGAGGTCAGGAGTTCAAGACCTTCCTGGCCAACATGGCAAAACCCCGTCTCTACCAAAAATACAAAAATTAGCTGGGCGTCGCAGCGCATGCCTGTAATCCCAGATACTCAGGAGGATGAGATAGGAGAATCGCCTGAACCTGGGAGACAGATTGCAGTAAGCCAATTATCGCGCCACTGAACTCCAGCCTGGGCAACAGAGTAAGACTCTTGTCTCAAAAAAAAAAAATTAATAATAATAATAATAAGGCCAGGCGCAGAGGCTCATGCCTATAATCCCAATACTTTGGGAGGCTGAGGCTGGACTACCTGAGGTCAGGAGTTCGAGACAAGCCAGGTCAACATGGTGAAACCCTGCCTCTACTAAAAATACAAAAAATTTGCTGGCTATGTTGGTCGCCTATAATCCCAGCTACTCGGGGGGCTGAGGCAGGAGAATCGCTTGAACCCAGGAGGCAGAGTTTGCAGTGAGCCAAGATTCTGCCATTGCACTCTGGCTTGGGTAACAAGAGTGAAATTCCATCTCAAAAAATAATAATTATTATTATTATAATAATAGGCAAACTACAACAGAGAATGCAGAGTAGAGAATCAAACCCAAGACTTTGGGAGACTATGGATATGGGACAGGACAGAAAGATAATCATTCGGCCGGGCACGGTGGCTCAAGCCTGTAATCCCAGCACTTTGGGAGGCCGAGGCGGGTGGATCACGAGGTCAGGAGATCGAGACTATCCTGGTTAACATGGTGAAACCCCGTCTCTACTAAAAATACAAAAAACTAGCCGGGCGTGGTGGCGGGCGCCTGTAGTCTCAGCTACTTGGGAGGCTGAGGCGGGAGAATGGCGTGAACCCGGGAGGCGGAGCTTGCAGTGAGCCGAGATCATGCCACTGCACTCCAGCCTGGGAGACACAGCGAGACTCCGTCTCAAAAAAAAAAAAAAAAAAAAAAAAGAAAGATAATCATTCCTGGAAGAGAGAAGAAAAACATGTGCCTATATATAATAATTCACACTAGACAAACCAGCCTATCCGAATTGGCTTTTTCTCCTAATAACATTTCTGGCCTTAATCTAAATGGAAATAACCTATATCTAGATGGTATCTTTAAACTTCTATCTGTAAAAAGTAGAAGCATTATCTGGTGAAGATTTGCTAAAATAACTAGTTGGTTAGGCTTCAAAATCTATTGTATGCAGTTTAAAAGGCATGAAGGTGGGGTGTAGGGGGTGGTTTATACTTCCAGCTACATGGGAGGCAGAGGTGGGAGGATCATTTGAGCCCAGGAGTAAAGACTTCGAGGTTATAGTGAGCTATGTTCGTGCCACAGCACTCCAAGCCTGAGTGACAGAGTAAGATCCTGTCTTTAAAAAAATAAAAAGACTCTACAGGAATGACTGATAAACCAGAATTAAAGCTCAAAGTCACCACAAGAGTGCCATAGGGAAACGCTTGTATGGTTTATTTTTCCCGAATCTTCAAAATGACTGCTCCATCATTTATGGTTTAGGATGTTTGGGTTGTATGTTCTGGGAGTAGAGAGCTGGAAAGAAGGGGTTAGTTGTTAATTTTTCATACTGATGGGGTAGCACATGGTAGAAAAAGTAAAAAGCCAAAATCCTGAAAAAGTTTCACACACATAGACAAAATGAGACAGCAAACTTGTGAATCGAGCATGATTTGGCATCTTTAAATGCACAGCCAATTCCCTTCTAGTGCCAAAGCCAATGGCTTCTCCCGTAGATAAAATGGCACAGTTCCTGAAAAAGCCCTGGACGCTGTTTCCCCACAATCCTATAATCTGTCAGAAGACAGAAAACAAAAAGAAGGCTGTGCAAGCCAGAAAAAGCAAATTATAACCAACACAGAGCCAACACTTTACTTCAGACAGAAGGAGCTTTTATATGCATCTTTGGAAAGGGAGAGACAAAAGAAGCTTACCATTGCTCAAATAATCAAGGCAAACAATAAAACAATTTACCAAACACCATCTTGGATTAGCATTTAATGCAATAGCCTCCCTTCTCACTTCTTATTCATAGCCTTAAACAATACTTACATCATATAAAGAAAGAGTTGAATGCCACAATATACAAAGAACTTTAATAAGTAAATAAGAGGAAGACAGATAACCAAAGGGGAAAATATTCAAAGAATATGAGCTAGTAAATCACAGCAGAAATACACAGTCAAAAATTATACATATTCCATATTGTTAGGTAGTGGTGGAAAGTGCCTTCTCCATACAGTCCTAAAGGCATTTTGTCTTGATAGTACTGCCAGCTGCAAGCTTCCAGAGAAACTTGGGCTATTTTGAATGAAAAAAAAATGATAAAGATGTCAAGCATAAGTAATAAAAATATTCAGTTTTTTGAAATACCTAATCTAGGAAGGAAACTATTCAATACAATGGATACAGGTAAGCTACAAATTAAATCCAAGAAAACTAAAATATGAATATAAAATGAACCTGTGCCTATGAATGTAAAACAGCTGAAGCCAATCCCTAAGCCTAGAATGAACAAGCCAATGATGAAAGCAAATAACAGGGAGTCTTAATACAACCACAGAAATAAAACGTCTCTAAGAAAATAAACTTAGTCGACTGTCTTTGCTGTGAAAGCATGTCATTCAAGGACCCTTTTAGCAGTCACCAAATGCAAATGCAAAAGAAAAGCAGATAATGCCTGGGTCCAGCAAAAACAAGTACAATCCTCCCATCAAAGAGGAAAAGAAACCTAAGTCTTTCACTTGTCCTTGATACAAAAAGGTAATGAATTGTGAAAGAACCCAAATTCCAGAAAAAAAGATTCCATTCCAACCTGCATAAAGCTAAAAAAAATTCATGTTACTTTGTTCTAAAATTAGCAACACACAGGTCCCTATACTGAAAACAATATATACGATCCCAGCTGAGGTGTCAGGGTAAAGTTCCCAGCAGTCAGCAGACTATCCCATAACCATTTCAGTTTTCCTTACCAGCTTTTAGACCACATCCCAATTTTCCTCTATTGTTAATGTCACTTAAAAGGCTGAGAAAAATTTAGTCCAACAGATTCAAATTTCAATGTACTTCCTAAGTACATTATAGGTAATGATGCCACTGATTCTATATTTAGACTCTGGTATGGAACAAGGAGTGTTAGTTTTGTCTAAAACGGCACCATGTCACTCTTCAAAGTCTAACTGCAACAATCACCTAATCCTGCATTAAAATGTGTTTACAGTGTTACCTATAGCAAGTTAAAATGTTTTTTCAGTGATTTTTTGTGTGTGAGTGTTTCTACTGATTGGCTGTGATGCTATAAATACAGACACAATAAGTCACTCCCATCAGTCCTTTAAACATTCAGCACTGTAACTACCATAAGGTGGAATTCATTCCTCACCTGAACCAAAAAGCAAAGATGGTAAAACTTTTCTTTTTTTTTTTTTTTTTTTTGAGGCGGAATCTCGCTCTGTTACCTAGGCTGGAGTGCAGTGGCACGATCTCGGCTCACTGCAAGCTCCGCCTCCCGGGTTCAAGTGATTCTCCTGCCTCAGCCTCCAGAGAAGCTGGGACTACAGGTGCCCACCACCATGCCCGGCTAATTTTTTTGTATTTTTAGTAGAGACAGGGTTTCACTGTGTATTAGCCAGGATGGTCTCGATCTCCTGACCTCGGGATCTGCCTGCCTCGGCCTCCCAAAGTGCTGGGATTACAGGCGTGAGCCACCGCGCCCAGCCAAAGATGGTAAAACTTTTTTTTTGAGACGAAGTCTCACTCTGTCACCCAGGCTGGAGTGCCGTGGCATGATCTCCGCTAACTGCAACCTCTGCCTCCCGGGTTCAAGTAATTCTTGTGCCTCAGCCTCCCTAGTAGCTGGGATTACAGGCACCTACCACCACACCCGGCTAATTTTTTTATTTTTATTTTTAGTAGAGATCGGTTTTCACCATGTCGGCCAGGCTTATTTCAAACTCCTGATGACCTCAAATGATCCACCTGCCGCGGCCTCCCAAAGTGCTGGGATTACAGGCATGAGCCACTGTGCCCAGCCTGGTAACTCTTTTTTTTTTTTTTTTTTTTTTTTTTTTTGAGACGGACTCACGATTCTTCTGACTCAGTCTCCCAAGTAGCTGGGACTACAGGCACGCACCACCATGCCCAGCTTATTTTTGTATTTTTAGTACAGACAGGGTTTCACCATACTGGCCAGGATGGTCTCGAACTCTTGACCTCGTGACCTACCCACCTTGGCCTCCCAAAGTGCTGGGATTACAGGTTTGAGCCACTGTGCTTGGCCAAAACTCTAATAATATGCACATTCTAAAGTGATATAATAGTATTTATAAAAATATATTGCCTCCTCAAAAGGAACTTAAGGCCTCCAATAGACAGCAAGTTGCTTATTTTCACAACATCCCAATAAAGAACTATTATTTAGCATTTATATCACACTAACTTGCAAAAGTGTTTTACAATTATTTTCATTGGTAGTCATGCATCACAACCACCCAATGAGCCAAAATGGTCCTGTTATCCTCATCTGACAGCTGAGAAAACTGATGTACTTTAAGATCAAGGTCAAGTCAGTCTGCTTTTCTTATAGACCAAGGGTCTAACCCTTATAAAAAGTCTCATTCGCTCATCAGTTACCTGTATTGCTCATAAAAGTAGTTAAAGCAGGTTTTTGGAAATAGGAGTCCATCTAAAATAATCATACAGGGCTGGGTGAGAGGTGGCTCATGCCTGTAATCCCAGCACTTTGGGAGGGCGAGGCAGGTAGATCACAGGAGGTCGGGAGTTTGAGATCAGCCTGGCCTACATGGTGAAACCCCATTTCTACTAAAAATACAAAAATTGGCCGGGCGCGGTGGCTCAAGCCTGTAATCCCAGCACTCTGGGAGGCCGAGGCGGGCGGATCACGAGTTCAGGAGATCGAGACCATCCTGGCTAACACGGTGAAACCCCGTCTCTACTAAAAAAAAAAACAAAAAACTAGCCGGGCGAGGTGGCGGGCGCCTGTAGTCCCAGCTATTCGGGAGGCTGAGGCAGGAGAATGGCGTAAACCCGGGAGGCGGAGCTTGCAGTGAGCTGAGATCCAGCCACTGCACTCCAGCCCGGGCGACAGAGCGAGACTCCGTCTCAAAATAAAAATAAAAATAAAAATAAAAATAAAAATACAAAAATTAGCTGGGCGTGGTGGCGCATGCCCATAATCCCAGCTACTCAGGAGGCTGAGGCAGGAGAATCGCTTGAACTCGGGGGTCGGAGGCTGCATGAGCCGAGATCGCACCATTGCACTCCAGCCTGGGCGATAGAACAAGACTCTGTCTCAAAATAAATAAATAAATAAAATAAAATAATGGTACAAAAACACTGAAAGATACTACTTCAACACAAATACATAGTCAGGCTGGGCACAGTGGCTCACGCCTGTAATCCCAGCACTCTGGGAGGCCAAGGCGGGCAGATCACTTGAGGTCAGGAGTTTGAGATAGCCTGGCCAAACCCTGTCTCTACTAAAAATATTTTTTAAAAAGGCCGGGCAGCACAGTGGCTCATGCCTGTAATCCCAGCACTTTGGGAGGCTGAGGCAGGTGGATCACCTGAGGTCAGGGGTTCAAGACCAGCCTGGCCAACATGGTGAAACCCCATTTCTACTAAAAATACAAAAATTAAGCCGGATGTGGTGGCGTATACCTGTAATCCCAGCACTTTGGGAGGCTGAAGCAGAAGAATCGCTTGAACCCAAGAGGCGGAGGTTGGAATGAGCCGAGATTGCACCATTGCACTCCAGCCTGGGCAACAAGAGCAAAACTCCAACTCAAAAAAAAAAAAACAAAATTAGCTGGGCATGGTGGCAGGCGCCTGTAATCCCAGCTACTCGGGAGACTGAAGCAGAAAGAACTGCTTAAAACCCAGGAGGCAGAGGGTGCACTGAACTGAGATCACGCCACTGCACTCCAGCCTGGGCGACAGAGCAAGAGTCCGTCTAAATATATATATATTATATATATATATGAAAATAAAATTAGCCAGGCGTGGTTCCAGGCGCAGTAGTCCCAGCTACTCAGGAGGCTGGGGCAGGACAATCACTTGAACTTGGGGCAGAGGTTGCAGTGAGCCGAGATCGCGCCATTGCACTCCAGCCTGGGCAAGAGATCGAGACTCCGTCTTGCGGGGTGGGGGCGGGGGGCGGGAAGCCACATATTCAACTGGAATACAAACAGGTAAGTACTTAGTTACAATGACACAGGAAGTTTTCAAAGAAACTGGATACCAAAACCTGTTACCAAAAAAAAACCAAAAAAAAATGATCAAATGTTTCTTCATCTTACTTTTCCCCTTCAATCAACTACAATTAGACTTCTATTTCCACCACTCCAATGAACGGGTCTACTGGAAGTCACCAATAATCCCTAGGTCCTTAGCTTGTCAAATCCTGTGAGTACTTCTCTGTTACGTGACCTCTATATAGCATTCAACAGAGCTCACCACTCCGTGTTTTTTGTTTTTTGTTTTTTTTGAGACAGTGTCTAGCTCTGTCACCTGGAGTGCAGTGGCACAATCACTGCTTACTGCAGCCTCAACCTCCCAGACTCAAGTAATTCTCCCACCTCAGCCTCCTGAATAGCTGGGACTACCACAGGCATGTGCCACCAGACAGCTAATTTTCTATTTTTTGTAGACACAGGGTCTTACTTTGTTACCCAGGCTGACCACTCCCTTCTTGAAACACTTCTTTACTTGCCTTCTATAGCATCACTTTCTGGGTTTTCCACCTACCTCACTAGCTAGTCCTTCTCTTTCAAATTGCTCTTCTCTAGCCACAAACCATCCGTAGATGACCTCCTGATTAAATTCCATGACTTCAAATTCTATCTATTTCAGCTCAGAATTCTCCTAGGAATGCCAGGCATTTCTATCCAACTGCCTATCTAATTTCTCCATTTGGATACCTAATAAGTATCTCAAACCTGGCAGGACCAAAAGATATTTTTTTTTTTTTTTTTTTTTGGACAGAGTCTCGCTCTGTCACCCAGGCTGGAGTGCAGTGGCACAATCTCGGCTCACTGCAAGCTCTGCCTCCCAGGTTCATGCCATTCTCCTGCCTCAGCCTCCTGAGTAGCTGGGACTACAGGTGCCCGCCACCATGCCCAGCTAATTTTTTGTATTTTTAGTAGAGACGGGGTTTCACCGAGTTAGCCAGGATGGTCTCAATCTCCTGACCTCACCATCCACCCGCCTCGGCTTCCCAAAGTGCTGGGATTACAGGCATGAGCCACCGTGCCGGCCGACAATTTTTTTTTTTTTATTTTAGACAAGTTATCACTCTGTTGCCAGGGCTGAAGTGTAGTGGCACAATCACAGCTCACTGCAACCTCCACCCCCTGGGCTCAAGCCATCCTCCCACCTCAGCCCCTCAAGTAGCTGGGACCACAGGCATGTACCACCACACATGGCTAACTTTCTTATTTTTTGTAGACACGGGTTCTCTCTATCTTACCCAGGCTGGTCTGAAACTCCTGGGCTCAGGCGATCCTCTTGTCTCAGCCCCCAAAGTGCTGGGTTACAGGCATGAGCCACCACTGTCCAAGAATTCTAGACAATTATATTCTGCTAGGCTTACTCATCTCAATTAACAGCATCAACCATTTACTTCCCTGGTTGCTCCAGTCAATAATCTAGAAGTTATCCATGATTCCTTATTACCTGTAACAATCCCAAAGCAAGCCCTGTCAACTTCACTTCCAAAAGACATGCTAAATCTGTCCACCTTTCCACAGCTTTTATACCATCACCCCAGTCCAAGTTACCATAAAGTCTCATGTGATTCGTGCAAAGAGCCTTGTTACTGGTCTCCTTGCTTCCTTCTACAATCCATTCATTTTTGGAGATGGAGTTTCGCTCTTGTTGCCCAGGCTAGATTGCAATGGTGTGATCTCGGCTCACCGCAAACCGGGTTCAAGCAATTCTCCTGCCTCAGTTTCCTGAGTAGCTGGGATTACAGGCATGCGCCACCACGCCCAGCTAATTTTGTATTTTTAGTAGAGATGGGGTTTCCCCATGTTGGTCAGGCTGGTCTCGAACTCCCAACCTCAAGTGATCCACCCACCTTGGCCTCCCAAAGTGTTGGGATTACAGGCGTGAGCCACCGCGCCCACACTACAATCCATTTCTTTTTTTTTTTTTTTTTTTTTTTGAGACGGAGTCTCGCTCTGTCTCCCGAGCTGGAGTGCAGTGGCCGGATCTCAGCTCACTGTAAGCTCTGCCTCCCGGGTTCACGCCATTCTCCTGCCTCAGCCTCCCGAGTAGCTGGGACTACAGGCACCCGCTACCTCGCCCAGCTAGTTTTTTGTATTTTTTAGTAGAGACAGGGTTTCACCATGTTCGCCAGGATGGTCTCGATCTCCTGACCTCGTGATCCGCCTGTCTCAGCCTCCCAAAGTGCTGGGATTACAGGCTTGAGCCACCGCGCCCGGCCACTACAATCCATTTCTTTTTTTTTTTTTTTTTTTTTTTTTGAGACAGAGTCTCACTCTGTCGCCCAGGCTGGAGTGCAGTGGCACAATCTCGGCTCACTGCAAGCTCCGCCTCCCGGGTTCACGCCATTCTCCTGCCTCAGCCTCCTGAGTAGCTGGAACTACAGGCGCCCGCCACCGCGCCCGGCTAATTTTTTGTATTTTTTAGTAGAAACGGGGTTTCACCGTGGTCTCGATCTCCTGACCTTGTGATCCGCCCGCCTCGGCCTCCCAAAGTGCTGGGATTACAGGCGTGAGCCACCGCGCCCGGCTACAATCCATTTCTAATACAGCAACTGATCATTCTTTCTAGTCACAAATCAAGTCATATCATACTCAAACTTAAAAACTCCAAAGGAGGCTGGGTGCAGTGGTTCACGCCTGAAATCCCAGCACTTTGGGAGGCCAAGGCAGGTGAATTGCCTGAGCTTAGGAATTTGAGACCAGACTGGGCAACATGGTGAAATCTGATCTCTACCAAAAATACAAAAAAATTAGCCAGACGTAGAGGCGTGCACCTATGGTCCCAGCTACTTGAGAGGCTGAGGGGGGAGGATCCCTTAGCCCAGTGGTAGAGGTTACAGTGAGCCAAGATTGCGCCGCTGCACTCCAACCTAGGTGACAGAGTGAGACCCCATCTAAAAAAAAAAAAAACACTCCAAAGGAAACGAAACACCTTACCCTAGCTTCCAAATCTCACTGTCATGTAGCCTCTACCTTTCTCATCTCTGGTCATTCTCTCCTTCATTCACCGTATTCAAACAATATGGCCTGATTTCTGTTCCTCTAACATACCAAGTTCATTCCTCCTTAGGTGCTCTGCACTATAATGTTTGATCTGATCTTCATATACTCCTAGATCTTAAATGCCACATCCTCAGAGAGATAGTCTCCCAATCTAAAGTAGCTATTCATTTCATATTATCACATCCTCTATTTTTCTTTATAGTATTTATCATTAACTGATTTTTATTTTGTTTTATTTTTGAGATGGAGTCTCGCTCTATCTCGCAGGCTGTACAGTGGCACGATCTTGGCTCACTGCAACCTCCGCCTCCCGGGTTCAAGCAATTCTCCTGCCTCAGCCTCCCAAGTAACTGGGATTACAGGCATCCACCACCATGCCCAGCTAATTTTTGTATAAAAGTAGAGATGGGGTTTCGTCATGTTGGCCAGGTTGGTCTTGAACTCCTGGCCTCAAGTGATCCACCCACCTAGGCCTCCCAAAGTGCTGGGATTACCTTGCCCGGCCATTAACTGACTTTTTTATTGTTTTTTTGAGACTGAGTCTTGCTCTGTAGCCCAGGCTGGAGTGCAGTGGCACGATCTTGGCTCCCTGTAACCTCTGCCTGCCGGTTCAAGCGATTATCCTGCCTCAGCCTCCTGAATAGCTGGGACTGCAGGCTCATGCCACCACACCCAGCCAATTTTTGGTATTTTTAGAAGAGACAGGGTTTCACCATGTTGGCCAAGCTGGTCTTGAACTCCAGACCTCAAGTGATCTGCCTGCCTCGGCCTCCCAAAGTGCTGGGTTTACAGGCATAAGCCACCCATGCCCGGCCATTAACTGATTTTCAAAAAGCTGTCTGTTGCTGGACACGGTGGCTCACGCCTGTAATTCCAGCACTTTGGGAGGCTGAGGCCGGTGGATCACTGGAGGTCAGGAGTTTGTGACAAGCCTGACCAACATGGTGAAACCGCGTCTCTACTAAATACAAAAAAAACAGCCGGGCGTGGTGGTGCATGCCTGTAATCTGAGTTGCTTGGGAGGCTGAGACAGGAGAATTGCTCATACCTGGAAGGCGGAGGTTGTGGTTGTGGTGAGCCGAGATCGCACCATTGCACTCCACCCTGGGCAACAAGAGCGGAACTCCGTCTCAAAACACAAAAACAAAAAAAAGCTGTTTGTTGTCTGTTTGCCCTCACTGGAATGTATGCTCCATAACAGCAGGGACTTTGTCTATCTTGTTTTGTGTACCACCAATGCTGAAAACACAGTAGAAACTCAATATATTTGGCAGGCTTAGTTGTTAGGTGCTGACATTAAAAAGGTAAAAAAGGGCCAGGCACTCACACTTGTAATCCCAGCACTTTGGGAGGCCGAGGTGGGAGGGTCACTTGAAGCCAGGAGCTTGAGATCAGCATGGGCAATATAGCGAGACCTTGTCTTGGCCAAAAAAATTTTTTTTTCATTAGCCAGGCACAGTGGCTTGTGTCTACTCTCCTAGCTACTTGGGAGGCTGACACAAGAGGATCATTTAGGCCCAGGAATTTGAGGTTGCAGTGAGCTATAACAGCACCACTATACTCTAGCCTGGTGGAGAATTAAACTCTGTCTCAAAAAAGAAAAAAAAAACAGTCCGGACAACATATTGAGACCCCATCTCCACAAAATATTTTAAAAATTAGCTGGCACACTGGCTTGCATCTGTAGTCCTAGCTACTTGGGAGGCTGAGGCAGGAGGATTGCTTGAGCCCAAGAGTTTAGAAGCTGCAGTGAGTTATGACAATGCCATGGCACTCCAAGCCTGGGAACACAGTGAGATCCTGTCTATTAAAAAAAAAAGTGAAAAAGGCATAACCCCTACCTACAAAAAGCTCACAATCCAGATGAGGAAACAGAATGGCAATTAAATAACAAATGTAAGGAACATGCATTCTATTTTATAGAATGAGATGTTGCCCTTTAAACAACGTAAAAAACAATAATAAAGGTAATGTTAGCAGGATAGTAAAATGTCAGAGTAGCCCATCAGCAAGAGTGATTAATAGTGCCTTGGGAACAGGGAAGACTTCACAGAAGAAATTAACTATGAGCTAAATCCTAAAGCTTAATTAGGAGAGTCTTGGTTATGTTTGTTCAGATAATTGGTTATGTTTGTCTATTTTGGAAGAAATGTCCTTGGAAGAAAATAGCTTGAGCAAAAATACAATAAAGTGAGGCAGGATGATGGAATCAAGCATCTGCTACGTATCAGGCACCAGGGCCTTAAAGGGAAAGGGCATAAGTAATCTTACAGCTTAGGAAGATCACTCTTGTGGCAGTGTGGTGGACAGACTAGAGAGAGGTGATAAGCCTTGAGACATGCAGATTAGTTAGGAGGCTACTGTAACTGTTGAAATATGAAATAAAAAAGGTCTCATCCAAGAATTTGGCAATATGTTACAAACGAAAAAATGCAGATTTAGGAGACCTTCAATGTTAAAATCAGAACTGGGATCAACCAGATATGTCGGATAAAGGGTAAGGAGAAATCAAGGTCAAATTCAAATTTTTTTTTTATTTTTGAGACGGAGTTTCACTCTTGTTGCCCAGGCTGGAGTGCAATGGTGTGATCTCAGCTCACGGCAACCTCCGCCTCCTGGGTTCAAGCGATTCTCCTGCCTCAGCCTCCCGAGTAGCTGGGTGAGAGGGAAACCTTGTCTCAAAAAAACAAAGTGAGCTGGGCACAGAGGCTCACACCTGTAATCCCAGCACTTTGGGAGGCTGAGGTGACCAGCACTTGATCCCAGGAGTCCAAGACCAGCCTGGGCAACATGGCAAAACCCCATCTCTAAAAAAAAATATACCCACAAAAAATTAGCCAGGCATGGTGGCGCGCCATCTGTAGTGCCGGCGACTCAAGAGGCTTAGGTGGGAGGATCGCTTGAGCCCGGAGGCAGAGGTTGCAGTGAATTGTGATTGTGCCACTGAACTCCAGCCTGAGCTACAGAGAAGACTCTGTCTCAAAAACAAAACAGAACAAAACAAAAAACCCACAACTGCATTTCTAAGTAAAATAAATTCAAAAGGATTTAAATTTTCTAGACTTTTCACTTTTAATTATGTAAAACATATTAAAAAAGAAAATTAAGCTAAAAATTCAAATGTATTTAGAGAATTACATTTCTGGAATTAGTCTTTAAAGCCTCTCTTCTCCGCCCCAGACCAAAAAAAACACTCTTTTAGTGTTCAGTTCTAAGAGTTATCATAAATGCATAGTCGTGTAACCACAACCACAATCAAAACATGGAACAGTCATGTCACCCCCCAAAAATTTCCTCATACTACCTCTTTGCAGTCAAACTCTCTACATTTTTTTTTTTTTTTGAGACAGTCTCGCTCTGTCACCAGGCTGGAGTGCAGCGTGGTGCCATCTCAGCTCATGGCAACCTCCGACTCCCAGGTTCAAGCGATTGTCCTGCCCCAGCGTTCCGAGTAGCTAGGACTACAGGTGCGCGCCACCATGCCCAGCTAATTTTTGCATTTTTAGTAGAGACGGGGTTTAATTACATTGGCCAGTCTGGTCTTGAACTCCTGACCTCGTGATCTGCCCGCCTCGGCCTCCCAAAGTGCTGGATTACAGGCGTGAGCCACCGCACTTGGCCACTCTCTCTCTACAGTTTTTTTTTTTTTTTTTTTTTTTTGAGATGGAGTTTCACTCTTGTTGCCTAGGCTGGAGTGCGATGGTGCCATCTTGGCTCACCGCAACCTCTGCCTCCCGGGTTCAAGCGATTCTCCTGCTTCAGCCTTCCTGAGTAGCTAGGATTACAGGCAAGCGCCACCACACCCGGCAAATTTTGTATTTTTAATAGAGACGGAGTTTCTCCATGTTGGTCAGGCTGGTCTCAAACTCCCGACCTCAGGTGATCTGCCCCAACTCGGCCTCCCAAAGTGCTGGGATTACAGGCATGAACCACTACACCCGGCTCACTCTCTCTCTACTCTTATCCCCAGGCAATCACTGATCTGTTCCCCACTGTCCTTATAGTTTTGAGTTTTCCCCAGAACATCATACAAATGCAGTCATACAGACTACAGCCTTTTGAGTTTTGTTTCTTTCATTGAGCATAATACCAATGAATTTCATTCACGTTACTGCATATGTGAATAGTTCCTTTTTATTGCTGAAGAGTATTCCATTGTGTAGATATATCACAGTTTATCCATTCCCCAGCTAAGAGTCATTCAGGTTCTTTCCAGTTTGTGGTGACTATAAATAAAGCTGCTGTAAACAGTCACAGACAAGTTTTTTTGTGAACACAGATTTTTATTTCACTTGAATAAATACTTAGGTCATATTTATTTATTTATTTAGGAGACACAGTCTCACTCTGTCTCCCCGGCTAGAGTACAGTGGCGCAATTTCAGCTCACTGCAACCTCCACCTCCCAGGTTCACGCGATTCTCCTGCCTCAGTCCCCAAGTAGCTGGGACTACAGGCACATGCCACCACACTGAGTTAACTTTTGTTTTTTTTTTTTTTTTCTGTCAAGACAGAGTTTTGCCATGTTGCCCTGGCTGATCTCAAACTCTTGAGATCCAGTGATCTGCCTGCCTTGGCATCCTAAAGTGTTGGGATTAAAGGCATAAGCCACTGGGTCCAGCCCATTTTTTTAATGGTGTTGTTTGCTTTCTTCTCGCTGAGTTTTGAGCTCCTGATACTTTTTTTGTTTTTTTTTTTTTTTGAGATGAAGTCTAGCTCTATCACCCAGGCTGGAGTGCAGTGGCACGATCTCGGCTCACTGCAACCTCTGCCTCCCAGATTCAAGTAATTCTCCTGCCTCAGCCTCCCAAGTAGCTGGGATTACAGGCATGTGCCACCACGCCTGGCTAATTCTTTTTGTATTTTTAGTAGAGACGGGGTTTCACCATATTGGCCAGGCTAGTCTCGAACTCCTGACCTTGTGATCCACCTGCCTCGCCCTCCCAAAGTGCTGGGATTACAGGCACGAGCCCCCGTGCCCGCACCTTTTTTTTGAGAGCGTGTCTTGCTGTTGCCCAGGCTGCAGAGCAGTGGTGCGATCTCGGCTCACTGCAACCTCCACCTCCCAGGTTCAAGAGATTCTCCTGCCTCAGCCTCCTGAGTAGCTGGGACTATAGGCGCAAGCCACCATGCCTGGCTAATTTTTTGTATTTTTAGTAGAGATGAGGTTTCAATGTGTTAGCCAGGATGGTCTCGATCTCCTGACCTCGTAATCCACCCACCTTCGCCTCCCCAAGTGCTGGGATTACAGGTGTAAGTCACTTCGTCCAACCTCTTTATACATTTCTAATATGACCTGCATGTCTGATATATAATTGGCAAACATTTCTCCCAGTGTGTTGCTTATATTTTCATCTACTTGATAGTCTACTGTAAAGCAAAAGTTTTTAATTTTGATGAAATCCAATGTATCAAATTTTTATTTTATGGATCTTGCTTTTGGTGACATATCTAAGAACTCTTTGCCTAACTCAATGTAATAAGGATTACCTGTTATCTTCTTTTAAATCTCTTATAGTTTAGGCCGGGCATGGTGGCTAACACCTGTAGTCCCAGCACTGTGGAAGGCTGAGGTAAGCAGATGGCTTGAGTCCAGGAGTTTGAGACCAGTCTGGGCAACATGGCAAAACCCCACCTTTATTTAAAAAAAAAAAAAAAAAAATTAAAATTAAAACAAAATAATAAAAAAATTTATAATTTTACAAATTACATTTAGGTGTAATTGTTGAGATGACTATTCTTTCTCCACTGAATTGCCCTTGCACCTTGGTCAAATATCAATAGCCATATTTAATAGTGTGAATCTGTTGTTTTTGTTTTTTTTTTCTACGGAGTTTTTTTCCAGGAGTTTGAGCCACCGTGCCCGGCCAAAGTGTCTCCTTTTAAGTAGGGGTTAGCTTCCTAGATTTACTTAAAGAAAAAAACAATGCAGGGCCGGATGCAGTGGCTCACGCCTGTAATCCCAACACTTTGGGAGGCTGAGGCGGGCGGATCACGAGGTCAGGAGATTGAGACCATCCTGGCTAACAGAGTGAAACCCCGTCTCAACTAAAAATACAAAAAAATTAGCCAGGCATGGTGGCGGGCACCTGTAGTCCCAGCAGCTCGGGAAGCTGAGGCAGGAAAAAGGCGTGAACCCGGGAGGCGGAGCTTGCAGTGAGCCGAGATCAGGCCACTGCACTCCAGCCTGGGCAACACGGCAAGACTCTGTCTCAAAAAAAAAAAGAAAAAAAGAAAGAAAAAAACGATGGAGGTATTAGAAGGATTAGAAATCTAACATCTATTTTTCAAGATTCTTGTTTTTAATTTTTTTTTTTTTTTTTTTGAGACAGAGTCTCGCTCTGTCACCCAGGCTGGAGTGCAGTGGCACCATCTCGGCTCACTGCAAGCTCCGCCTCCGGGCTTCACGCCATTCTCCTGCCTCAACCTCCTGAGTAGCTGGGACTACAGGCGCCCGCCACCACGCCCAGCTAATTTTTTGTATTTTAAGTAGAGACAGGGTTTCACCGTGTTAGCCAGGATGGTCTCGATCTCCTGACCTCGTGATCCGCCCGCCTTGGCCTCCCAAAGTGCAGGGATTACAGGCGTGAGCCACCGCACCCAGCTCAAGATTCTAATTTTTCACTTGCACAGCTGTTCTGAGATTTCCTGCAGTTGTCCAGAGGAAAAGAAAAATGTTTTATATAAAGATATGTATCATTCTTTAGTACAACAGAGTTGAAAACCCATTTTTCATAAAAGACAAGCTATTCATTCCAAACAGTGACAATAAAATGTTAAGCTTCTTGTACTTTACAAACAATGGTCCCTCTGCTGCCAATGATCTTCCTCTGACTCTTCACCTAAATCGTACTCATCCTTCAGGTCTTTGGACAATCCTCCATCCACAAGCCTTCCTTGATTCTCCCCAAATATGGGTTAAGGGTTAACATATTTTCATTACACTCTAAAGACCTCTATCATCACTCTTAACTCTGTGATTGAGAGTTAACTTGTTTCTCCCATCAGGACATAAACTCTAGGTGGGTATGAAGGAGAAAACACTAAATACTTATATTTTAGCTCCTAGCACAGACAGAGCAATACGTAAGTTTTTGTTCTTAATGACCAATTGCGCCGGGCGTGGTGGCTCAAGCCTGTAATCCCAGCACTTTGGGAGGCCAAGACGGGCGGATCACGAGGTCAGGAGATCGAAATCATCCTGGCTAACACGATGAAACCCCGTCTCTACTAAAAAGTACAAAAAACTAGCCAGGCAAGGTGGCGGGCGCCTGTAGTCCCAGCTACTCGGGAGGCTGAGGCAGGAGAATGGCGTGAACCCGGGAAGCGGAGCTTGCAGTGAGCTGAGATCCGGCCACTGCACTCCAGCCTGGGCAACAGAGCGAGACTCCGTCTCAAAAAAAAAAAAAAAAAAAAAAAAAGACCAATTGCTTTGAATAACAGCAAGAAGGGGGAGAAGTTGAAAACAGGATGTCCTACCTTGCAAACAAGCTATAAAAAGAATCCTCAAAAAAAGTGGAAAGTGATGCCAGTTAAAAAAGAAAGGCTGGGCACAGTGGCTCACACCTAAAATCCTAGCACTTTGGGAGGTTGAGGCAGGAGGATCACTTGAGGCCAGGATTTTGACAGCACCCTGAGCAACACAGTGAGACTCTGTTTCAATTAAAAAAAAAAAAAAGGGAAAGGGGCCAGGCACAGTGGCTCAGGCCTGTAACCCCAGCACTTTGGGAGGCTGAGACAGGCGGATTACAAGGTCAGGAGTTCAAACCCAGGAAACGGAGGTTGCAGTGAGCCGAGATCGCCCCACTGCACTCCAGCCTGGGCGACAGAGGCAGACTTCCTCTCCAAAAAAAAAAAAAAAAAGACAAGTTCTACTGGGCATGGTGGCTCACGCCTGTTATCCCAGCATTTTGGGAGGCCGAAGCAGGTGGATCACCTGAGGTCAGGAGTTTGAGACCACCCTGGCCAACATGGTGAAACCCCGTCTCTACTAAAAATACAAAAATTAGCTGGGCATGGTGGTGTGCACTTGTAGTTCCAGCTACTTGGGAGAGGCAGGAGTATTGCTTGAATCCCGGAGACTAAGGTTGCAGTGAGCCGAGATCGTGCCACTGTACTCCAGCCTGGGCGACAGAGTGACACTTTGTCTCAAAAAAAAAAAAAAAGTTCACAAAAAAAAAAAATTGAAAAATAAGGAAAAGGACTAGTACTGTACTATGAAGTAGTAGTTGTCATGCCACATTCCTGCAAGGCTAATCTCTCAAAGATATGAATGAACAACATATAAAGCAACTGAAGCTTGGACTCACAGGGTCATCAATCTGACTTTAACTACTAATATGTCAATGACTACTAAATCTGTATCTTCCTTCTGAACCTTTCTACTCAAGACCTATATATATATCCGGAAGCCTATTGGATTTGCTATTGGATTTCCCAGATACCTCAAATACTACACACCAAAATCAAACTTATTTCCCTCAAATGTAATACCCTCTTTTACTCTTGTATTCCCTAACTTGGTTAATGACATCACATTCCACTTAATTGTCCAAGCCAGCAATTTCAACTCCATCGTTGACAACTCCTTCTTCTCTACCCATTCCCCAATATAAAGTCAATGAGATCCTTTTAGTTACTCTCCTAAAAAGTTCTTCAGTCTGTCTACAATTCCACCATGACTACTGTGCCTGATATCTTCAATATCTCTCAAGTCATCACACCAGTCTCCCAACCAACTAGTCTCCCTACAATCAATTGTGCCTTTTAAAATCTAACTTCTACACTGTCAACAGTTACTTCTACTTAAATAGTGATCTAAACATGTTCCTTACCTGGTTTAAAAACTCTTCCATGACTCCTCAGCACCTACAAAATAAAATTCAGACCCCTTACTAAGGTCACCCATAACTGGAATCCAACCCATCTCTCACCTCACTTCCTTCTATTCCTTCCTCATACCCCATGATCTTGCCACATTAAACTAGTCCACATGTCCATACTTCTTGCACATCTGTATCTTTGTACAAGCTATTTTTCTCACTTCAAACAGTCACTTTTCCAATCCTTTTTTTGGCTGACTCAGCCAAATTGTATTCCTCCTTCAAGACCCAACTGACTCTCTAGGAAGTCTTCTCTAACTTTCCCCTCCCACTACAAGGCAGAGCTAATGTTCCCATAGCACTTAGTACAGATCTCTATTACAGCACTTATTGTACTGACTCAGAACTATTTATGTGCTGGTCTCTAATTAAAATGTGGCTGCTCTTTACAACTAATTGATACAACAAGTTACAAATTTCTTTGTTGCTTCTTCATTCCCACTGCTTCACTTGGCTAGCCTTAAAAACAAAAAAAAAGGCTGGGTGTGGTGGCTCACGCCTGTAATCCCAGAACTTTGGGAGGCTAAGGCGGGCGGATCACGAGGTCAGGAGATCGAGACCATCCTGGCTAACACGGTGAAACCCTGTCTCTACTAAAAATACAAAAGATTGGCCGGGCGCGGTGGCTCAAGCCTGTAATCCCAGCACTTTGGGAGGCCGAGATGGGTGGATCACGAGGTCAGGAGATCGAGACCATCCTGGCGAACACAGTGAAACCCCGTCTCTACTAAAAAATACAAAAAACTAGCCGGGCGAGATGGCGGGCGCCTGTAGTCCCAGCTACTCGGGAGGCTGAGGCAGGAGAATGGCGTAAACCCCGGAGGCGAAGCTTGCAGTGAGCTGAGATCCGGCCACTGCACTCCAGCCCGGGCGACAGAGCGAGACTCTGTCTCAAAAAAAAAAAAAAAAAAAAAAAAATACAAAAGATTAGCCAGGCTTGATGGCGGGCACCTGTAGTCCCAGCTACTCGGGAAGCTGAGGAAGGAGAATGGCGTGAACCCGGGAGGCGGACCTTGCAGTGAGCCGAGATCGCACCACTGCACTCCAGCGTGGGCGACAGAGCAAGACTCCGTCTCAAAAAAAACAAAAAACAAAAAAAAAAAAGGTGAACTCTTTTTCTTTTTTTTTTCTGAGATGGAGTCTCACCCTGTCTAGGCTGGCGTGCAATAGCGCGACCTTGGCTCACTGCAACCTCCACCTCCCAGGTTGAAGCGATTCTCCTTCCTCAGCCTCCTGAGCAGCTGGGATTACAGCTGCCTGCCACTAAACTCAGCTAATTTTTGCTTTTTGTTTTCTGGGATTTTTTTTGAGATGGAGTCTTGCTCTATTGCCCAGGCTGGAGTGCAGTGGCGCGATCTCAGCTCACTGCAACTTTCACCTCCCGGATTCAAGGAATTCTCAATCCCAGCCTCCCAAGTAGCTGGGATTACAGGCGCCTGCCACCACGCCCAGCTAATTTTTATATTTTTAGTAGAGACGGGGTTTCACCATCTTGGCCAGGATGGTATTGAACTCCTGACCTCGTGATCTGCCCACCTCGGCCTCCCAAATTGCTGGGATTACAGGTGTGAGCCACTGCATCCGGCCAACAGTGAACACTTTAAAAATGATTTTGTCATTAATATTTTAATTCCCTCCCAGCGCCTAGCACAAGATATAACACACGATAGACACTTAAATATTTGCTGAAGTTGATTGCTGAAAGGATCAACTCCAACATTTTTCAACGAGGCCACAGAACCCACAAAGCTTATGATTCAAGCCTAGTTATGGCTTACTGGTAGAAAAAAAGACATTACACAAATTCGCAAATTGATACTTATGTTGTTTCTAGATTTGCATATTTTTCCCAACTAGTTTCAGGGTCAGTTCCCAGAAAATTGGTAACCAAGTAAATCTTTTAAACAAAACACTTATTTTTGTTGTTGTTTTAAATAGGGTCTCACTCTGTCTCCCAGGCTGGAGTGCAATAGCGTGATTACAGCTCGGATTACTGCTCACTGCATCCTTGATCTCTTGGACTCAAGTGATCCTACCACCTCAGCCTCCCAAGTAGCTGGGACTATAGGTACATGCCACCACACCCAGCTCATTTTTAATTTTTTGTAAAGGGAGGGTTTCACCATATTACCCAGGCTGGTCTGGAACTCCTGGGCTCAAGTGATCCTCCTCCTAGGCCTCCCAAAGTGCTGATATTACAGGCATGAACCACCATGCAGACCAAAATCACTTCTTATTTTTATTTATTTTATTTTTTTCAGAGTCTCCCTCTGTTGTTGCCCAGGCTGGAGTGCAGTGGCGTGATCTCTGCTCACTGCGACCTCCGCCTCCTGTCTTTAAGCGATAAGCAAGTCTCCTGCTCAGCCTCTCGGATAGCTGGGATTACAGGCGTCCACCACCACGCCCAACTAATTTTTGTATTTTTAGTAGAGATGGGGTTTCACCATATTGGCCAGGCTGGTCTCGAACTCCTGACCTTGTGACCCACCCGCCTCGGCCTCCCAAAGTGCTGGGATCACAGGCGTAATCCACCGTACCTGGCCCTAAATCACTTCTTAAACGACCTGTATTTTCCCATGAAATAGTATGATCCAGTGTTGTACCAAACCACCATTTAATAATTGAGCCAGCACACACCTGTAATCCCAGCACTTTGGAAGGCCGCAAGGTGGGCTTGTAGCAGGACAAGGTGCAGACAAAACCCCTCAGACACCGAATTAAAGAAGGAAGGGCTTTATTTGACCGGGAGCTTTGGCAAGACTCACGTCTCCAACAACTGAGCTCCCCAAGTGAGCAATTCCTGTCCCTTTTACGGGCTCACAACTCTAAGGGGGTCTGCGTGAGAGGGTCATGATCAATTGAACAAGCAGGGGGTACGTGACTCTGGGCTGCATACACCAGTAATTAGAACAGGACGGCCGGGCGTGGTGGCTCAAGCCTGTAATCCCAGCACTTTGGGAGGCCAAGACGGGCGGATCACGAGGTCAGGAGATCGAGACCATCCTGGCTAACACGGTGAAACCCCGTCTCTACTAAAAAAATACAAAAAACTAGCCAGGCGAGGTGGTGAGCGCCTGTAGTCCCAGCTACTGGGGAGGCTGAGGCAGGAGAATGGCGTGAACCCACGAGGCGGAGCTTGCAGTGAGCTGAGATCCGGCCACTGCACTCCAGCCTGGGCAACAGAGCGAGACTCCGTCTCAAAAAAAAAAAAAAAAAAAAAAAAAAGAACAGGACAGGGATTTTCACAGTGCTTTTCTATACAATGTCTGTAATCTATAGATAACATAACCTATTAGGTCAGGGGTAGATCTTTAACTACCAGGTCCAGGGTGTGGCGCCGGGCTGTCTGCTTGTGGATTTCATTTCTGCCTTTTAGTTTTTACTTCTTCTTTCATTGGAGGCAGAAATTGGGCATAAGACAATATAAGGGGTGGTCTCCTCCCTTAGGCTGATCACCTGAGGTCAGGAGTTCGAGACCAGCCAGGCCAACATGGCAAAACCCCATCTCTACTAAAGTACAAAAATTAGCCAGGCATCGTGGCGGGCACCTGTAACCCCAGCTGCTCAGGAGGCTGAGGCAGGAGAAGCTTGAACCCAGACGGCAGAGGTTGCAGTGAGCCGAGATTGCGCCCCTGCGCTCCAGCCTGGGCAACAAGAGTGAGACTCCATCTCAAAAAGTAAACAAATAAATAAATAAAAATTAAAACAAAAATTGAACCAGCAAAGCAGATTACTTATTTCCCTCCTTGTATTAAATGCATCTTTAATAAAGAAAAGTTAGTATTTTTCTTGTTAAATTGTAGTCCTTTTCACTATAAGTCACAGAGCTTTGACAGGGAAACAATCAAGACCTTGAGAGGTAATAAGACAGAAGTAGATATTAAATACTTCTTTTTATTTTGTTTTGTTTTTGTTTTTTGAGACGGAGTCTCACTCGCTCTGTCGCCCATGCTAGAGTGCCGTGGCACGAGCTTGGCTCATTACCACCTCCACCTCCTGGATTCAAGCGATTCTCCTGCCTCAGCCTCCCAAGTAACTGGGATTACATGTGACCACCACCATGCCCAGCTAATCTTTGTATTTTTAGTAGAGACGGGGTTTCACCATGTTGACCAGGCTGGTTTCAAACTCCTGACCTCAAATGATCCACCCACCTCAGCCTCCCAAAGTGCTAGGATTACAGCAGTGAGCCAACATGCTCGACCAATAATTTTGTTTTTAAACATAATGTTTTTAGGCCGGGTGCAGTGGCTCACACCTGTAATCCCAACACTCTGGGAGGCAGAGGCGGGTGGATCATTTCAGATCAGGAGTTCGAGACCAACCTGGCCAGCATGGTGAAACCCCATTTCTACTTAAAATGCAAAAATTAGCCAGGCGGTTAGTGCCGTGCCTGTAATCTCAGCAATTCAGGAGGCTGAGGCAGGAGAACTGCTTGAGCCTGGGAGGCGGAGGTTGCAGTGAGTTGAGATGACACCACTGCACTCCAGTCTGGGCGACAGAGTGAGACCTTGTCTCAAAAAAATAACAAATTAATAAATAGAATTAAAAAAAAAAAAAAAAAAGATTTTCAGCTGGGCGTGGTGGCTCACAACTGTAATCCCAGCACTTTGGGAAGCCAAGGCAGGCAGATCGCCTGAGGTCGGGAGTTCGAGACTAGCCTGGCCAACATGGTGAAATCCCATCTTTACTAAAAATACAAAAATTAGCCAGGTGTGGTGGCGTGCGCCTGTAATCCCAGCTACTCGAGAGGCTGAGGCCAGAGAATCACTTGAACCCAGGAGGCAGATGTTGCAATGAGCTGAGTTCTCGCCACTGCACTCCACCCAGGGCAACAGAGTGAACCTCGGTATCAAAAAAATAGAATAAAACAAGGCAGGGCATGTTGGCTCACACCTATAATCCCAGCACTTTGGGAGGCCGAAGCGGGCGGATCATGAGGTCAGGAGATCGAGACCATCCTGGCTAACACAATGAAACCCCGTCTCTACTACAAATACCAAAAGAAATTAGCCAGGCATGGTGGCGGGCGCCTGTAGTCCCAGCTGCTCGGGAGGCTGAGGCAGGAGAATGGCGTGAACCCGGGAGGCGGAGCTTGCAGTGAGCTGAGATCGCGCCACTGCACTCCAGCCTGTGCGACAGAGCGAGACTCCGTCTCAAAATATTAAAAAAATAATAAGAAGCAGCAGCCAATAAATATTTCTTTTAGCCCCTGCTATGTCAGAGATTCACAGGAAGTCCTTAAATCTCCAAAGCTCCTGTCCCACTTTGGAAAAACTTCTCACACAACAGGCAATCAAGATACTAGTCCACCCCTTTTTCTTTCCCAGGGGAAGAAATCCTCATTTTGTAAGGTCATTTACTGCATAAAAGTAACCACAAATACAAAAGAGAATAGAAGGAGAGGAGGACAGGAAATTCTCATCACAGCTGAACAAACCTCTATTATTTTAACGTAACTTGGGTGGCATTTATGGGCTTATTTGAACTGATGGAAATTTCCAGTAGGGGTAAAAATGCATTACCAACATTAAAAATAAATGTCCAACTATTAAAAAATAAAATAAGATGGCTAGGCCAGCTTCAACACTTTATACTCTACTTAATGTATAACATTTTATACTCTACTCCATGTAGTAGTCAAAGATGGAATAAATTTTTGTAATGACCCATCACAATAGTAACAAATGCTTTCTTTTTAAAACCATTATCTTAAAGAAAGAAAAGTGAAACACATTTTACCAGAAGTTAAAAACAACCAGGTTCATTTTCCCCATTCCTATAAAATAATACACTCCTCTTATTTGTGAATCTTCAAGAACCTAGTATAGCCCCTCCCTACCTTTACTCAGGTAAAAGACAAATCACTCATTGATTTCCAAAAGGCCTTGACAGTTCAAGGTCTCAATCCTCAGAGCCAGCAAAGCTGAAGCGTCTATGTCCTTTTAAAAGGAGTCTGCATCTCTATTTTAGAAACCATTTTCTCGCTGGGCTTGGTAGCTTACGCCTGTGATCCCAGCACTTTGGGAGGCGGAGGCAGGCGGATCACCCGAGGGCAGGAGTTCGAGACCAGCCTGACCAAAATGGCGAAACCCCATCTCTACCAAAAATACAAAAACTAGCCAGGCATGGTGGTGGGCGCCTGTAATCGCAACTACTTGCAGGCTGAGGCAGGAGAATCGCTTGAACCCGGGAAGTGGAGGTTGCACGCAGCCAAGATTGCGCCACTGCAGTCCAGCCTGGGCGACAGAGTGAGACTCTGTGTCAAAAAATAAATAAATAAGCTGGGCGCGGTGGCTCACGTCTGTAATCCCAGCACTTTGGGAGGCCGAGGCGGGTGGATCACGAGGTCAGGAAATTGAGACCATCCTGGCTAACACGGTGAAACCCCGTCTCTACTAAAAATACAAAAACTTAGCCGGGTGCGGTGGCGGGCACCTGTAGTCCCAGCTACATGGGAGCCTGAGGCAGGAGAATGGCATGAACCCGGGAGGAGGAGCTTGCAGTGAGCCGAGATTGCGCCACTGCATTCCAGCCTGGGCGACAGAGCGAGACTCCGTCTCAAAATAAATAAATAAATAAATAAAATAAAATAAAATAAAAAGAACCCATTTTCTCTCTCCATAAACACATAGTTTGACTGTCCTCTGCTTTGTCTACATTAAAAAACAACGTCTCAGGAGTGTTTCTTCAGCCTCTCAGGAAAACCAGACACCTCTTAGGTTCCTCTTCTGAGATATTCCACCTGGGAGATCCCACTGATAAGCAGGGTAACAAAAAGTAGAGTTAGAGGGCTGCTGTATGCATATCTGACCTCCAAAATAGAGACAGGTCCCCAGAGCAGCCAGAAACTCCTTTGCAAAGGAAAACTTTTTATAATTTAAAAATAATAAAATGGGCCAGGCGCAGTGGTTCACACCTGTAATCCCAGCACTTTGGGAGGTGGGGGGGGGGTGCGGATCACCTGAGGTCAGAAGTTCAAGACCAGCCTGGCCGGCAATGGCGAAACACTGACTATACTAAAAAAAATGCAAAAATTAGCCAGGTATGGTGGCGCGTGCCTGTAATCCCAGCTACTAGGGAGGTTGAGGCAGGAGAATTGCTTGAACCCAGGAGGCGGAGGTTGCCGTAAGCCAAGTTCGCACCACTGCCCTCCAGCCTGGGCGAGAGAGCAAGACTCCTTTCCCCACCTCAAAAAAAAATTATAATAGGCCGGGCGCGGTGGCTCAAGCCTGTAATCCCAGCACTTTGGGAGGCCGAGACGGGCGGATCACGAGGTCAGGAGATCGAGACCATCCTGGCTAACACGGTGAAACCCCGTCTCTACTAAAAACTACAAAAAACTAGCCGGGCGAGGTGGCTGGCGCCTGTAGTCCCAGCTACTCGGGAGGCTGAGGCAGGAGAATGGCGGGAACCCGGGAGGCGGAGCTTGCAGTGAGCTGAGATCTGGCCACTACACCCCAGCCTGGGCGACAGAGCGAGACTCCGTCTCAAAAAAAAAAAAAAAAAAAAAAAAATTATAATAAAATAAAATGAAAATAAAGATAACAAAATAGCCAGGCACAGTGGCTCACGCCTGTAATCCCAGCACTTTGGGAGGCCGAGGTGGGTGGATCACCTGAGGTGAGGAAATCAAAACCAGCCTGGCCAACATGGTGAAACCCCATCTCTACTAAAACTACAAAAATTAGCCAGGCATGGTGGTGAGCATCTGTAATCCCAGCTACTTGGGAGGCTGAGGCAGGAGAATGGCTTGAACCTGGGAGGTGGAGGTTGTTGCGAGCCAAGATGACACCACTGCAGTCCAGCTTGGTGACAGAGTGTGACAGAGCAAGACTCTGTCTCAAAAATAAAATAAAACAAACAAATTGTATTTTCACATCCCTCACTGGGCAGCCCTCCCAGGTTGTCTCAAACTAGTTTTCACAACTCTTTTTTTTTTTTTTTCCAGACAGAGTCTCGCACTGTTGCCCAGACTAGAGTGCAAATGGCGCTATCTCAGTTCACCGCAACCTCCGCCTAACGGGTTCAAGTGATTCCCCTGCCTCAGCCTCCCAAGTAGCTGGGATTACAGGCGCCCGCCACCACACCCGGTTAATTTTTTGTATTTTTAGTAGAGACGGGATTTCACTATGTTGGCCGGGCTGGTCTCGAACTTCTGACCTCATGATCTGACCTCAGCCTCCCAAAGTGCTCGGATTACAGGCATGAGCCACCGAGCTGGGCCTTTTCTCAACTCTTTTTTTTTTTTTTTTTTTTTTTTTTTTTGAGAAGGAGTCTGGCTCTGTCGCCCGAGCTGGAGTGCAGTGGCCGGATCTCAGCTCACTGCAAGCTCCGCCCCCCGGGTTGACGCCATTCTCCTGCCTCAGCCTCCCGAGTAGCTGGGACTACAGGCGCCCGCCGCCTCGCCCGGCTAGTTTTTTGTATTTTTTAGTAGAGACGGGGTTTCACCATGTTCGCCAGGATGGTCTCGATCTCCTGACCTCGTGATCCGCCCGTCTTGGCCTCCCAAAGTGCTGGGATTACAGGCTTGAGCCACCGCGCCCGGTCTCTCAACTCTTTAAAGCACGTTAGTGCCAACTATATTACAAGGCAACCTGAGTTAGCTATGTTCAGTAAGTATTTTAACAGATTGGCCCTCCATCCTTTTGGGTGAGGAGCTGCACACCGTTTGTAAAAACGCCAAAGAGTACGGTATTTTTCCTACAGAAGTCTGATGGCTAATTCGTCACATTACAGAACTGGTAGTTCTGCACATGATCTGCTATGCCCATACAGAAAACACGTATGTGTCTACTGAGGTTTTACAAACAATATGCTTCTTACCTTAACAGAGAAATCAGTCATTCCATTAACAATGGTAAGGTCTAACTTCCAGTATATTGTTGGTGACACATTAACATCAGCATAGTACTTACAATTCACAATTTGCATAAACAATCTCAATTACATAGGTGATGCTTGCAATAGCCCGTTTGAAGCATGACATCTTCCTGGTGTTCAGAAAGGTTAAGTGGGACCTTCTCAAGGTTACCTAGCAGCTTTATCAATGGTGGACTTCCTTTCGAACCTGCCTGACTCTAAGCCCCTACACCTCTTTTCCCTAGACCCCTCCCAGCTTTCAAAAGAGGGCTCCCGACTCCCATCCTCTACCCAGACCAGCCTATTACTCCAGGATACCGACCCTTCCTCTGCCTGGTTCAGAGGTGGCTTCTTCAGCTCCAACAGAGCTTTCATCCTCTACCACCCTCCCCTCGCGATCATTCTCTGAAATAAGCGGAAAAGAAGAGGCGACCAAAAGCTCCTGGAGGAAGGGATGATACAAATGGGCTGCTTCACTCCACAGCACGCAAACCCTTCCCATTCCACCAACCTATCTAGCTCTGCGGCCACCTGTGTCCCAAATTCTCCCATCATCACCTCAAACTGTACCTCCCCCACGCCCTTCCGTCTCCCACAGTCAGAGCCCACCCCACAAAGTCATGTATCCTTCCGCCAAGTTACCCTCTTCCCACGCGTTGTCCACTCCCCCTCCACCACTACTCACGGTCGGTGACTGGGCCCGGCCCTCATGGCTGCTCCTTTGCCGCCCGCCGCCACCACTTCGCCAGGTCCCGGCCCCTCAGTCACCGGCGCCGCTGTCGGGACTAGCAGGAGCCGCTCCTGCGCCTGCGCAGCGTGGAGCGCCTGGGCCCTTTCAGGCCGCACGCGCCTGCGCAGCCCCTGCCGGGGGCGTCTTCCTCAGTGCCTGATGGTCTCGACCCCTGGGTCTCTAGTGGACATGAAACTGGCCTTGAAGAATTCTGAGGCTTAGAGAGTCTGGCGGCTGCCGCAGGGTACGCCTCTGGAGTACTGTGCCTAGGTTAGTAAACTCTTGGATCGCGCTTCCCCAAGGAGCCACACACTTACTGGCCCTTCCAGAATTCTGCATCCTACTTGCACTTAAAGGCCTGAATTCAGGTGCTCTGAGGTGACCACTGATGATAAATTTGGGGTTTTTTTGTTTGTTTGGTTTTTGTTTTTTTATTTTTTGAGACGAAGTTTCGCTCTTGTCCAGGCTGGAGTGCAATGGCGCGATCTCGGCTTACAGCAACCTCTGCCTCCCGGGTTCAAGCGATTCTCCTGCCTCAGCCTCCCGAGTAGCTGGGATTACAGGCATGCGCCACCACGCCCACCTAATTTTGTATTTTTAGTAGAGACAGGTTTTATCATGTTGGTCAGGCTGGTTTCCAACTCCCAACCTCAGATGATCCGCCCGCCTTGGCCTTCCAAAGTGCTGGGATTACAAGCATGAGCCACTGCACCCGGCCTGGGTCTTTTTTTTTTTTTTTTTTTTGAGACGGAGTTTCGCTTTTGTTGCCCAGGCTGGAGTGCAGTGGCGCGATCTCAGCTCGTTGCAACCTCCGCCTCCCGGGTTCAAACGATTCTCCTGCCTCAGCCTCCTGAGTAGCTGGGATTACAGGCTTACGCCACCACACCCGGCTAATTTTTGTATTTTTAGTAGAAACGGGGTTTCACCATGTTGGCCAGGCTGGTCTCGAACTCCTGACCTCAAATGATTCGCCCGTCCCGGCCTCCCAAAGTGCTGGGATTACAGGCGTAAGCCACCATGCTTGGTCAAATTTGGGTCTCTTTCAAGAAGATGATCGTGTCTAGAATGTATCAGGAGTAATTATGTAAAGGCAGCTTTCCCATCCTAGAATACGCTACTAGCCAGGAGGTGCAATGAAGTCCTGGGGACCTTGTCAAAAGGAGGTGACCTCACCTAGAATGCACTGGGGACACCGCTAAGTTCAGTACTTTTATCAAGCACATGCTGTTTATTGGACAGAAATGTTCTAGGCATGGCGTGTGTGCTATTGAGAAATTTGCAGGCAAATAGTCCCCTACTTTCCAGCTCTCACTGTGAGCCTGGCCCTTTTTCAAACTGGGAAAGGAAAACCAGACCTTTAGTCCAGTGAGGCCCAACTGTCAGTCCCTAGACTACAGTCCCTAGACTACTGTGCTGCTTTGGCATAGCCTGACAAGAGACTAAGCTCAACTGAGTCCTGAGAATTCAACAAAACAGACTTGAAAGCAGCAGGCAATGAACAGCAACCAAAGGGAAGAGGAGGTACAAGACTAAAGTCTCTCCTCATCACCACGGCTCTATTTTCTCTCTCAACTCCAGCGCTGGTCTCCTCTCTTCAGAGTTTGGACACATAAGGCCCAAGATATAACGTAAGGAGGTAAAAGAGAAGAAAAAAAGATGACAAGTTGAGTGCTCAGTGAGGAATGTTAAAAAAATAAAAATAAAGCTGGGCATAATAACTCATGCTTGTAATCCCAACATTTTGGGAGACCAGATTGGGAGGATTGCTTGAGCCCAGCAGTTAGAGACCAGCCTGGGCAACATAGGGAGACCTACCTCTACAAAAAATTTTAAAAATAGTGGCCAGGCCGGGCGCGGTGGCTCAAGCCTGTAATCCCAGCACTTTGGGAGGCCGAGGCGGGCGGATCACAAGGTCAGGAGATCGAGACCACAGTGAAACCCCGTCTCTACTAAAAATACAAAAAATTAGCCGGGCGCGGTGGCGGGCGCCTGTAGTCCCAGCTACTCAGGAGGCTGAGGCAGGAGAATGGCGGGAACCCGGGAGGCGGAGCTTGCAGTGAGCCGAGATCGCGCCACTGCACTCCAGCCTGGGCAACAGCGTGAGACTCCGTCTCAAAAAAAAAAAAAAAATAGTGGCCAGGCAAGGTTGCTTATGCCTGTAAGCCCAGCACATTGGTAGGGTGAGGCAGGCGGATCAGCTGAGGCCAAGAGTTCCAGACCAGCCTGGCCATCAAGGTGAAAACCTGTCTCTATTGAAAAAATACGGCTGGGCGCGGTGGCTCAAGCCTGTAATCCCAGCACTTTGGGAGGCCGAGACGGGCGGATCACAGGTCAGGAGATCGAGACCATCCTGGCTAACCCGGTGAAACCCCGTCGCTACCAAAAAATACAAAAAACTAGCCGGGCGAGGTGGTGGGCACCTGTAGTCCCAGCTACTCCGGAGGCTGAGGCAGGAGATGGCGTGAACCCGGGAGGCGGAGCTTGCAGTGAGCTGAGATCCGGCCACTGCACTCCAGCCTGGGCGATGGAGCGAGACTCTGTCTCAAAAAAAAAAAAAAAAAAGAAAAGAAAAGAAAAGAAAAAAAGAAAAAATACAAAAACTTATCCAGGCATGGTGGCGGGCACCTGTAGTCCCAGCTACTCAGGAGGCTGAGGCACGAGAATCGCTTGAACCCAGGAAGGGAGGTTGCAATGAGCCAAGATCGCACCACTGCACTCCAGCCTGGATAACAGAGTGAGACTCCATTTCAATTAAAAAAATAAATAGGGCCGGGCACAGTGGCTCACATCTTTAATCCCAGCACTTTGGGAGGCCAAGGCAGGTGGATCACGAGGTCAGGAGATCGAGACCATCCTGGCTAACACAGTGAAACCCCCTCTCTACTAAAAATACAAAAAAATTAGCTGGGCGTGGTGGTGGGTGCCTGTAATCCCACCTACTCGGGAGGCTAAGGCAGGAGAATGGAGTGAAGCCAGAGGCAGAACTTGCAGTGAGCCGAGATGGTGCCACTGCACTCCAGCCTGGGCGATAGAGCGAGACTCCATCTCAAAAAAAAAAAAAAAAAAAATTAGCTGGGCGTGGTGGTGGGCGCCTGTAGTCCCAGCTACAGGGGAGGCCTAGGGAAGAGAATGGCGTGAAACCGGGAGGCGGAGCTTGCAGTGGGCCGAGATTGCGCTACTGCACTCCAGCCTGGGTGACAGAGCCAGACTCCGTCTCAAAAAAAAAAAAAAAAAAGGAAAGAAAGAAAAAATAAATAAATAGGCTGGGCACAGTAGCTCATCCCTGTAATCCCAGCACTTTGGGAAGCCGAGGTGGGCAGATCATGAGGTCAGGAGATTGAGACCATTCTGGCTAACACAGTGAAACCCCATCTCTACTAAAAATACAAAAAATAAGCCCGGCGTGGTGGCATGTGCCTGTAGTCCCAGCTACTCGGGAGGCTGAGGCAGGAGAATGGGGTGAACCCAGGAGGCGGGGGTTGCAGTGAGCCGAGATCATGCCACTGCACTCCAGCCTGGAGGACAGAGGGAGATTGTGTCTCAAAAAATAATAATAATAATAGATAAATAAAAATAAAAATTAAGGCCGGGCATGGTGGCTCACGCCTGTAATATCAGCACATTGGGAGGCCGAGTAGGGGCAGATCACCTGAGGTCGGGAGTTCCAGACCAGCCTGATCAACATGGAGAAACCCCATCTCAACTAAAAATACAAAATTAGCCAGGCATGGTGTCACATACCTGTAATCCCAGTTACTCAGGAGGCTGAGGCAGGAGAATCGCTTGAACCTGGGAGGTGGAGGTTGCAGTGAGCCAAGATCGTGCCATTGCACTCCATCCTGGGCAACAAGAGCAAAACTCCGTCTCAAAAAAAAAATAATAATAACTGGGCGTGGTGGCTCATGCCTGTAATCCCAGCTACTTGGGAAGCTGAGGCAGGAGAATTGCCTGAACCCAGGAGGAGGAGGTTGCAGTGGACCAAGATCGCACCACTGCACTCCAACCTGGGTGACAGAGTGAGACTCCCTCTCAAAATACATAAATAAATAGGCTGGGTGTGGTTGCTCACACCTGTAATCCCAGCACTTTGGGAGGCTGAGGTGGGCGGATCACCTGAGGTCAGGAGTGCAAGACCAGCCTGGTGAATATGGTGAAACCCCATCTCTACAAAAATACAAAATTTAGCCAGGCATGATGTTGGATGCCTGTAATCCCAGCTACTCAGGGGGCTGAGGTGGGAAAATCAATTGAACCCGGGAGGTGGAGGTTGTAGTGAGCCGAGATTGCGTCACTGCAATCCAGCCTGGGTGACAGAGCAAGGCACTGTCTCAAAAAGAAAAATAAATAAATAAATAAATAAGGGCCAGGTGTGGTGACTCACGCCTGAATCCCAGCATTTTGGGAGGCCGAGGTGGGCGGATCACGAGGTCAGGAGTTCGAGACCAGCCTGACCAACATGGTGAAACCCCCGTCTCTACCAAAAATACAAAAATTAGCCGGATGTAGTGGTGCACACCTGTGGTCCCAGCTACTTGGGAGGCTGAGGTGGGAGAATCACTTGAACCCTGGAGGCAGAGGTTGCAGTGAGCCTAGACTACACTCCACTACACTCCAGCCCAGGCAACAGAGTGAGACTGTGTCTCAAAAAAATTATTTTAATTAAAAAAAAAAAATGTTCGGCCGGGCGCGGTGGCTCAAGCCTGTAATCCCAGCACTTTGGGAGGCCGAGACGGGCGGATCACGAGGTCAGGAGATCGAGACCATCCTGGCTAACACGGTGAAACCCCGTCTCTACTAAAAAGTACAAAAAACTAGCCAGGCGAGGTGGCGGGCGCCTGTAGTCCCAGCTACTCGGGAGGCTGAGGCAGGAGAATGGCGTGAACCCGGGAGGCGGAGCTTGCAGTGAGCCGAGATCCAGCCACTGCACTCCAGCCTGGGCGACAGAGCAAGACTCCGTCTCAAAAAAAAAAAAAAAAAAATGTTCAGGCCGGGTACAGTGACTCATGCCTGTAATCTCAGCACTTTGGGAGGCTGAGTAGGCAGAGTTCGAGACCAACCTGGGCCACATGGTGAAACCCCATCTGTACAAAAAATTTACCAAAAAATTAGCTGAGTGTGGTGGCCTGTGTCTGTAGTCCCAGCTACTTGGGAGGCCGAAGAGGGAGGATTGCTGGAGTCTGGGAGGCAGAGGTTGCAGTGAGATTCAACCATTGCACTCCAGCCAAGGGGAGCCAGACTCCATCTCAAGTAGAATAAAATTTTCCTCTTAAAAAAGAAAAGAAAATCCTCTATTAACCCCACAGCCCTCTCCTGCTCAGCATTGGCCCTTAATATCCAAGGGTTCAGCATCTAGGAATTCAACCAACTGAAGAACAAAAATATCTGAGGAAAGGCCAGGCATGGTGTCTCATGCCTGTAAACTCAGCACTTGAGGAGGCCGAGGCAGACGATCATTTGAGGCCAGGAGTTTGTGACCAGCCTGGGCAACATAGTGAGACTCCAGCCAGGCGCGGTGGCTCAAGCCTGTAATCCCAGCACTTTGGGAGGCCGAGACGGGCGGATCACGAGGTCAGGAAATCGAGACCATCCTGGCTAACACAGTGAAACCCCGTCTCTACTAAAAAATACAAAAAAAAAACTAGCCAGGCAAGGTGGCGGGCGCCTGTAGTCCCAGTTACTCGGGAGGCTGAGGCAGGAGAATGGCGTAAACCCGGGAGGTGGAGCTTGCAGTGAGCTGAGATCCGGCCACTGCACTCCAGCCTGGGCGACAGAGTGAGACTCCGTCTCAAAAAAAAAAAAAAAACATAGTGAGACTCTGTCTCTGCAAAAGATTTAAAAATTAGCCAGGCGCGGGGGCTCACGCCTGTAATCCCAGCACTTTAGGAGGCCAAGACAGGCGGATCACGAGGTCAGGAGATCGAGACCATCCTGGCTAACACGGTGAAACCCCGTCTCTACTAAAAATACAAAAATTAGCTGGGTGCAGTGGCGGGCGCCTGTAGTCCCAGCTACACGGGAGGCTGAGGCAGGAGAATGGCGTGAACCCGGGAGGCGGAGCTTGCACAGAGTGGAGATTGCACCACTGCACTCCAGCCTGGGCGACAGAGTGAGACTTCGTCTCAAAAAAAATAAAAAAAATAAAATAAATAAAAAAAAATTAGCGCGGGGCGTGGTATCTGACACCTGTAATCCCAGCACTTTGGGAGGCCAAGGTGGGCAGATCACTTGAGGTCGGGAGTTTGAGACCAGCCTGACCAACGTGGAGAAACCCTGTCTCTGCTAAAAATACGGAATTAGCCGGGTGTAGTGGAACATGCCTGTGATCCCAGTTACTCGGGAGGCTGAGGCAGGAAAATCACTTAAACCCCGGAGGCAGAGGTTGCAGTGAGTTGAGATAGTGCTACTGCACTCCAGCCTGAATGACAGAGAGAGACTCCGTCTCAAAAGAAAAAAAAAAAAAGGAAAAAGAAAAAATCTAAAACTTCCCTGACCCCAAGTTACAAGGTGTAACTTTATCTTTCTTACTAAAATAGTGTAGTATAGTGGGCCGTGCGTGGTGGTTCATGCCCATAATCCCAGCACTTTGGGAGGCTGAGGCAGGCGGATCACGAGGTCAGGAGTTCGAGGCAAGTTTGGCCAACATGGAGAAACCCTGTCTGTACTAAAAATACAAAAAATTAGCCAAGCATTGTGGTGTACGCCTGTAATCCCACCTACTCCAGAGGCTAAGGCAAGAGAATTGCTTGAATCTGGGAAGTGGAGGTTGCAGTGAGCAGAGATTGTGCCACTGCACTTCAGCCTGGGCGACAGAGCAAGACTCCATCTCAAAAATAAATAAATTAATTAATTAAAGAAAAACAAAATAGTGTAGTGAAGATGGAGGAGAGAGAAGCAGATGGGGTCTGCGCATGTTGGCTCATGTCTGAAATCCCAGCACTTTGGAAGGCTGAAGTGGGTGACTTAAGCCCTAGAACAGTGTCTGGCACATAGCAAGTACTCAATAGATTTTTGTTGAGTGAGTGAATAAATGACATCTTTCTCTGGGTTGGCTCTCCCCTTCTGGTATCGACATGACTGCAGCAGCTCCAGATATTATGTCTTCTTACATCCGGCTCCAGTGGGAAAGAAGCAAAATTCTCCTTGTACCTTTTATCTCCTTGGGTTATATGCCCATCCCTAAAACAATCATCATGGGCAAGAGAATGTTATATGCTGATTGAGTTGGTTCCGGGTTGTGTGCTCCCTGCCTGGAGTAAGCCTTATCCATCCACATAGTCTGAGTTTGGAGTAGGGGTGTTTCTATGGATAACCATATTGTATATAATGAATTAATGATTGGCAGGGGAAAAATCCACTATTCTGCCCTTGGTAAGAAATTCAAGTAGGGGCCCAGGCACGGTGGCTCACGCCTGTAATTCTAGCACTTTGGGACACCAAGGAAGGTGGATCACGAGGTCAAGAGTTCAAGACCAGCCTGGCCAAGATGGTGAAACTTCGTCTCTACTAAAAATTTAAAAAATTAGCTGGTGTGGTGGTGGGTGCCTGTAATCCCAGTTACTTGGGAGGCTGAGGCAAGAGAATCGCTTGAATCTCCCTGGTAGAAGAACCGCCAGGGAGGCGGAGGTTGCAGTGAGCCGAGATTGGGCCACTGCACTCTAGCCTGGGTGACAGAGCAAGACTCTGCCTCAAAGAAAGAAAAAAAAAGAAATTCAAGTAGGGAAATGGCTCAGAAAACCCACAGTGGTTCAAATACAGGAATATATGCTGTTGTCATATATATAGTCTCCAGCAGGGGACGCCCCCTTCCCCTCTCCCCTGGGAGCCAAGAGTCTAGACTGGGCCACCAGCCCATACCCCCAGTCCAGGCAGCATTGATTCTCCACCAGAACTGAGCTCAGGTTCACTGGGGGATGACTCAAGAAAGCACTGTAATTGACACTTAGCAGTTTTCTACTCTTCAGACCCAAGGCCATGGAGCCTTGAGTAGAGTTTTTTGTTTTTTTTTTAATCAGCATCTCTATTTTCTCTTTGACCCCAATTCCTTCTCTGCTACTCTCTACACCCCAGGAACTCACCAGCCGGGAGCAGGCGGCAGCTAATTTTGGTACCACTTAAGGGTTTCCCATTCTGGCCCCCCTTCTACTCTCTCACCCCCAAATATTTGTATCTGGAGTGTTTTCTTCCAAGAGGCTGCAACACCCAAGGCTGGTACCTCTCATAACCAACCCACAGAAGCGCTCACCTCCCTTTAGGAATTGGCCAAATTTGGCATTTTTTTCATGACAGCCTGCCATTCCTAGATGTTTTCTACATTAAAGAAGAAGAAAAAAGGCCGGGCGCGGTGGCTCAAGCCTGTAATCCCAGCACTTTGGGAGGCCGAGACGGGCGGATCACGAGGTCAGGAGATCGAGACCATCCTGGCTAACATGGTGAAACCCCGTCTCTACTAAAAAATACAAAAAACTAGCCGGGCGAGGTGGCGGGCGCCTGTAGTCCCAGCTACTCGGGAGGCTGAGGCAGGAGAATGGTGTAAACCCGGGAGGCGGAGCTTGCAGTGAGCCAAGATCGCGCCACTGCACTCCAGCCTGGGTGACAGAGCCAGACTCCGTCTCAAAAAAAAAAAAAAAAAAAAAAAAAAAAAGAAGAAAAAAAATCACTGTTTTCTCCTTAACTTCAAGCTACCACTCTCTCCTCTTCCCCTATAAGGGAAGAGAAAACAAAAAGTTGAAATATAAAAATTCCCCTCCTCACCAGGTGCAGTGGCTCACACCTGTAATCCCAGCACTTTGGGAGGCTGAAGAGGGTGGATCACCTGAGATTGGGAGTTCGAGACCAGCCTGACCAACATGGAGAAACCCCGTCTCTATTAAAAATCCAAAAAATTAGCCAGGCATGGTGGCACATGCCTGTAATCCCAGCTACTCAGGAGGCTAAGGCAGGAGAATCACCTAGAACCCGGGAGGTGGAGGTTGCAGTGAGCCGAGGTCGTGCCATTGCACTCCAACCTGGCCAACAAGAGTGAAACTCTGTCTCAAAAAAAAAAAAAAAATTCCCCCTCCTCCCATTATTCAAGTTATTGTCATCACTCTCTTCTCTGCCCCATAAAGCTGTGAAGCCCTTTGCCTCACTCTTGACAGCGTGAGGGGCCAGTGGGCAGGGACTGTGGTTTGAATATCTGAATTGTTTTTCCTTCCACTCTGGGTACTTGCTCAGGCATTGGGGTCTCCTCACTCTTGGCCACATGAGTTTCTTTAGAATCCCAGCACTTTGGGAGGCCAAGGTGGGTGGATCACCTGAGGTTGGGAGTTCGAGACCAACCTAACCAACATGGAGAAACCCTGTCTCTACTGAAAATACAAAATTAGCCAGGCGTGGTGGTGCATGCCTGTGATCCCAGCTACTCGGGAGGCTGAGGCAGGAAAATCACTTGAACCCGGGAGGTGGAGGTTGCAGTGAGCCAAGATCGTGCCATTGCACTGCAGCATGGGCAACAAGAGCGAAACTCCATCTCAAAATTAAAAAAGGAATTACTAGGCATGGTGGCAGCAGGTCTGTAGTCACAGCTACTAGTGGGGTTGAGGTGGGAGGAATGCTTGAGCCATGATTGCACCACTGCACTCCAGTCTGGGTGACAGAGCAAGACCCTGTCTCAAAAAAAAATAAATAAATAAAAGAGAGAATGGGAGGAGAGAAATTGAGGATAGCCAGAATATACAGTTGTGTCTTCCCAGGGAATTTAGATACTATAATTTCCACCCTCCCATCCTATGGATACCAAAATCTGCTGATTCTCTTGTAGTAAGAGATGACTTTAAGTCATCTCTAGATTACTTATAATATCTAATACAATGTAAGTGCTATATAAATAGTTGTTATACTGTATTGTGTCATATTTTTGTTATTTTAGAGATGAGGTCCCCGAAGTCCCGTGATAGAGATTTCTGTCTGTTTTGTTCACTGATGTATCCCCAGCACGGGACAGAGCTTGCTAGTAGATGCTTTATACATCTTCCTCCATAGTCAGGCATGTTAGCACATGCCTGTAGTCCTGGCCACTCAAGAGGGCTGAAACTGGAAGATCGCTTGAACCCAAGAGTTTCAGGTTCCAGTGAGCTATGATCATGCCACTGCACTCCAGCCTGGGCAACAGAATGAGCACTGACTCTAAGAACCTTCCTTCCTAAACTCCCCTCTACCAAGGTGTATCTCTGTTTCAAGTGTTTGATTTAGAGGCTACAAAGGATGAAGAGGGCTCAAGGCCTCAAACAGACCAAGGTAAATGGAGTTTCTCTGGCTGCTAGAGTGGTCTAGGAGAGCTTAGGTGGCTAAGCTGCTTCTTCCTCCTTTGCAAACCCTCTGTTTTTTCTCCATAAAGGAATGACCTCAGATAGGAGACAGTAGCCGAAGCTTACAGGAGGGAAATCCACACCTGCTCTTCATCCCAAACACCGACCCAAGGACCACTCCTTGCAGGAGCCTAGTATAAAGCAAAGGTGCAGACAGCCCGGGGCCACCGCTGGCCTCTAGGGCAAGGCAAAGTAAGGCTGGGAGAGGATCCTGCAGGCCAAAGGATGAAAAGGACTAGGAACAAACAACAACAAAACCCTTATGGGGACAGGCGGAACAGCGCCCCCTTCCAGTCCCACAACCATTCCTCCCTCGATGGAAGGACGATTTCTGCTATTTGGCCTCATGGGAAATGTAGTTTAGGTGACGTGGCCAGAAGGGCCTTTTACAAAACTTTGGCAGAAGAAAAAAATACGTTGTGTAAGGGAGTCCAAAACTACCACCATGCTTGCACAGACTCTAAATACACATTTCCCCCCTTCCTTTGCCTCGACCAGTCTCCAGAGCGGTTCCTCCTCCCGCCCACATCCCCTGTGTCTCGGTTTTCCATTTGGGCCGACCTACCTCTCTCCTACTCGCTGGTTCGTCAGCCGCTCCACCTCTCTCCTACTCGCTGGTTCGTCAGCCGCTCCGTTCAATCGTAGGAACGCTCTTGGTCGGTTCCCGGAGTGCCTTGCGGCTGTAATGGCTGCCCCCAGTTGGCGCGGAGCTGGGCTTGTTCAAGAGGTGTTAAGGGTCTGGCAGGTGGGCCCTCATGTCGCGAGGGAGCGGGTGATCCCTTTTTCCTCACCCTTAAGCTTCCAACGGAGGTGCGTGTCCTGCGTTGCGGGGTCCGCTTTCTCTGGTCCCCGCTTAGCTTCGGCTTCTCGGAATTATGGCCAGGGCTCTGCCCTGGACCACTTCCTCGGATTCTCTCAGCGCGACAGTTCGGTGACTTCTTGCGTCCCCGCGGTGTCCATGCACAGAGGTAAAGAGCCCTGATAGGTTTGCCCGGAACTGTCACGTTTTTAGCACTGAAAGGTTTCTGGGGATATTGTCTTCGATTCTATTTTATAGAAAACGATGTTGAGGCCCTGACAGGGACGAGCAATGAAAAATCTCACAGGAGAGAAATAACAGTTTGAGTCGGAGAAGGAAACGATCTGGTCACAACCAGAGGCGCTCACTAAGGAGCATGAGATTGAAGGGCCACAGACAAAGCAGAACTATGGCTCTGCACCCTGACATGGGAAGCAAATTTGATCCAATAAATGCATGTTGGGCTTCATCTACTTGTCAAGACACAGTTGCACCTGGAAAATAGCACACTTTATTCTTCATAGTCCGGTATTGGAGACTGGACACAAACTGGTCATTGCAAAATGGCATCATAAGGAGACAATATAAAAAGACTGGGCCCTCTCCCTTCTTGACCCCTAGCCCTGCCTCCCGTCCCTCCTTCAGAAAAAAAAAAAAAAAAAAGACTGGGAAAGCTTGCAGAGCCTTCATAGCGCCCTTAGTAGGGTGAGAGAATGACGGCTGAGGAATTATTTGGCTTTGTGTAGTCCAGCTTGCTTAAATGTACATACACTTCTCAGGCACAGCTACACATTAGAATTACATGCAGTAATTGACTATTAAGTGCCAGGCATTGTGCTGAGTTGTTTTACACAATTGCTAGTCATCAAAAAAAATTATAAGCTGGTAAGTAGGTACCGTTAATATCAACTCGATTTTACATATGAGAAAACTAAAGGGCTCAGAGAGTTACTTTATAAATTAATGTAAATTAAGGGCCAAACAAAGTCTCAAAGTCAGGTCTAGGTGCCTTCAACCTGGTGCACTAATTTTGTATCCCTGCTCCCTTTGTGGGCGGGCAGGAACAAGCACCTGACAGGAAATCCAGATTCCACTGTGTCTCACGCCTCTTCCCACTTGCACGTAGATGAGCAGGATCTCCTCTTGGTCCATCACCCTGATATGCCTGAGAATCCCCGGGTCCTACGAGTAGTCCTCCTGGGAGCCCCGAATGCAGGGAAGTCAACACTCTCCAACCAGCTACTGGGCCGAAAGGTATGCTACACCCTTGACCATCCTACCCTTTACATCTTTTACTTCTTGCCATGCCTTCAGGGATGGTCTTGAAGGGATCTGGTACCTCACTGAGACTCCTTTGTTCATGGCAGGTGTTCCCTGTTTCCAAGAAGGTGCATACCACTCGCTGCCAAGCTCTGGGGGTCATCACAGAGAAGGAGACCCAGGTGGTGGGTACCTACAAAGGGAGTCCTTGAAACAGGACAGGGGGTGAAGCTAAGAGGGTCTCCCTTACCATCAGCCTTGAAGAAGATGATGGTTACATTCATTTATCTGAGGAAAGGGGGTTTCTTTTTTTCTTTTTTTTTTGGAGATGGAGTCTCACTCTATCACCCAGACTGGAGTTCAGTGACTCTATGTTGGCTCACTGCAAGCTCCACCTCCTGGGTTCACGCCATTCTCCTGCCTCAGCCTCCCAAGTAGCTGGGACTACAGGCGCCCGCCACCATACCTGGCTAATTTTTTGTATTTTTAGTAGAAACGGTGTCTCACCATGTTAGCCAGGATGGTCTTGATGTCCTGACCTCGTGATCAGCCTGCCTCGGCCTCCCAAAGTGCTGGGATTACAGTCGTGAGCCACCATGCCCGTCCAGGAAAGGGGGTTTCCTCTTCCTTTAGGCATGGTACAGTTCTGTCTCTACCTTGCCCTCCCCTGGCATCTAGTCAGAAAGATTTCATTCTCTTTTTTTTTTTTTGAGATGGAGTTTCACTCTTGTTGCCCAGGCTGGAGTTCAGTGGCACAATCTCAGCTCACCACAACCTCTGCCTCCCGGGTTTAAGTAGTTCTCCTGCCTCAGCCTCCCGAGTAACTGGGACTACAGGCATGTGCCACCACGCCCGGCTAATTTTGTATTTTTGGTAGAGATGGGGTTTCACCATGTTGGCCAGTCTGGTCTCAAAACTCCTGACCTCAGGTGATCCACCCGCCTCGGCCTCCCAAAGTGCTGGGATTATGAGCATGAGCCACCACGCCCAGCCGATTTCATTCTGTTTACTGTTTCCTAATCTTCCTTATATTCACAGTCATCGTCTTTCTCCAAGATGCCATCAAAGCAGAATGGTAAAAACCTAAGGTCAGCCTGGGTGCAGTGCACATATCCCAGCACTGCGGGAGGCCAAAGCGGGTGGATCACTTGAGATCAGGAGTTCGAGACCAGCCTGGCCAACATGGTGAAACCCTGTCTCTACTAAAAAAATACAAAAATTAGCCGGGTGCAGTGGTGCACACCTGTAATCCCAGCTACTCAGGAGGTTGAGGCAGGAGAACTGCTTGAACCCAGGAGGCAGAGGTTGCAGTGAGCCAAGATGGTACCACTGCACTCCAGCCTGGGCGACAGAGTGAGACTCCGTCTCAAAAAAAAAAAACAACAAAATATAAACCTAAAGTCAATAATAGCTTGACTGAGGAGGGAGGGCAGGCTCCTGACATCGCAGGTAGCCTCTCTCTCACTTCCCAGTCATAATCTTTTCTTCTGGGGTCTGGGTATCTCACTTTCCTGATTTTAGATTCTACTTGACACACCTGGCATTATCAGTCCTGGTAAACAGAAGAGGTAATGGTGGTGGAATTGGGGTGGATATGGGGGGAGGTACTGAAACAGGGTGGGGAGATTCCATTATAGGGGCTGGAAAACCCCTTTACCATACAACATCCCTCATCAGAAATGCCTGAGTCATAAGACCCTTCCTGACTGATGTATGTCTGTCCCTCAGGCATCACCTGGAGCTCTCTTTGCTGGAAGATCCATGGAAGAGCATGGAATCTGCTGATCTTGGTTAGGTTCAGGATGGGAACTTTAAGCCCAGTTTACAGGGGTCATGGCCTTTCATTCCTTGGTAGTTTGTGGGGCGAAAGCCAAGCCCATACCATGTAAGTTTTTGTCAGGGCAGGAGGAAGAGTGACCATTTCCTTTTCCTTCTTCTTGCCTTGCCATCTTCCAGTTGTGGTTCTTGTGGATGTCTCAGACAAGTGGACACGGAACCAGCTCAGCCCTCAGTTGCTCAGGTGCTTGACCAAGTTCTCCCAGATCCCTAGTGTCCTGGTCATGAACAAGGTGAGCACTACCCATCCGAGGAAGGGGTCTACTTCCCTCCAAGTTGCCTATCTCTGACCACACACCCTTTGCCCATCCCCCATGTCCAGATAGATTGTCTGAAGCGGAAGTCAGTTCTCCTGGAGCTCACGGCAGCCCTCACTGAAGGTGTGGTCAACGGCAAAAAGCTCGAGATGAGGCAGGCCTTCCACTCACAGCCTGGTACCCGTTGCCCCAGCCCAGCAGTTAAGGGCCCACACACACTATCTGTGGGAAACCCTCAGAGGATTGGCTGGCCCCACTTCAAGGAGATCTTCATGTTGTCAGCCCTAAGCCAGGAGGATGTGAAAACACTAAAGGTCAGTTAGTCTTGGCCATAGCCTGGCCCTTGGTTTCTACCATATGAAGACAGCCCTCTAATTTCCTCCTGGAAGCAAAAATGAGGAGAAAAGTCCTGGTTGGGATTAAGATGCCCGTCTATTCCCTCTGTTCCCACAGCAATACCTCCTGACACAGGCCCAGCCAGGGCCCTGGGAGTACCACAGTGCAGTCCTCACTAGCCAGACACCAGAAGAGATCTGCACCAACGTTATCCGAGAGAAACTCCTAGAGCACCTGCCTCAGGAGGTGCCTTACAATGTACAGCAGGTACAGAGTGAAGGGTTCTGGGGGCTCTCTACCAGACACACACCTTTACCCAGGAGTATGACTGACTAATCTTTTGTCTCCCTGTACAGAAGACGGCAGTATGGGAGGAAGGACCGGGTGGGGAGCTGGTTATCCAACAGAAGCTTCTGGTGCCCAAAGAATCTTATATGGTAAGTGAGATTAGGCTCAGAGGAGAGATCAAGACTATGTTTGACAGGAGTTCTTCCCCTAGCTTGGAGCCCTGAGAGCAGGACCATGTCCTTCTCTCTTTTTTCTTTTTCTTTTCTTTTTTTTGAGACAGTCTCTGTCACTGAGACAGAGTCACTGTCACTGACAGTGCTCTGTCACTGAGGCTGGAGTACAGTGGTGGGATCACAGCTCACTGCAGCCTTGACTTCCCACGCTCAAGCAATCCTCCCACCTCAGCCCCCTGAGGAGCTGGGATCAGCTAATTTTTTTATTTTTTATTTTTTTTGAGACAAAGTCTGACTCTGTCATCCAGGCTGGAGTGCAGTGGCACGATCTCTGCTCACTGCAACCTCTGCCTCCTGGGCTCAAGTGATTCTCCTGCCTCAGCCTCCCAAGAAGCTGGGATTACAGGTGCCCACCACCACGCCCAGCTAATTTTTTGGTTTTTTTTTTTTTTTTTTTTTTGAGACAGAATCTTGCTCTGTGCCCCAGGCTGGAGTGCAGTGGCGTGATCTCGGCTCACTGCAAGCTCCGCCCCCCCGGGTTCACGCCATTCTCCTGCCTCAGCCTCCCGAGTAACTGGGACTACAGGCGCCCGCCACCTCGCCCGGCTAATTTTCTTGTATTTTTAGTAGAGACGGGGTTTCACCGTGTTAGCCAGGATGGTCTCGATCTCCTGACCTCGTGATCCGCCCGTCTCGGCCTCCCAAAGTGCTGGGATTACAGGCTTGAGCCACCGCGCCCGGCCTAATTTTTGTATTTTTAGTAGAGACGAAGTTTCACCATGTTGGCCAGCCTGGTTTCGAACTCTTGAACTCAAATTGTCCGCCTGCCTCAGCCTCCCAAAGTGCCGCCTGACCATCCGCTAGTTTAAAAAAAAGTTTTGTAGAGAAAGGGTTTCACTATGTTGCCCAGGCTGGTCTCAAACTCCTGGGCTCAAGCAGTCCACCCACCTTGGCCTCCGAAAGTGCTGGGATTAATGGGTGTGAGCCACTGCACCTAACCCTCTCCTTTTTTAATTTTTTAATCTCTTTTGAGCCAGGGTCTTGCTCTGTCACTCAGGCTGGGGTGCAGAGGCGCAATCTCAGCTCACTGCAACTTCTGCCTCTCGGGTTCAAGTGATTCTCCTGCCTCAGCCTCCCAAGTAGCTAAGATTACAGGTGCCCACCACCATGCCCAGCTAATTTTTTGTAGAGACAGGGTTTCACCATGTTGACCAGGCTGGTTTTGAACTCCTGACCTCAGGTGATCTGCCCGCCTCAACCTCCCAAAGTGCTGGGATTACAGGCATGAGCCACCGCACCCGGCCACCCTCTCTTTTTTTTAAAGAAGGGTTGCACTTTTACCCAGGCTGAACTCAAACTCCTGTTCTCAAAGGATCCTCTCACCTCAGCCCCCCGAATAGCTGGGACTACAGGCATGTGCCATCATTCCTGTCTTCCTTCTCTTTCATATACCCTCAGAAACTGCTGATTGGTCCGAAGGGCCATGTGATCTCCCAGATAGCACAGGAGGCAGGCCGCGACCTCATGAACATCTTCCTCTGTGATGTTGACATCCACCTGTCTGTGAAGCTCCTCAAGTGACCACCCTCTACTGATCCTCCCAGGACATTCCAGCTCAAGCTGCTGGCAGGAACTGACCAGATCTGTCCTTGGCTGGGGACCCTCCAGGGACTGGTGAGAGACATGAACACTGACTGGCTGCTAGCTGGCCTGGCCCTGCTGAGTCTGCACAGTCCCTGCCCAGCTGTGTCTCCTGTTGGAAGAAGGAACTGGCCTTAGCTCAGTTTCCAGGTGGTTCCTCTGCCTGGGACCACAGCTACAAAGGTGTAGCTAAGAAGATGGCTCATTGGTGGGAGCAATATCACCCTACCTCCAGCTAGCTATGGGCCCAGAGTTTCTCCCTGAGTCGCTGTTGCTGGTAGGGAGATTTTCTCTTCCCGCCCTCACTTCCTTCACCTTGAACTTGGATAAGAACTCGTGTCTCCTGAATGAGGTAGCGCCTTCCCTCTGCTCCCCAATTCTTGATCTCTCCCACCCCATCCCTCTCCCCAGTCTTGGATACTAATAAAAGACAGGCATTCTGGTTCTCATCTTTATTCCTTTTATTTATTTATTTTTATTTTTTAATATTAGGGACTGAGTCTCACTATGTTGTCTAGGCTGGTCTCAAACACCTGGGCTCAAGAAATCCTCCTGCCTTGGCCTCTGAAAGTGGTGGGATTACAGGCTTAAGCCACTGTGCCTGGCCGCATCTTTATTTCTTTACAACAGGAAAGAGAACATGTATCTATTCCCTCCCCTACCCGCCATCCCATGCCCTCACCCCGCCTTGTTTGAGCTGGAGTCTCCCTTCCAGTAGTCAGCTCCAGGGTCCTGAGTTCTCTTCCTGGCACGTTTTCTGGATATAGCAAGAGAACCCTTACCATTACTAAACTCAGTAATGGTAACGGTTTCCTTGCCATTCCCAAGTGCCCTGGCAGTCAGTAGGCTGTGACAGGCTGAGCGGAGAGCTTCTTGGGCTTGCAGCATCTCTCCTGTCCTCCTCGTCAGGCTCCAGAGCTGGGGGTGCCCGGACTAGTACATCATCTATACTGTAGTGTCTCATCACAAACTTACAGTATATGATGATATCCCAGCCAGGGCCCCACTGAGGGTACAGGAAGCATGGCTTGAAAAGTACTGTGGGGGGCTGGGGGCAGAACAGAACAGGTCAGGGCTGGACACACACAGCTCCCTGCTCCCTGCTCTACGGCTCCCTCCCTGGCCAGCATCTCCTTGATTCTGTGGTCAGGCACAGCCCAGGTGGGTTATGGGAAGGGGAGTGGAGCTAGGGTCTGTTGAGATCTCATAGGGACCCAGGGCCAGTGTTAAAACAAGCCAGAGATGGCATAATGATGCAGAAGGTTCCCTTTGGTCAGACCAACAAGCAGACAAGCAGACAGACCCAGAGAAGGTGCACTTACCTAGAGCTGGAGCTGCAGACTGAGGAGGCCTTTGGATGCAGGGAGGATCTGTCCCTTCCTCTTCCTTGAGCTGCTTTTGAGCTGCTTGCCTTTTAACATACCGGTCCCTCCTCTGGGTGGGGCACTTCTCCTGGCCCTGCCTCTTAACCCTTGCCCTGCTAGAGTCTACGAAACAAGGGTCACTGGCCCCTCTCCCTAGAAGGCCTTTTTTCTTTCTTTTTTTTTTTTTTTGAGACGGAGTCTCGCTGTGTCTCCCAGGCTGGAGTGCAGTGGCGTGATCTCTGCTCACTGCAAGCTCCGCCTCCCGGGTTCATGCCATTCTCCCGCCTCAGCCTCCCGAGTAGCTGAGACTACAGGCGCCCGCCACCACGCCCGGCTAGTTTTTTGTATTTTTAGTAGAGACGGGGTTTCACCGTGTTAGCCAGGATAGTCTCGATCTCCTGACCTCGTGATCCACCCGCCTCGGCCTCCCAAAGTGCTGGGATTACAGGCTTGAGCCACCGCGCCCGGCCAGAAGGCCTTTTTTTCACCACTGTCTCATGGACCACATTAACCCTGAGGTTCACCCTTCACTCCCATCTCCAAGAAGCTCGTCATCTCTCCTAGGCTGGGAATGAGAAAGAACAGCCTCATCCCATCCATCAGCATTTAATTGCTGGTCAGATCCCTTGTGGAAGGTTTTTCGTTTTTGCTTTTTTTGTTTTGCAGTGGTGGTGGGCAGTGTTAGTTGAATCTCTTTAGGGCAGGAAGGGTCCTGGCAGCTGGATCTCCAGCATCTGTCTGGCAGCCGAGCTCACACTACCCGTTAGCCTAAATTTCTATTCCCAGCCCCTGTCCCTGTGTTTATAATGAGCCCAAGGAGGCCAGACCTAGGCAGGCAGAGAGACTCTGCCTAGCACTGCCCTGGCAAGGTCCTCTTGAGGGTTGCTCTGCTAGGAGATTTGAGAGCAGCTGAATCCCCAGCTCTTGTGGGTCTGCTCTTCAAAGCTCAAAGCACATCCAGTGAGAGCCTAACACTGTTTGGTTCTTTGCCTCTGGGGTAGGGGAGAGGCACCTCAAAGCAGGGCCTCCGCTGTTTAGAATCCCCATTCTGGGGGACACGCCCTTCCCTCTTCCCTAACCTAGAGATCTGGTGTGTGTGCTGGAAGGCAGTTTATACCCTTCCTCTGCAGGGGCAGACTAGAGCAGGATGGAAGTGGGAGAAGAGACCCAACCTTTTCTGGGTCCTGTGGAGGTGTTCTATTTCCTGAGGCCACAGCACGCTGGCACATGTAACCCTCTGCTTAGCATGGTCTTCCCTCCTTTCTTGTCTAGTCAGCTCCTAGCACCTCTTCAGAGCTCTTTTTTTTTTTTCTTCCTTTTTTTGAGACAATTTAACTCTGTCACCCAGGTTGGAATGCAGTTGTGTGATCACGGCTCACTGCAGACCCCCCCGGGCTCAGGTAATCCTCCCACCTCAGCCTCGCAAGTAGCTGGGACTACAGGCATGCACCACCACACCTGGCTAATTTTTGTATTTTTAATGGAGACAGAGTTTTGCCATGTTGCTTAGGCTGCTCTCAAACTGCTGGGTTCAAGTGATCCGCCCACATGGCCTCCCAGAGTGCTGGGATTACAGGCACAAGCCACAGCCTCCCTCTTCACATCTCTAAGTGTTACTTCTGCAGGGAAGTCTTCCCAGACCATTTAAGTCCCCCTGATAGGGGTTTATTTATTTGTGTGATTATTCACATTCAGTAAATAATCATGAGGGCCTTGTTTATTCACTGATGTACTTCTGTGTTTGTTTGGTTGATTGGTTTTTTTGAGCCAGAGTCTTGCTCTGTCACCCAGGCTGGAGTACAGTAGCACAATCTCGGCTCACTGCAACCTCCACCTCCCAGGTTCAAGTGATTCTCCTGCCTCAGCCTCCTGAGAAGCTGGGGCTACAGGCACTCACTGCCATGCCCTGCTAATTTTTTGTATTTTTAGTAGAGACAGGGTTTCACCGTGTTGCCCAGGCTGGTGTTGAAATCCTGAGCTCAGGCTATCCGCCCGCCTTAGCCTCCCAAAGTGCTGGGATTACAGGTGTGAGCCACCGCACCCGGCTCACTGATGTACTTCTATCACATAATTAGCGACTAAATAAATGTTCCAGACTACATCAAGCTGAGCCTAATGTAATGTGGGGGAGGAGAGAGACCTTGGCCTGAGGAGGCAGACGGACAAAGCTGTGGCTGTCTCAGGTGTGCCATTTTCTCTCTGGGACCCTCGCTGTTCTTATTTGTAAATAGGAATAACAATAGTCTCCAGTTCACAGAGTTGCCAGATCTAGGGGATCAGCTGCTGGTGCCAGTCAACAGAAGGAGTTCAAACAAGTTCATTCCCACCTCACCCCATTCACTCAGGGACCCCCACAAGGCCTGTCCTTGAACATCTGAAAGCCCATGGAATATTCTTGAAAGCCACCTGGGACCATTGCGAGAACCCAGGTCGAGAGGTGACAGGTCCCAAGTGACAGTCTCAGCTCTGCTGCATCCAGCTCTGTGACTTTGGACCAAGTGTTCCCACCCTCAGTTTCCTCAAATTTATTTATTTATTTTTTATTTTTTTAATTTTATTTAATTATTTATTTATTTTTTTGAGACAGAGTCTCGCTCTGTAGCCCAGGCTGGAGTGCAGTGGCCGGATCTCAGCTCACTGCAAGCTCCGCCTCCCGGGTTCACGCCATTCTCTGGCCTCAGCCTCCCGAGTAGCTGGGACTACAGGCGCTGCCACCTCGCCCGGCTATTTTTTGTATTTCTTAGTAGAGACGGGGTTTCACCGTGTTAGCCAGGATGGTCTCGATCTCCTGACCTCGTGATCCGCCCATCTCGGCCTCCCAAAGTGCTGGGATTACAGGCTTGAGCCACCGCGCCCGGCCAGTTTCCTCAAATTTAAAATGGCAGCTGTCAATACCTACCTTATACAGTGATGAAGAGGGTGATATGAGCACTCATCTCAAGCTCCCAGATCAGGTCCTAACACATATGAAACAAATGTCAGTTTCCTTCTTTACTTCTTTCTTCTGTCTCACAGGCTGTGTGGCTGGGGACAAATTACACTTCTCTGAGCTTTGGTGGTTATACACATCTTGCCAAGTTGTAAGAGTCAAGTCAGAAATATGACTGAGAACCCAGGTACGGTGGCTCATGACTGTAATCCCAGAACTTTGGGAGGTTGAGGGGGGCAGATCGCTTGAGCCCAGGAGTTCAAGACCAGCCTGGGTAACATAGTGAGACCCCGTCTCTACTAAAAGTACAAAACAAACAAACAAACAAAATAGCCAGTTGTGGTGGCATGTGCCTATAGTCCCAGCTACTTGGTGGGCTGTGGTGAGAGGATCACTTTAGCCTGGGAAGTCGAGGTTGCAATGAGCCATGTTTATACCACTTCAGCCTGGGTGACAGAGTGAGACTCTATCTCAAAAAAAATAAAAAATTAAAAATTAAAAAAAAAAGAGAAAGAAATACAGAAAGATGAGTGAGGGCCAGGTGCAGTGGCTCACGCCTATAATCCTAGCACTTTGGGAGGCTAGGGTGGGCAGATCATTCGAGATCAAGAGATCGAGACCAGACTGGCCAACATGGTGAAACTCCATCTCTACTAAAAATATAAAAAATTAGCTGGGCATGGTGGCATGCACCAGTAATCCCAACTACTTAGGAGGCTGAGGCACAAGAATTGCTTAAACCCAAGAGGCGGAAGTTGCTGTGAGCCAAAACTGCACCACTGCCATCTACCCTGGGTGACAGAATGAGACTCCGTTTAAAAAAAAAAAGATGAGTGACAAAGATTATGAATCCAGCTGCCCCAGCCAGGTGAGGCATTGTCACTGTGTCCACTCCTGCTTCCCCTGACCCCCTTTCCTGTCCTGTGAGGCCACCTCTATTTAGAGACCCCACAGACAGCTCAAGCTCCTTCAACAGAGCGAGGGCTTTGTGCACTAGGGCAAGCTTCATGCCACTTACTTCCTAGACTTCTGCCTAGTCCCTGGGGGCCAAATCCAAAGGTGAGTATGGGCAGAACCTAGGGGTCCTGAAGGGAAAGGAGAGAGATTATCTCAACCAGCCAGAGATCCTGTGACTGTGGCCTCTGGCCAGGGGTGGGGATTGCTGTGAGTAGGGTGTGGGTTGGAGGAGAGTCTGGGCCTGGGTGGGATAGTCAGGGGGCCCTGATAAGCAGACACTGGGCTATCAGGGTGGGGGGCCCAGCAGCCTTCTGTTTATCAGGAGTCAGCAGGGGTCAAAGCAGGGCTGAGGACACTTCACTTCCCGCCCAGGGCTGTCTTCCTGGATAGTTGTTCTTCCATTTCTCTGCCTCCCCAGTACCCCACAGGGAGTTGGAATGTGAATCCCTCTCCTTCTCTGCAAGTCACACGGAGACTCTCTGGCCAGTACAGGGGTGGGAGGACACGAGCTAGGGCCTTAGGCCTGACTTTTAAATTCTGACAGCTTTTGCTTCAAACCAGGAGCTCCGTGTCTCTCCTGAGGCCAGTGAGGCAAGTCTGGGGCCTTTGTCCTTCTAACTTCAACCCCTGCCACTGCATCTTTAAGCTCTTGATTGTTCTTTAGGTCTTTTTTGGAAGAAGTCCTAAAGTGTTTGGTGATTGATGAAGTTAAGGATGGTCAAATCTGCACAGGTCCTTCAAAATCATGGAGTTCAAGTCTCCCATTTATATAGGAGAGAAACTGAAGCCAGAGAGGAGGAGAGAATTGTTCAAAGCTTGCGGGTTCCCTCCACCTCTCAGCATCGGGGAACAAGGCATGACTCAAAGAGGAACAGGAAGCAGCCGTAGACACTCACAGACAGATACACATAATGTGCAAAGCACACACATACAAATGCACACATGTGCACTGCCCACATGTACGCAGACATATAACACATAGAGATACGCAGCATACACATTAAAAAAAGAAATTCAGGGCCGGGCGCGGTGGCTCACGCCTGTAATCCCAGCACTTTGGGAGGCCGAGGCGGGCGGATCACAAGGTCAGGAGATCGAGACCACGGTGAAACCACGTCTCTACTAAAAATACAAAAAATTAGCCGGGCGCAGTGGCGGGCGCCTGTAGTCCCAGCTACTCAGGAGGCTGAGGCAGGAGAATGGCGTAAACCCAGGAGGCGGAGCTTGCAGTGAGCCGAGATCGCGCCACTGCACTCCAGCCTGGGCGACAGAGCGAGACTCCGTCTCAAAAAAAAAACAAAAACAAAAAGAAATTCAGGCCGGGCGCAGTGACTATAATTCCAGCACTTTAGGTGGCTGAGGCAGGAGGGGTCGCTTGAACCCAGGAGTTCGGACTGGCCATGGCAACATAGGAAGACCTCATCTCTCCAGAAACATTTGAAAATTAGCCACCTGTGGGCCAAGTGCAGTAACTCAACACCTGTAATCCCAGCACTTTGGGAGGTCGAGGCGGGCGGATCACCTGAGATCGGGAGTTTGAGACCAGCTTGATCAACATGGAGAAACCCCATCTCTACTAAAAATACAAAATTAGCCGGGTATGGTGGCACATGCCTGTAATCCAAGCTACTCAGGAGGCTGAGGCAGGAGAATCGCTTGAACCCGAGAGGCGGAGGTAGCAGTGAGCTGAGATTGTCCCATTGTACTCCAGCCTGGGCTACAAGAGCAAAATTCCATCTCAAAAAAAAAAAAAAAAAAAAAATTAGCCAGCTGTGGTGGCACATGCCTGTATTCCTAGCTACTTGGGAGGCTGGGGTGGGAAGATTGCTTGACACCGGGAGACTGAGGCTGCAGTGAACTGTGATTGCAGCAGCACTGGGAGGCTGGCTGAGTGAGACCCTGTTTCTAAAAAATACATAATAAATTCAGCGGATAGAATTACTCTTATTTTCCTCTTGGTTGCTTTATTATGTCTCATGACATTAGTAGTTTTATACAAGGATAAAAGGAGGCCAAATAATATGGTTATTCAATGCTCTTCTCATTCAATGTCTCATAGCACAGACAGTAGCAAAACTCATTCAGGAACAAAGGACTTTGAGAAATTCTGAGAAGCTAGAAAACTGGTTTTTCGTTTTTTTTGTTTTGTTTGTTTTTTGAGACGGAGTCTCGCTCTGTTGCCAGGCTGGAGTGCAGTGGCACAATCTCGGCTCACTGCAACCTCCACCTCCTGGGTTCAAGCGATTTTCTGGCCTCAGCCTCCCGAGTAGCTGGGACTACAGGCAACCACGACCATGCCCAGCTAATTTTTGTATTTTTAGTAGAGACGGGGTTTCACCATGTTGGCCAGGATGGTCTCAATCTCTGGATCTCGTGATCTGCCTGCCTTGACCTCCCAAAGTGCTGGGATTACAGGCGTGAACTACCGCACCTGGCCCTAATTTTTGTATTTTTAGTAGAGATGGGGTTTCACCATGTTGGCCAGGCTGGTCTTGAACCCCTGACCTTAGGTGATCCGCCTGCCCAGCCACTTTTTTTTTTTTTTTTAAAAAGACAGAGTCGGCTGGGCGCGTTGGCTCATGCCTGTAATCCCAGCACTTTAAGAGGCCAAGGCGGGTGGATCACGAGGTCAGGAGATCGAGACCATGCTGGCTAACACAGTGAAACCCCGTCTCTACTAAAAAAATACAAAAAAATTAGCCAGGTGAGGTGGTGGGCACCTGTGGTCCCAGCTACTCGGGAGGCTGAGGCAGGAGAATGGCGTGAACCCAGGATGCAGAGCTTGTAGTGAGCCGAGATCACGCCACTGCACTCCAGCCTGGGTGACAGAGTGAAACTCCGTCTCAAAAATAAATAAATAAATAAATAATAAAAAGACAGGGTCTCATTCTATTGCCCAGGCTGGAGTGCAGTGGTGCAGTGGTGTGGTCATAACTCACTTCTGGGCTCAAGGGATCCTCCTACTTCAGCCTCTCAAGAGTAATTGAGTAAGCATTCCTTCTGCCTTGGCCTTCCAAAGTGTTGAGATTACCCATGTGAGCCACTGCACCCAGCCTGGAAAACTGTTCTAATCCTTACCCTCATGTGGTCAATGGGGCCTGAGATTTAGGAGTTTGTCAGAGAGGCCTGCTCCACTTCATCTTGACTGGTCTGTGAAGCTTCTCTTCAGCCTCCCTGACACTTGCCTCTCTAGGTCCAGGCTTGGGATGCAGTTCCTCGCAGGTCTCACTGTTGTCCTCATCACACTGTGGCAAATTCCCTTATTTGTCCCCAACCATTCCATGAATGGGCACCTTGTCTGAACCATCTCCCTGGCCCAGCACCTGGGATTTATCCTGGGAGGTGTTCAAAGAACGCCTTAGATGGAACAGATGCCAACCCCTTGAGACAATGTCCAACATATGCTCAAGCATATGTTCCCTTATACTCTCTATGCCGTTCAGCCCCATGAGGAAGTGCGCATGTTGCGCACTGTACCCAGATGCCCCTGGAGCCCTTCCAGGGAGTGGGGTCCTAAGAATGGCTTTCCTGGGGGCTTTGTCAATGTCCATCAGTCTCCAAAAGATACCTGCATGCCATTTTCACGATAGAGAAACTAAGGTTCAGGGAGGAAGTGCTTGGCCCGAATTTCATAGTGAGCAGAACTACAGCCTTGTTCTCCAGACTTACACCCTGGCTCTATGCACAAACCTGCTAGGAATAGGGTAGATTTTGTGTCTTTGTGAGGCCCCTTTTGAGTTTCAATGGAATAAAACCTAAGTTCTGCCAGTTAGCAGTAATGTGATTCTGAGCCTCCTTATCTATTATAGGGATGAAAATAATACCTGCCTCACAAGATCCTTCAGAAGATTTAGTAAAATCTAGCTGGGCACGGTGGCTCACACCTGTAATCTCAGTACTTTGGAAGACCAAGGCGGGTGGATCCCTTGAAGTTAGGAGTTTGAGACCAGCCTGGTCAACATGGCAAAACCCCACCTCTACTAAAAACACAAAAAAGGTCGCTGGGTGTGGTGGTGGGCACCTGTAATCCCAGCTACTCAGGAGGCTGAGGCAGGAGAATCACTTGAACCTGGAAGGCGGAGGCTGCATTGAGGTGAGATTGCATCGCTGTAGCCCAGCTAGGGTGACAGAGTGAAACTCCGTCCCAAAGAAACAACAAACAAGATTCAGTGAAATCCTGTAAGAAAGCCCCTGAATGATGCAAGGATTCCTTCTGTGTTTCTGCTTATGCAGGTAGACTCCACTCATCCATCGGACCTCTTTTTTTTTTTTTTTTTTTTTTTTTTCAGAGACTGGAGTGCAGTGGTACAATCACAGCACATTGCAACCTTGAATTCCTGGACTCAAGCAATCCTCCTGCCTCAGTCTCCCAAGTAGCTGGGACTACAGGCACATACCACCATACCCAGGTAATTTTTTTTTTTTTAATCTGTTGCCCAGGTTGAAGTGCAGTGGCACAATCTTGGCTCAATGCAACCTCTGCCTCTGGGTTCAAGAGATTCTCCTGCCTCAGCCTCACAAGTAGCTGGGATTACAGGCATGTGCCACCACTCCCAGCTAATTATTTTTTGTATTTTTAGTAGAGACGGGGTTTCACCATGTTGGCCAGGCTGGTCTCAAATTTCTGACCTCCAGTGATCCGCCTACCTTGGCCTCCCAAAGTACTGGGATTACAGGCATGAGCCACTGCACCTGGCTCCACTTAATTTTTTTAAATTTAATTTTATTTTTTGAGAGGATGTCTTGCTCTGTTGCACAGGCTGGAGTGCAGTGGTGCAGTCTCGGCTCACTAAAACCTCCATCTCCTGGATTCAAGCAATTCTCTGTCTCAGCCTCCCAAGCAGCTGGGATTACAGGCGCCCACCACCATGCCTGGCTAATTTTTGTATTTTTAGTAGAGATGGGGTTTCACCATCTTGTCCAGGCTAGTCTTGAACTCCTGACCTTGTGATCCACCCGCCTCGGCCTCCCAAAGTGCTGGGATTACAGGCGTGAGCCACTGCGCCCGGCCTGGCTCCAGGTACAGGTAACTTTTATTTTTTAAGACTGAGTCTCGCTTTGCCAGGCTGGAGTGCAGTGGCGCAATTTTGGTCCACTGCAACCTCTGTGTCCTGGGTTCAAGCGATTCTCCTGCCTCAGCTTCCCAAGTAGCTGTGACAACAGGCATGTGCCACCACACCCAGCTAATTTTTGTATTTGTATTATTATTATTATTTATTTATTTTTATTTTTATTTTTATTTTTTTTTGTTGAGACAGAGTCTCCCTGTGTCGCCCAGACTGGAGTGCAGTGGCCGGATCTCAGCTCACTGCAAGCTCCGCCTCCTGGGTTCACGCCATTCTCCTGCCTCAGCCTCCCGAGTAGCTGGGACTACAGGCGTCCGCCACCTCGCCCGGCTAGTTTTTTTTTGTATTTTTTAGTAGAGACGGGGTTTCACCGTGTTAGCCAGGATGGTCTCGATCTCCTGACCTTGTGATCCGCCCGTCTCGGCCTCCCAAAGTGCTGGGATTACAGGCTTGAGCCACCGCGCCCGGCCTATTATTATTATTTTTTGAGACGGAGTTTCGTTCTTGTCACCCAGGCTGGAGTGCAATGGCGCGATCTCGGCTCACCACAATCTCCGCCTCCCGGGTTCAAGTGATTCTCCTGCCTCAGCCTCCTGAGTAGCTGGAATTACAGGCAGGTGCCACCACGCCCAGCTAATTTTGTATTTTTAGTAGAGTTGGGGTTTGTCCATGTTGGTCAGGCTGGTCTTGAGCTCCCGACTTCAGGTGATCCGCCCACCTCAGCCTCCCAAAGTGCTGGGGTTACAGGCATGAACCACCGCGCCCAGCCCTAATTCGTGTATTTTTAGTAGAGACAGGGTTTTACCATGTTGGGCAGGATGATGTCGATCTCTTGACCTCATGATCCGCCCACCTCAGCCTCCTTTTAAAGTGCTGGGATTAGGCCGGGCGCGGTGGCTCAAGCCTGTAATCCCAGCACTTTGGGAGGCCGAGACGGGCGGATCACGAGGTGAGGAGATCGAGACCATCCTGGCTAACACGGTGAAACCCCGTCTCTACTAAAAAATACAAAAAACTAGCCGGGCGCGGTGGCGGGCGCCTGTAGTCCCAGCTACTCGGGAGGCTGAGGCAGGAGAATGGCGAGGACCCGGGAGGCGGAGCTTGCAGTGAGCCGAGATCCGGCCACTGCACTCCAGCCTGGGCGGCAGAGCGAGACTCCGTCTCAAAAAAAAAAAAAAATAAATAAATAAAGTGCTGGGATTACGGGCATGAGCCACCACGCCTGGCTCCAGGTAATTTTATTTTATTTTATTTTATTTTTTTATTTTTTTATTTTTTTTTTTGAGACGGAGTCATGCTCTGTCGCCCAGGCTGGAGTGCAGTGGCCGGATCTCAGCTCACTGCAAGCTCTGCCTCCCGGGTTCACGCCATTCTCCTGCCTCAGCCTCCCGAGTAGCTGGGACTACAGGCGCCCGCCACTTCGCCCGGCTAGTTTTTTGTATTTTTTAGTAGAGACGGGGTTTCACCGTGTTAGCCAGGATGGTCTCGATCTCCTGACGTCGTGATCCGCCCGCCTCGGCCTCCCAAAGTGCTGGGATTACAGGCTTGAGCCACCGCGCCCCGCCGGCTCCAGGTAATTTTAAAACAAAATTTTTGTAGAAGCCTGGTGTGGTGGTTCATGCCTATAATCCAGCTTTTTGGGAGGCTGAGGCAAGTGGATTGCTTGAGGCAAGGAGTTGGAGACCAGCCTGGGCAACATGACAAAATCCATCTCTACAAAAAATACAAAAATTAGCCTGGTGTGGTGGCATGTACCTGTAGTTCCAGCTACTCAGAAGGCTAAAGTGGGAGGATCGCTTGAGCCTGGGAGGTTGAAGCTGCAGTGAGCCATGATGGCACCATTGTACTTCAGCCTGGGTGACAGAGTGAAACCCTGTCTTTTTTTTTTTTGAGACAGAGTCTTGCTCTGTCGCCCAGGCTGGGGTGTAGTGGCCGGATCTCAGCTCACTGCAAACCGCCCTGGTTTAAGCCATTCTCCTGCCTCAGCCTCCCGAGTAGCTGGGACTACAGGGGCCCGCCACCTCGCCCGGCTAATTTTTTGTATTTTTTTAGTAGAGACGGGGTTTCACCATGTTTGCCAGGATGGTCTCGAACTCCTGACCTCGTAATCCGCCAATCTTGGCCTCCCAAAGTGCTGGGATTACAGGCTTGAGCCACCGCGCCTGGCCGAAACCCTGTCTTTAAAAAAAAATTTTTGGCTGGGCACGGTGGCTCAAGCCTGTAATCCCAGCACTTTGGGAGGCCGAGACGGGCGGATCATGAGGTCAGGAGATCAAGACCATCCTGGCTAACACGGTGAAACCCCGTCTCTACTAAAAATACAAAAAACTAGCCGGGCGAGGTGGCGGGCGCCTGTAGTCCCAGCTACTCGGGAGGCTGAGGCAGGAGAATGGCATAAACCCAGGAGGCGGAGCTTGCAGTGAGCTGAGATCTGGCCACTGCACTCCAGCCTGGGCGACAGAGCGAGACTCCGCCTCAAAAAAAAATAATAATAATAATAAATTTTTTTAGGGGTGGGCATGCCTCTAAAAATATATATATATATATATATATATATATATATATATAAATTTTTTTTTTTTAAATAGAGATAGAGGCCGGGCACAGTGGCTCACGCCTATAATCCTAGCACTTTGGGAAGCCGAAGCAGGCAGATCACTTGCGATCAGGAGTTCAAGACCAGCCTGGCCAACATGGCGAAACCACGTCTCTACTAAAAATAGAAATATTAGCTGGGCGTGGTGGCAGGTGCCTGTAATCTCAGCTACTTGGGAGGCTGAGACAGGAGAATTGCTGGAACTTGGGAGGCGGAGGTTGCAGTGAGCCGAGATCATGCCATTGCACTCCAACCTGGGTTTACAACAGTGACCAAAAAAAAAAAAAAAAAAATAGAGATGGGGGGGGTCTCACTATGTGACCCAGCCTGGTCTCAAACTCCTGGCCTCAAGCAAACCTCCCATCTCAGCCCCTATAAATTCTGGGATTACAGGCATGAGCCACTGTGCCTCGTCATCTAATCCCTTGTTAAACCTCTTCCACACAGTGCTCTTGGGCAGCTGCAATCCAGCAACAATCCCGTCTCCTTTCTCTGACCTCCTGCAGTTTATGAGCCAAGCCTTCTCATGAAGCTCTCTTGTCCTGACGTCACAGGCCATCTTTGGCTTGAACCAGAGCTTTAGCCTTCACAGTTCAGGGGTTGTGCATTAGGGTTCTTGCTTCCTGTTTAGGAGTACTCAAAGTTAGCAGGGAATAAGCACAGCTTCTGATTGACTGGTCGGAGTCTGGGTTCCACCACATTACTGCTGAGTGATTCTGGCCCCTGCACCTGATCTTAGAGTCTTGGTTTCCTCAACAGTAAAATGGGGTTCAGGCCAGGTGCAGTGGCTCATGCCTGTAATCCCAGCACTTTGAAGGCCAAGGTGGGCGGATTCCTTGATGTCAGGAGTTTGAGACCAGCCTGGACGACATGGCAAAACCCTGTCTCTACTAAAAATACAAAAATTAGCCAGGTGTGGTGGTGGGTGCCTATAATCCCAGCTACTTGAGAGGCTGAGGCAGGAGAATCTCTTGAACCTGGGAGGAGAAGTTGCAGTGAGCCGAGATAGCGCCATTGCACTCCAGCCTGGACGACAGAGTAAAACTCTGTCTCAAAAACAAACAAACAAACAAACAAACAAAAAAAACAAAGCCAGGCGCAGTGGTTTACGCCTATAATCCCAGCACTTTGGGAGGCTGAGGCAGGCAGATCACGAGGTCAGGAGTTCGAGACCAGCCTGACCCACATGGCGAAACCCTGTCTCTACTAAAAATACAAAAATCAGCTGGGCTTGGTGGCACAGGCCTGTAATCCCAGCTACTGAGGAGGGTGAGGCAGGAGTATTGCTTGAAACTGAGGAGGTGGAGGTTGCAGTGAGCCGAGATCGAGCGACTGCATTCCAGCCTGGGCGACAGAGCGAGATTCCATCTCAAAAAAAAAAAAAAAAAAAAAAAAAAAGAGGGGGCGTTGGGTTCAAATGCTTTCTTTTCCATGCTGGTGAAGATGAAATGAGAAAGTGAAGGTGGATATTTCTTTTTTTTTTTTTTTTTTTTTTTTTTTTTTTTTTTTTTTTTGAGACGGAGTCTCGCTCTGTCACCCAGGCTGGAGTGCAGTGGCCGGATCTCAGCTCACTGCAAGCTCCGCCTCCCGAGTTTACGCCATTCTCCTGCCTCAGCCTCCCGAGTAGCTGGGACTACAGGCGCCCGCCACCTCGCCCGGCTAGTTTTTTGTATTTTTTAGTAGAGATGGGGTTTCACCTTGTTAGCCAGGATGGTCTCGATCTCCTGACCTTGTGATCCGCCCGTCTCGGCCTCCCAAAGTGCTGGGATTACAGGCGTGAGCCACCGCGCCCGGCCTTTTTTTTTTTTTTTTTGAGACGGAGTGTCGCTCTGCCGCCCAGGCTGGAGTGCAGTGACTGGATCTCAGCTCACTGCAAGCTCCGCCTCCCGGGTTCACGCCATTCTCCTGCCTCAGCCTCCCGAGTAGCTGGGACTACAGGCGCCCGCCACCTCGCCCGGCTAGTTTTTCGTATTTTTCAGTAGAGACGGGGTTTCACCGTGTTAGCCAGGATGGTCTCGATCTCCTGACCTCGCGATCCGCCCGTCTCGGCCTCCCAAAGTGCTGGGATTACAGGCTTGAGCCACCGCGCCCGGCGAAGGTGGATATTTCTAACCTAGAGCCTGACATATGAACAACAGGAGCTCAACAGAGGCCAAGATCCTTCCTTCCTGGCTTTGCAGTGGGCTTTCCCTGTTCACTCCCTCCAATGGGGCTAAAGTGGGAGTATCGCTTGAGCCTGGGAGGTTGAAGCTGCAGTGAGCCGTGATCGCACCATTGCACTTCAGCCTGGGTAACAGAGTGAAACTCTGTCTTTAAAAAAATTTCTTTTAGGGGCAGGCGCGGTGTGTCCCCCTTGCACCCCTTGCACCCCTGTTGAGACATATATTGAGTCAGAAATGGAAACTTTCCTCTCAACACCTCCCTAACTCTATTCATCAGCTTCCAGTTCCTGTTCTCTGGGTCAATGGGGCCCTCAAGTCCAGACTTGGGCCATGACCTTTCAAGTCTCCAGGTATAGTTCTAAAGGTGGCTGTTGAGTGGAGCCTGGGTGTCCCTACTGCCTCAAATCCTTCCCGCCATCAGCCAGGCCTTTACATCCCTCCCTCCCTGCCAGGACAACCTGTTTGCTTCACAGCTGCTGTGGAAGAGATAGGCAGCCTGGATTATCAAGCCAGACAAGGCTCCTTGCTGACAGTTCCCACCCACCCAGAGGCAAGTGTTCCTTAGCCCTTAACCCCCTCTGTGCTGGGTCTTCAGGCCTAGGGACTTGGCACAGCAGGGAAGATGGGCAGGCCTGGTACCCTCTATACCAAGTTCCCAAGTCTGGTGTCATGAGCACAACAGGGTAGGAAACAGCATCACCTGTAGGCTCCAGGTGACCATTCTGCATACTAAGCCCTTTCCTTCCTGGGTTCATGGAAGTTCATGGTAAAGAGGGCCTTAATAGGCCTCTGAAGGCTTAGGCGGAAGGCTCTATACTCTCCACTCCCTCTTCCTGAGGCTGGTTCCAGGCTCCGGGGACAGAGGCCTGGCTTTCTCCATTCCGGGGGTCCACTGGTGTTAGTACAGGTGCTAAGGCATCTTCTCCTCACTCCCTATCCCCACATCATTGCCCCTTCCTCCTCTCCAGCACCCTTCAGATCTCTATCAGCAAGGCCCCTCCCATCTTCTTGCTGAAGTCACTGTCCTTGACACTTAGGACAACCTGGACCATCTCCTAGTTGGGTCTCATTGCAGCCACTGAGGACTCCATTTCCTGAAGGTCAACAGGAAGCAGTGAAAAAAGCAGTAGTGGGCCAGGCATGGTGGCTCATGCCTGTAATCCCAACACTTTGGGAGGCTGAGGCAGGTGGATTGCTTGAGCCTCAGGAGTTCGAGACCAGCCTGGGTAACATGGTGAAACCCCATCTCTACTAAAAATACAATTAGCCAGGCGGTGGTATGCGATTGTAGTCCCAGCTACTTGGGAGACTGAGGCAGCAGAATCGCTTGAACCTGGGAGGTGGAAGTTGCAGTGAGCCGAGATAGCGCCACTGCACTCCAGCCTGGCAGAGCGGGACTCCGTCTCAAAAAACAAACAAACAAACAAACAAAAAATTAGCCAGGTATGATGGTGCATGCCTGTAGTCCCAGCTACTCAGGAGGCTGAAGTAAGAGGATCACTTGAGCTCAGGGAGGTCAAAGCTGCAGTAAGTCGTGATGGTGCCACTGCACTCCAGCCTGGACTACAGAGAGAAACTCTCTTTCTCTATCTCGGAGAAAAAAAAAAAAAAGTCTGCTCCCTCAAATATTTTTCCCATTTCAGTAAATAGCAACTCTGTTCTTCTGTTCTTCCAGATGGGACAAAGATCTTGGAGGCAATTTATTTTCTTAATTAACTTTTTGCTGAAGTAGAACATATATTCAAAAAGTGCATGACTCATAAGTGAATTATCACAAAGTGAACACACCCATGTAATCACCATCCAGTCAAGAAACAGGACATTCTCAGGGGGCTCCTGTGCCCTCTATCTCAGTCTCTTCTTCCCCAAAGGTGACCTTTAACCTTACTTCTAATGTCATAGCTTAGTTTTGCCTGCTTTTTGGACTTTATATAATGGAATGATACAATCTGTATTATTATTATTATTATTTTTGAGATGGAGTCTCGCTGTGTTGCCCAGGCTGGAGTGCAATGGCATGATCTCGGCTCACTGAAACCTTTGCCTCCTGGGTTCAAGCAATTCTCCTGCCTCAGTTTCCCAAGAAGCTGGAACTACAGATGTGTGCCACCATGCCCAGGTAATTTTTGTATTTTTAGTAGAGATAGGGTTTCACTATATGTTGGCCTGGCTGATCTCAAACTCCTGACCTCAGGTAGTCCACCCGCCTCGGCCACCCAAAGTGTTGGAATTACAAGCGTGAGCCACCATACCCGGCTATTATTATTTTTGGGACAGGGTCTCGCTGTGTCTCCCAGGCTGGAGGGCGATGATGCAATCTTGGCTTACGGCAGCCTCAACCTCCCAGGCTCAAGCAATCCTCCCACCCCAGCTTCCCGAGTATCTGGGACTATAGGTGCAAACCACCATGTCCAGTTAATTTATTTTGTATCTTTTGTAGAGACAGGGTTTTGCCACACACTCAAGTGAACTACCCACCTCATGCTCCCAAAGTGCTGGGATTACAAGTGTGAGTCACTGCACCCAGCCTATGTCTGGCTTCCTTCACTCAACATTAAGTTTGCAAGATTCATTCACGTATTCGCACGTAGAAGTAGTTCATTTGTTTTTATTATTGCATAGTATTCAATTTCATGAATATGATACACATTTTTCATTCTACCATTGATGAACATTTGAGTTGTTTGAATTTGGGGGCCATTATTCATAATGCTGCTGTGAGTATTCTTGTATCCATATGTATGTATATCGCTGTTGGGAATGAAATGGTTGGGTCAAAGCGTATGCTTATGTTCAGCTGTAGTAGATTCTGTCAAACAGGTTTCCAAAGTGGTTGTATTGACATATATTTCTACCAGCAGTGTATGAATGTTCCCATTGCTCTTCCTCTTCACCCATACTTGATATTATAACTTTTTTTTTTCATTTTAGTCATTCTGGTGGGTGTGAAGTGATAATCTCATTTTGGTTTTAATTTGCATTTCCCTGATGACTAATGAAGTTATGCATGCTATTCCTGCCATTCTTTACTATATAACAAATCAACCTCCAACTTAGAAGCTTAAACAATGAACAGTCCATTTACTATCTCATACAGTTTCAGGAGTCTGGATTTTAGGAGGTTGGCTGGGCAGAACTGGCTTGGGGTCTCTCCTACAGATGCAGCCAGATGGGGGCTGGAGGTGCTGCAGGTATCTCTCTCTCTTCACATAGCCAGGGCCTAACCCTGTGGTCCCTCTCTTTGGGCTTCCTTACAGTACAGTGGCCTCAGAACAGTCATACTGCTTACATGGAGGCTAAAGGCTTAAAGAGAGAGTATTCCAGCAAACAAAGCATAGGCTTTGCCATCTTTTGTGATCTAAATTCAGAAGTCACATAATGTCACTTCTGCCATACTCTTTATTGGCCTAAATAGCCACAAAAGTCCGCCAGTTTCAAGGGAAGGAAGCATAGGCTCTACCTCTGATTGTAATGGTCAAAGTGACACTGTAAGAGGAACATGTAGGATGGAAGATATTGTTGCCACTATCTGTGGAAAATACAGTCTGTCACACACATTTCATACATCTATTGGCCACTCCTTTGTCTATTCTTCTGTGGCATTACCATTTCTTCCCTTACTGATTGGTAAAATATATTCTGAATGCTAGTTTTATTTTTTTTTTTGCCAGGCATATATCTTGCAAATATTTTTTCTGATTATTCTGAGGCTTGCCTTCTCATTCTTTTTTTTTTTTTTTTTTTTGAGATGGAGTCTCGCTCTGTCGCCCAGGCTGGAGTGCAGTGGCGCGATCTCGGCTCACTGCAAGCTCCGCCTCCTGGGTTCACGCCATTCTCCTGCCTCAGCCTTCCGAGTAGCAGGGACTACAGGTGCCAGTCACCTCGCCCGGCTAGTTTTTTGTATTTTTTGTATCTTTTTAGTAGAGACGGGGTTTCACCGTGTTAGCCAGGATGGTCTCGATCTCCTGACCTCGTGATCCACCCGTCTCAGCCTCCCAAAGTGCTGGGATTACAGGCCTGAGCCACCGTGCCCTGCCTTTTTTTTTTTTTTTTTTTTTTGAGACACGGTCTCTGTCACCTAGGCTGGAGTGCAGTGATGTGATCATAGTTCACTGCAGCCTCCATCTCCTAGGCTCGTGCGATCCTCCCACCTCAGTCACCAAGTAGCTGGGACTACAGGCACAAACCACCCTGCTCAGTTAATTTTTTTTTTTTTTTTTTTTGAGATGGAGTTTTGCTCTGTTGCCCAGGCTGGAGTGCAGTGGCACGATATCAGCTCACTGCAATGTCCGCCTCCTGGGTTCAAGCAATTCTCCCTGCCTCAGCCTCCTGAGTAGCTGGGATTAAAGGAGCCTGCCACCACGCCCAGCTAATTTTTGTAGTTTTAGTAGAGACAGGGTTTCGCCATATTGGTCAGGCTGGTCTCAAACTCCTGACCTCAGGTGATACGCCCGCCTCAGCCTCCCAAAGTGCTGGGATTACAGGCATGAGCCACCATGCCTGGCTGGCGAAGACCTATTTTGATGATGCAATATATCAAATTTTTCTCTTATGATTAGTCCTTTTTTTTTTGGTCTTAAGAAATCTTGCCTATGTCAAGGTTACAGAAACATTCCCTGCTTGCTCTATGAACTTTATGTTTTGAGTTTTTACGTTAGGTCTGTGATTCACCCCAAATTAGATTTGGGTATATGGTGTGAGGTAGGGGTTGCAATTCAATTTTTTTTTTTTTTTTTTTGAGACAGAGTCTCACTCTGTTGCCCAGGCTAGAGTGCAGTGGCATGATCTCAGCTCACTGCAACCTCTGCTGCCCGGGTTCAAGTGATTCTTCTGCCTCAGCCTCCTGAGTAGCTGGCATTACAGGCGCCTGACACTGCACCAGGTTACTTTTTGTAGTTTTTTTTTTTTTTTTTTTTTTTTTTTTTGAGACGGAGTCTCGCTCTGTCACCCAGGCTGGAGTGCAGTGGCCGGATCTCAGCTCACTGCAAGCTCCGCCTCCCGGGTTCACGCCATTCTCCTGCCTCAGCCTCCCGAGTAGCAGGGACTACAGGCGCCCGCCACCTCACCCGGCTAGTTTTTTGTATTTTTTTAGTAGAGACGGGGTTTCACCGTGTTAGCCAGGATGGTCTCGATCTCCTGACCTCGTGATCCACCCGTCTCGGCCTCCCAAAGTGCTGGGATTACAGGCTTGAGCCACCGCGCCCGGCCCTTTTTGTAGTTTTTATTATTTTTTGAGACAGAGTCTCGCTCTGTCACCCAGGCTGGAGTGCAGTGGTGTGGATCTCGGCTCACTGCAAGCTCTGCCTCCTGGGTTCATGCCATTCTCCTGCCTCAGTCTCCCAAGCAGCTGGGACTACAGGTGCCCACCACCATGCCTGGCTAATTTTTTGTATTTTTAGTAGAGACAGGGTTTTACTGTGTTAGCCAGGATGGTCTCGATCTCCTGACCTGGTGATCTGCCCACCTCGGCCTCCCAAAGTGCCAGGATTACAGGCGTGAGCCACCACGCCCAGCCTATTTTTGTAGTTTTTAGTAGAAACAGGGTTTCACCATCTTGGCCAGGCTGGTCTTGAACTCTAGACCTTGTGATCCACCTGCCTAGGCCTCCCAAAGTGCTGGGATTACAGGTATAAACCATTGTGCTTGGCTGCAATTCAATTTTTTTTTTCCCCAATACAGACCCAGTTGTTCTAGCACCATCTGTTCCTTTCTCCCTTGAATTGTCTTGGTGCCTAGAATTACCTTTTAAGGTGTATCCAATGGTATCACTCCTTTTTCAAAGCCTTTCAGTGGTTTCCCACCTCAGAATAAAGGCCAAAATATGCCTCATTAAGGTTCGACATGATCTGGAAAAATGAGATCCTGACTCATCTTCTGATACCCTGACTTACTCCCTTGCTCCAAACATCCTGACCTTGCTATTCTTTCATCATGCCAGACACTCTCCCGCCTCAGGCCTTTGGATGGAAAGCTCTTCCTTCAGATATCCACATGGCTCATTCCTTTACTTTCTTCAGGGCTACGTTCTTAATGAGGCCTTTTTTGGATCCCCTAAAATTTCAGCGGCCTCTCACACTTCTTATTTCCTTCTTTTCCTTATGACTTACCATTATCTAATATACTGTATGTTTAATTTTTCTTGTTTCTATCTGAATGTAAGCTTGAATGGCTATGCATTTATTTTGTTGACTCATCACTCTGGCATCTGAGACAATGCTTAGTACATGGCAAGCATTTGATAAATTCATTAAATGAATAAGAATGTTGGCTGGGCGCAGTGGCTCATGCCTGTAATCCCAGCACTTTGGGAGGCTGAGGCAGGTGGATCACGAGGTCAGGAGATTGAGACCATCTTGGCTAACATGGTGAAACCCCTTCTCTACTAAAAAATACAAAAAAATTAGCTGGGCGTGGTGACAGGCGCTTGTAGTCCCAGCTACGCAGGAGTCTGAGGCAGGAGAATGGTGTGAACGCAGGAGGCGGAGCTTGCAGTGAGCTGAGATCGCGCCTCTGCACTCCAGCCTGGGCGACAGCGAGACTCCGTCTCAAAAAAAAAAAAAAAAAAAAAAAGGATATCGAGGCCCAGAAAGATGAAGTTACTCACCTAAGATTACACAGATAATAAATAACAAAGCTAAAATTTAAACCTAAGTTGCCTTACTTCAGAGTCTAAGCTCTTAAGCCTGAGAGATGGGCTCCATTACTGAGTAGGGCTCAGTATACTGGTACAGAGGTGCAGTGAACTGGCAGGTTCCTCCACCTTTTCTTTTTTTGTTGTTTTTTTTTAAGAGATGGAGTCTTGCTATGTTGTCCAGGCTGGACTCAAACTCCTGGGCTCAAGCAATTCTCTCACCTCAGCCTCCTGAGTAGCTGGCACTACAGGCATGTGCAACTGCGCCCTGCCAGCCCCCTCCACCTTCTGCCTGTGATGGAGCCAGATGTTCCAGGGCTGGGGTTTGACCTCAGCATCTTAGCCAATCAGGCATGTCCAAGGCACAAGGCGGGGGCGGTGGCGCAAGGCCAGTGTGCTGTGTGCTGTTGCCCTCCAGTGGCTAGGGTGGGGAAGAACAGGCTAAAAGCTGCCTTGAAGTTGAAGAGGGATAGGGGACGCGGTTGGTTCTTGGTTCTCTCCTCACAGAAGACACAATGCAGGGGTGGGCATTAAGAGATCTTTATTTTACCAGAAGGGACAGGCAGTGGGGCAGTGCAACATCCAAGCCCCAGACCAGACATGCAGCATCCACATGCAGGAAGAGCTACACAGGCTGGGGCAGGGCCAGGGTGGGGTGCTGGGACCACTGGACATTCACAGCACCCCTGCCAAGACGCTTGGGTCCTGGGCTCTTCTGCCTCCATTGGAGCAACGAGACAGAGTATTGGGTTGCTTCCCTATGGCTGGAACCCCATCACTCTGGCCAGGAAGAAAGATGGCACAAGGGCTCTGGGGTCTGGCCAGGTTACAGCACTCTATTCTGTACAGGGTTGGCACAGCCTTGTCCACCAGAAGGGCCCAACACCCAGGACAGTGCAGCCCTAGCAGGAAGAAGGTCTACACACTTTTCTGTCCCCAACAGGGCTAGACCCTTATCTCAGAAAACTTAGCAGAGTTGGCACCAAGCCCCACCGCCCCAGCAGACACATGCCCATGAAGAGGCCTTCCCTGAGCACAAGCAGGGGCCTCCTAAGGCAGTAGGAAACTGAGGAAGCTGCTGCAGACAGGAGGCCTTGCCTCTGTGCCCGTGGGGTCAGGGAGAAAGGACAGGGTATGAGCGCCAGCCGGGGTCTTGGGCAGATGAGGGGAAAGACAGTGGTGCTAGGCCCTGCAGGTCATGGCTGCCCAGACCTAGACGGGCAGCAGCAGGTGAGGCTGTGGGCTTCCTGGGGCAGGATTTAGGGCTGGGAAGACCAGTCCGGGAGAGAGGACAGTGACCGTCCTACATAGAACCCCTGCCCATGCTGAGCTCTGGCCACAGCCATAGGGAGGATGGGCAGATGCACAGAGAACTTCAAGGCACCAGGATTCTGAGGAGCAGCAGGGCCACCCCCCACAGACAGAGAGTGATTGTAATAAACATCTTCAGCTTAAACTACATGATGTGCATAGGGGGAAAGAAAAAGAGATAAAGGAAAAGACACACAGGGAGATGAGACACAAACCTGATGAAAGTGGCAGTGAAAGTGGGGTAAAAGAGAGGAAGAGGAGGAGGTGGACAGAGACAGGAGGGACAGGAAGACAGCCAGAGATGGCCTGAACACGCAGCACTTCTGGTCCCTTCAAGATAAGGCACCAGAGTCAGTAACATTCCCGTTGTTCTGTGGGATTAAAACGGGTGCTGGAGGGAGGGCTGGGTGGCTGCTGAAGAGAGTGGGCCTGCAGGAGCCTCACACCTGCACACCGGTGGCCTTCTTGATCAGGGGTATCTGCAAGGATGGGACATGCCATGAGGCCTTGGCTCCAGGACCCAGGACCACTCTGCCTGGCCAGTCCAATAGGCTGCCCAGGCAACCCCACCGCAGCTAGGCAGGCACACACCTTAGACAGGTCCACGCCCGTGAGGGCATGCACAGAGGCAGGCAGCTCGGCCAGTAGTCGGTTCACTTCTGATGTGACCTTGCTGTTGTCTCCACTGAGGACCACAATCTCATCGACCTTGGTAAGTGGGGCAGCGATTTTGGCAGCGATCTAGGAGGTAAGAGTGGGAGGAGAGCCTGGTTGGCGCCGACTCCGTTCCCAGCCTGGTTCAGCATCTTTCCCTCCCTTCCTCAACTCACTCCAACCCCAAAGCAGCCTGGGCGGCCCTTAGTGAGCCATGGTAAGAGAGGCCCTGTAGGCCAGGGATGGCTTAGGTCTGTTGTAGGGTTCCTGCCCCCTGCTGAAGATGCTCCTCATTTAACCCTTCTAGCCACCTGTCCCTGTGTTACTCGCAAGGCCCAGAGAAGTTCTGGCACTTGCCCAGCTAGTCAAGCAAGGACACTTGGACCCTGGGACCCACTTAGGTGGAAGCCTCACCTGGGGCAGGGCCTCCAGCACCAAGGCCATCTTGGCTGCATCCCCGTATTTCTGGTAGGCTTCCGCCTTGAGCTTCATCCGCTCAGCCTCCGCCTTGCCCATTGCCTCGATGACTGCTGCTTCCGCCTCCCCTATTTTGCGGATCTTCTCAGCCTCTGCCTGTGCCAAGAGGACCTGCTTCACCCTGGGGGAGCCCAGGCCAGGCAGGATCAGTGGGATGTACCAGGGTCCCCTCAAGCCTTGCCTGGGGGCCAGCAATCCTTCAAATACTCTGCCTTGGGGGCTGTCAGGGGTGGGAAACATTTGAACGGAGGGGGGTGGCCTCACCTTCTAGCTCTGGCCAGGGAAAGGCCACCAGCTCCCAGCTCTAAGTGGGAGGGGACAAACCAGGATGCTGTCTATGCCCAAGCACTACAGGCACTGGAGCCTCCTTTATCTATTTAGTCTTCCTAACAGCAGTCCCACAGGGTACATGGGGTTATCCTCACTTCACAGTGAGTAAGAAGACACAGTGGAGGAGAAGTGGCTTCCAAGCTGTGGTCAGGAGAGTACAGGGAGTGCACTGAAGGCAGAGGAGGCTGACTAAGCCCTGACCCTGGCACCTGGGCGGCTCTCACTTTTCACCCTCGGCAATCTGCTGGATACGGTGGGCCTCGGCCTCGGCGGGCCGACGCACTGTAGCGATGAGCTCCTTGTCCGTACGCAGGATCTCCTGTGCCTCCACAGCAATCTGTTTCTTGCGCTGCACAACCTCAATCTCAATCTCTTCCTGCCGGATCTTCTGCTGCTCACGGGCCCCCTGCAGCTCATAGGCCAACTGGGCCTCAGCTGTCTGTAGCAAGAGGGTGGTTGGCATATTAGAGTCTAGTCACCAAGTCCTGATCCCTGAGGCCCAACCCAGGATGCCCTCAGGCTGCTCACCTTGATGTTAACCTCCTCACTGAAGGCTGACTTTTGCAGCTCGAAGGCTCGCTTAGAGTCAGCAATCTTGGTGTCTGCCATGAACTTTACATCCAGCATCTCCTTCTTACACTCAGCTTCCTGGGGGCAAAACGGGCAGGTGAGTGAGTAGAGGTCCCGAGTCATCATGGTCCCATCACCCCTGAGCTTCCTGTCCTTGAACCCACGTACCCGGATGCCTGCGTCCCGTTCAGCCTCTGCCACGCCAATGTCAGCATCTCTCTGCACCACGGCAGTCTGCGTCTTGCCCAGGGAGCTCAGATAGTCCACTTTGTCATACACGTCCTGGGGAGGGAATGGGGTAACAGAGGCTCAAAGGAGCAGCCAGAGGCACAAAGATGCCCCTCTAGCGAAGCCACCATCTGCCAGAGGGACACCAGGAGATACAGCTTCCCATCACATCGTACCTTGATGGTGAAGCTGAGGATCTCAATGCCCATGCGGCCAACGTCAGGGGCTGCCACCTCCCGCACCAGCTTGGCAAACTGGTCCCGGTCCTGATAAATCTGCTCCACTGTCAGGGTACCTGGGGGCAGAGAGATCAGGGGCTGGCTCCCCAGGGACCCAGCCAGCTGGGGAAGGGAGGAGGCATGCATGTAGAGGTCGGGGTGCATGCAGGGTGCTGCAGTCTGAACTGGGTCTCCTGGGGTATCTTCTCAACAGCACTTAACACCGAGCCTCCTGCTGCACAGTCCAGGCTGGACAAGGAAAAATGTCCCAAGCAGCACTAGGTTCCTGAGCAGACTGACAGCCCCCATCCCACCCCAGTGCCCTCTCCTTCACTCAAGTCACCTGAGGTTTTGAAATTAAATATTTGAGGAAGAACGTTTTAGCTTGAAACACCAGTGAAACAGGTCCCCTGCCCAGCCCTGCACCCCTTCCTGCCTTGGCTTAGGGGCCCCGTGAGGCTCCTCAAAGGCAGGACAGGGCCTCACCGAGGATGGAGCGCAGATGTCCCTCCAGGGTCTGTAGGACGACGTTTTTGATGTCCTGCACGTTCTTACCCAGAAACTGCTCACAAGCCACAGCCAGGAGCTCCTTCTCTGTCATAATCTTCACCTGCCAGTGATGACAGAGGCATTTCAGCCAGGCTGGAGTGAGGAAGACGGAGGCCCCAGACCCAGAGGTAGGCAGGATGATGGCTGTGCCTCCTCCCTTCCTTTTTTCAGACCTGGAGGCCCTAGGGGGCTGGAATCTGTCTGAGGCCTCTAGTGGGGAGATAGCAGCACAAGGGCTTCTCACACTGTGAAACTTCACCTGCACTGGCAGCCCCAGGCCCTGCCACGGCCTCTCATGGGCATTCGGGACTTGTCTCCCCACCCCTTCAGCCTACTGTCCCCTCACCAGCCAATTCCTCCCTTGCAGGCTTCCCACACGTGGGAGACCCTGAGGCTGAGGGGCAGAGAGTATGACAAGCAGAATGAGCAATAGGGACACAGACAGAGAAGGAAAGCGCCTGGACAGGGCATGAGAGGGTTGGCGGATGCAACCAAGGATGCCTCTCTTTCTTGAGGTACTCAGCCAACCCCTCGCCGAGGCCTACAGCATGGCTGAACCTCGCTGCCCTGTGATGCCAAGAGGTGGATCGGGGCTGGAAGCCCTCACCTAGGCCCCCAGCTGGGAATATGACACAGCTTCTGACTCCCAGAGTCCAGAGCTCCTCTGCCTCACATGCCTCTCCCTCTGGGCCCCACCCCTCCCACCCCATACCCAGGGAACAAGGAAGGCCTGGATTCTGGGGCTTGACATTTCCAACACCTGCAAAGAATGGGGGTGGGGTTAGTGAGCCAGGAGCCCTCAGCACTGGTTCTGTCCCTCGTGGGCCCGCTGAGGAGAGAAGGGGTGTCTGTTAGTCCTGCTGGGTGGCCAAAAGGGCCCGGTGAGCATGTTCCAGTGGCGACGACCCGACTGGCCCTCTCTTGCGGGACTTGCGGGGGCTGGGGCGCTGGAGAGAGACTGCCCCTGGCTGCTGTCCTCTCCTCCTCCCCCCGAACCCGAGTACAGGACCAGGCAGCTCAACGGACATGCGCAGGGCTGCTGAGTTACTATACCTGGGCGACACCCGTCACAGTTAAAGCTACCCCCTCGGCCGTCTCTACGTCCTCGCAGCGGGGCTGCAACGTCATAATCTCTAGGGAAATCCTGCCAAGAAACGCAAAACAGGGGCATGGGTCTGGGGGCGCAGGGCCTGGTGGTGTTGGGAAAGAGTCCAGTACCTCACTGCTCCGGCTGCGTCCTGGTGAGGAAGGTGGAGGAAGGACTCTCAATGGGGCTGAGATGGGAGTGTCTGAGAAGGAGGTGGGCAGGAGGGCAGGTGGGTGCAGATGGCCCCAGGGGAAGGAGTGGAAGTGAGCTGTGTATGTGCACATACTCTCTGCTCAAGCCAGCCTGGCTGGTTGTGAGGAAAACGAAGTAGAAAGAAGTGGCTGTAGGTGGTTGGGGGCTGGTGGCTGGGGGAGAATTCAGGTGTAGCTGTGTGTATGTTCTAGGATAGCAAGTCAGTGCTGGTCCTCCCGGCTCTGCTGCGTAGGCCATCGTGGATGTCATCTGAGCCTCCCGCAGGGGCCCTGGCCCATTCCTTGATCTACCCAGCACTCCAGGGTGCCCCAGGAAGCTGCCCGGAAAGTTCTGTCTGATTGCCTGGCATCCTGGAGTATGCGCACTGCTGGGCTAAGATGGAAGTGATTCTGTACCTGCCCCTTGCCAGAGAAGCCCTACCGGGTGGCTGCAGCCTTTTGACTTGAAACCCACATCTGGTATTAGGCCCAGGTGGGTCACATGGGGAATGCACACTGAGGTCACACTAGAGCTTCTTGGCCAAGGAGTGTTAACCCTGGAAAGAGTTGTTCTGGCCAGGCAATCTGATTCCTCCAGGGTCCACAGTCACCCGCCTTAAAAGGGATCTGGGCATGTGCAGGTGTTTCAAGTGCAGGTGTGGGTGTGGAGCGGGACAGGACTGCATCAAATGGGGTGTTGAGGGAGGCCTGGACCCTACCCCTTCCACACAAGGTACTCCAAGCCTCTCAGGCCTCTGCACTTCCCATGGCTACAAGGGCTAAGGAGATGGGGATGGTCCCCTTCCCCATTAGAGACGGCAGGATGGGTGAAGAAGGGAGTGGTGGTATAGTGTTTTTGCCTAAGTGGAGGCTGAAGGGCAATTTAATGCAGAGGGAAGGGGTGAGAAAGATGCAGTTCAGGCCTCTTCCAGCCTGGGAACCTGCTGGCACACAAGCTCTGAGGGGGCGGGGGCTTTTTGTTGTTCACTCCTGCAGTCCACATGCCTCGAATTGAGAAGGTGCTCAGTAGAGAGCTGGTGAATGAAGCAATGAAGAGGGGAACCCACACATGACAGAGTAAGCATTTGGAGCTACTTAACACTTAAGCCCAAGAATAGATTTCACCAGCTATGGCTGCATGGTAATGAAGGCCTGGCATCCAGGGACACTCACTGGCAGACTTGGCAAAGCTTCCAGAATCCCTTGCTGTTTTCCCACTTGCAGTCCAATAGGCAAGGGCAAGGGACCTGGGGATCTACAGGGATCCATACTGGCACCCAGAGCAGTTGGAGGAGAGAAAAGAGGAGAGGGAGGAAGGCACGGTCTCAGGAGGGGAGTCCACTGGCTCCTGTCTGCCAGGCCCCGCAGGGCAGGAAGAGAGAAGGTTAGACATGGAGGAGGAAGCAGGTGGGTTATTACCTGTGCAACCCCTGTTACGAATAGTGGAACCCCCTCCGACGTCTCAATATTCTCACAGCGACACAGGATGGTCATAACCTCCAGAGACAGTCTGAGGAGCAGCCAGGGGATGGGGAGAGGTAGGGACAGGAAGGGGAGGAGGGGACACAGCAAACACACACAGTAGTTACCAGACAAGCACCGATGCCTGATGCCTGGGGACGGCGGTGGGGGGGCATGCTGTCAGTAATCCAACCCCCCAACTGCCAGCTCAGCTGAGGGCTGCAGGACAGCAGAGACCCCCCGTGCTGCTCCAAGGCCTCTGGGTCTCTTCTCTAGCCCCAAACCCTTCTAGTGAGGACCTGCTGGGCTGGGGAAGATGCCTGCTGCCACTCTGGGCCTGCGGCCTGAGGTCAGGAGGCTTGTGCACAGCGTACCTGGGTTGCCCGCCACCTCACTTTCCCAGGGATCCTGTCGCAATCTGGGAGACTGAGCCTTAGCCCCCTGTCTTCACACAGGTAAACCTGTGTTTCCAGAAATCGGGAGTAGGAGGCTATTCTGGGGACTCCTGAGCTTTAGCAAATGCTGAATCCACCAGGTCTGCACTTTCTATCACTAAGAAGGCAAGGCGAGGCCAGAAAAGCCCAAATGTTCTGATGTGGGGGTCAAGGAAGGCTGGGGGAGGAGAAAGTGTGTTCCTGCCAGAATATTCAGGGACAACTGGGAGATAAGGGAGACATTTAATTGGGAATTTCCAAAGTTTTCCAGGGGCAGAGAGAAGATTATTGGCAAAGAAAACAAGGTGCCTCGAAGCTCCCTGGGCCATGCTGGCTGGGCCTCCCTAGGCAGTGTGTGTGCAGGGTGGGTGTCTAGACAGAGTCCAGGCTGTGGACAGTGTGGAAGGTTTCCCTAAATCAGAGGAAGGAAGAGAGGACAGAGGCCGAGGGTGAAGGGGCAGAAGCAGGTGGAGGGGTGATAAGCAGCAGCAGTCAATGTGCAGCCCCCATCTCAGCCCTGGGAGGGGCCATCCCCACAGTGCCAGCCCTGGGGCTCTGGCCATGCAGATGTGAAAAGGTTGCCTTCGTTTGAGCCCCTAACACTAGCAGCCTTGGGCCTGAGAGGATTCTTGACCCGGCTCAGACGGGAACCCACCAAGCTCTCTTCTGGGGAAGGAGAGAGGGAAACAGGGGAGAGAGAGGGAGGGAGGAAGGGTAGTGGGGAGGGAAGAAGGGAGGCTGCAGCTCAGATGCCAAAGGTGGAAGAATTGCTCAGGTAAGAGAGAGCTGCCCACATCAGGGCCTCGGGATAGTATAGGATGTGGCAGCAAAGTGTAGCAGGAGGGGTCACTGAGCCTGGAAGAAGAATGGCTGACCCCAAGGGCACGTGACATATAGACAGTTGCGGAAAGGACCTCGAGAGGGAGGCTAAGTATCCAGGCTGAGTTAGAAGCCTCTACTCTGACCCGAGAGGCTCCTGCCAGCATAGGGAAATAAAGGCCCCAGCCTGTGGAGATGTCCCCCAAGCAGGCTAGGGATTGGGGAAGAGGCTGCCCCCGAAGAAAAGGGGATGAGGGAAGGACTACTGGCTCAGACTACCCAGCAAGTGAGACCAGAGGGAGGATGTGGAGCCTGGGTGTGAGGTCAGTGTCCTGGGAAGAGATACAAGGCCCTTCTCCTCTAACTTCCAAACTTGCTGTCAGAAAGGCTCGGCCCTTCTGTCCTGGCTCTGCCCCCTGGAGCAAGAAGGGAGAGCAGGGGACCAAGAATCCAGAGAACGGACTGCAGGGGAATTGGCCTAGCAGTGGCTGCCCATGCAGGACAGGTGTCTGGACAAGATACTCTGTTGTGCTGGGAATGCACAGTGTGCGGGGTGGCGGTATGTCTGCAGAGGGCTCCCCACGGCTTCTGACAGGCCACTGGCCCACTCAGGTGCAGCCAGGATCCTCTTGAGTGGAGGCTGTGGCCACTATTGATTACTCTGACACTTTGAGCTTTAAACCAGAAGAGTCCCCCAGCATCGCTCACCTCCGGCCAGGTAAAGTGAGGGAGAGGTGGGAGAGTTGAGCGGTTACTGGGAACCAGTGAAGTTAATCCATTGTGCCATGCTTCCCAATTCCCCCTGACCCTAGCAGATGCCCTCAGACTCCCAGGAGCCTCAAGCACTAGTAGCTTGGTGCAGACGTGAGCTGCTGACAGGTGGGGGCTGGGGCAGAGGGAGTTTCCACTGGAATCTCCATGATTTCCCCTGTGGGGTGACCGACCCCCTTGCAACATGACAGCTCTGCTGCCCTTGTTGCCTGGGTCGTGGTTGGGAAGGGTCTGCTCCTCTCCTCCCCACCACCCCATCTCCCATAATCAGGAAGGGGGCAATTGTGAAAAGGTAGCTGGCATGCCTCATCTCTTGGGTGGGCAGTGAGGGTGCCAGGAGAGGCCAGGTCTGGCCCTGCCCTAGGCTCTGCAGGCAGCGGCAGGTAGAGCCGGATGGTGGGTCCTCTGGGGAGCTGAAATCTCACTTCCTCTAGTAAGTCTTTCCAGACTGATTTAGGAGGTTCAGACCTGTCTTGCTCAGCCCCAGCACTAATTCATTAGGTCCCCCTCCCTGTCTAAGTCTAACTCACCACTGTCATAGAACCACTTTTGACTATATGTCATTCTCTGCCACACAGTCCCTGACTGCAGTCCCCAGGGCCTGCATAGGTAAGGGTGTGCATGGGGTCTCTCCAGCCTTTCCTCCGTTCATATGCCCACTCCAAACTGGGTGTGTAATAAAAGACTTCTTAAATAACTTTGAGTTGTAATCAGGAAATCAAGATTCTGCCTGGGATATGACCCTGAATTCTCTGGGACAGAAGTAATGCCACCTCCAGTGGAAAAAAGAACACCCACTAAGGAGGGGGTGCCCATGACAGACCTACCTGACGCGTGTCTCCCGCACCCCTGTGCAACCCCTCTCACATGCTTCTTAGGAGGCGCCCTCCCCACCCCTCCAACAGAATGGAATGTGGAAACGGTGGATGCTCTAGCTGACCCTCAGCGTGAAGCAGAACAATGCTGGAAGCCCCCTATCTCCCTGGCCCACTCCATGACAGGTCCTAGAGCCCCCAGGTGCTTACCTCTGAGTGTCGGAGATACACCACCAGGCCCAGGCCCAGCCGCCAAACACGTACTGTTTATAGTCGGAACCACAGCAGCCCCCTGGGGAGCAAAAAAACCACCACAGGTCAGTCTGTTCTTGGGTCTGTCTACCCTCCAGCCCACTGAGCTACTTTTGTCCTTTATCTGCTCTGATACTTTTTTTTTTTTTTTTTTTTTTTTTGAGACGGAGTCTCGCTCTGTCACCCAGGCTGGAGTGCAGTGGCCGGATCTCAGCTCACTGCAAGCTCCGCCTCCCGGGTTCACGTCATTCTCCTGCCTCAGCCTCCCGAGTAGCTGGGACTACAGGCGCCCGCCACCTCGCCCGGCTAGTTTTTTCTATTTTTTTTTTTTTTAGTACAGACGGGGTTTCACCATGTTAGCCAGGATGGTCTCGATCTTCTGACCTCGTGATCCGCCCGTCTTGGCCTCCCAAAGTGCTGGGATTACAGGCTTGAGCCACCGCGCCCGGCCTTGCTCTGATACTTGACAACGCCTACTGTTGGGTGCCTAGTGCTGAGGTTACACATAAATGAGAGAGAAGTTCTCCCTGCCCTTATGGGACTTAAAATCTTGCTTGGTAGACAGGCAATTTACATAAAGAGAAGGATAGCCAATGAATAGTTCAGAATATAAGTGCTTCCAGAGAACAGAAGAACAGAACAGGACAATGGGCAGAGGTGATCTGGAAAAGCTTTTTTTTTCTGAGACGGAGTCTCGCGCTGTCGCCCATGCTGGAGTGCAGTGGCGCAATCTCAGCTCACTGTAAGCTCCGCCTCCCGGGTTCAAGCCACTCTCCTGCCTCAGTCTCCCAAGCAGCTGGGACTACAGGCGCCCGCCACCATGCCCGGCTAATTTTTTGTATTTTTAGTAGAGACGGGGTTTCACTGTGTTAGGCAGGATGGTCTCAATCTCCTGACCTCATGATCCACCCGCTTCGGCCTCCCAAAGTGCTGGGATTACAGGCGTGAGCCACTGCGCCTGGCCTCCATTTTTTTTTTTCAGACAGAATGTCACTCTGTTGCCCAGGCTAGAGTGCAGTGGCGCAATCTCAGCTCACTGCAACCTCTGCCTCCTGGGTTCAAGTGGTTCTCCTGCCTCAGTCTTCTGAGTTGCTGGGATCACAGGTGCCCCTACACCACACCTGGCTAATTTTTGTATTTTTAGTAGAGACAGAGTTTCATCATGTTGGCCAGGCTGGTCTCAAACTCTTGGCCTCAGGCAATCTGCCCGCCTTGGCCTCCCAAAGTGCTGGCATTACAGGTGTGAGCCACCTCACCAGGCCAGCTTTTTTTTTTTCTTTTCTGGAAACGGAGTTTTGCTCTGTTGCCCAGGTTGGAGTGCAGTGGCATGATCCCGGCTCACTGCAACCTCTGCCTCCCAGGTTCAAGCAATTCTCCTGCCTCAGCCTCTCGAGTAGCTGGGATTATAGGCATGTGCCACCACACCCGTCTAATTTTTGTATTCTTAGTAGAGACAGGATTTCACCACGTTGGCCAGGCTGGTCTCGAACTGTTGACCTCGTGATCCACCTGCCTTGGCCTTCCAAAATGCTGGGATTACAGGCGTGAGCCACCGCGCCTGGTCCAGCTTCCATTTTTAATTAATTCAATCAATAAACAAGTATGCCCTGGAGTTCACCTGTTATCACGGTGGGTGTAGACAGAGAGGGAACGCAGACGGGGACAACACTGGGGGGCTGGGAGGGGAGGAAGAGTCTCCCAGCCAAGGTGAGGGGGTTTGCTCTTCTGCCTGGCAGACACATCTCAGTGAGGCTGGTTCTCTACTTTCAGAACATTCAGAATGACTTTGTTCCCCACCCGTGGGAACGGGTGGGGAAGGCAAGGTCTCAAAACAAAGGCTAACTTGTGGTACCAATGGGAGAAGTGAAGACAAAGCAAAAAGGCCTAAAAAGGAACTGGTTCGGCCGGGCGCAGTGGCTCACGCCTGTAATACCAGCACTTTGAGAGGCTGAGGTGGGCGGATCAAAAGGTCAGGAGATCGAGACCATCCTGGCTAACACGGTGAAACCCCGTCTCTACTAAAAATACAAAAGAAATTAGCTGGTGTGGTGGCGGGTGCCTGTAGTCCCAGCTACTCAGGAGGCTGAGGCAGGAGAATGGCATGAACCCGGGAGGCGGAGCTTGCAGTGAGCTGAGATCGCGCCACTGCACTCCAGCCAGGGTGACAGAGCGACTCTCCATCTCAAAAAAAAAAAAAACAAAAAACAAAAAACAGGAAGTGGTTCTTGGAAACAGTGTGTCAACTATACAGAATATCTAATTCAGCCACAACCCAGATCCATGATCTAGACATGTTCTACATGTTCCCTATACAGAAATGAGAAAAATCAATTCCTAAGATTCTTGTAGTGAATTCTCTTGTTAATGTCAAAATTCCTCAGCAAGTTCAAGGAAACCTTCATAAAACTGGACAGGCAGTTAACTTGCAGTGCAAAAAAATGTACAGGAAACAAAATTCTAAGGAAATAAGTGATCTGGGAAAAACCAGAGAGTGTTATCATTTCTTTTTTTTTTCTGAGACAGGGTCTCATTCTGTCGCCCAGGCCAGAGTACAGTGGTGCAATCACGGCTCGCTGCAGCCTCGACCTCTTAGGCTCAATTGATCCTCCCACCTTAGCTTCTCGAGTAGCTGGAACAGCAGGTGTGTGCCACTATGCCCAGCTAATTTTTGTATTTTTTGTGCAGACAAGGTTTCACCATGTTGCCCAGGCTGTTCTCCAATTCCCGGGCTCAAGCGATCCACAGGCATTGGCCTCTCAAAGTGCTGGGATTACAGGCGTGAGCTGCCGCGCCTGGCCGAGCATTATCATTTCCACGTTCACAAATTTAGGTTTTCATGAAATCGTCAAAGAACCTCAAAAGGTTGTCTGACTCCCAAGGTCAAGGGTCTGGGGGAGTTTCATGCAGCTGGGTGTCTCTGGGGACTCACAGCAGGGAACAAGGCAAGAGGAGGGGCAGACGGCAGATCACACAGTGTCTTGTGTGTTAGGCCAAGAAGCTGTATGAGTGAGTGACAGGGAGCAAGGTTACCCTTGAGAAACACATAACACTTTGCACAAGGAGGAAGACACTGGGATCAGGGAGACTGGCCTCTTGCAGTAATCCAGGCAAGGCATGGTAGCTGATACTGGCAGACAACTTCTAGAGCAGTCTTATCTGTGACAACTTTCTGCAAGGGTAAGAATGTTCTATATCTTCTTCTGTGTTTATGCTGTGCAGTACAGCAGCCTCTAGCAACATGCAACTGTTGTGCACTTCAAATGAGGCTGGCATGACTGGGGAACTGAATTTTTTATTTAATTAATTTAAATGGCCACCTGTGGCTCCTGTTCACATTGGACAGTGCAGCTCTAGAGTCTGGGTTTGGGTGGATGGTGAGGACAATAATAGAAACAGACACAATGGAGAGGACGGGAAACGGGACAAATTTTGGGTGGGTGGAGGCAAAGAAATAAAGACCTCCCAGTGGGCTTGAAAGGTTGGAGAGCTGGCATCTAATACTGCCTACCAGGCAGGTAACCCCGTTTTCTGGGTCTGCTGCCATGCATGAAGTTCCAGTAGCAGAGCCAGAGGTCCAGGGATCAAAGAGCAGCCCTACAGTGTGGGCAGGGAACAGTAAGAGGGGGTCCTGGGTCTCTGTCTGTCTGTTTCTCTGGGGTAGAACTACCTGCTTACAGGGCTGCTGTTCAAGGTAAGCCATTCCGGGCTTCTCTGACCTGGGAAGTGGGGTGGGGAGGCCTCTGAGGACAAGCACTCAATCTGAAACCCAAACCATCTCAGGATCAGGTGAAACTGGAAGGGGACCAAAAATCACAGCTTATTCTACATCTTCTGGCCTGGTGGGGGCTGGGGCATGGTTGCCTTGGGCTAGCTCCAGGGGACTTCTCAATGTGCAGTGGGAAGGTGGTAGTGGTGGCGGTAGGATGAGGGAGTGAGTGGGGTGGGGGATGGACAGGGTAGATGGCCACTCTTTGTTTTCCGTTTTGTTTTGTTTTTTTTTTTTTTGAGACAGAGTCTTGCTCTGTCGCCCAGGTTGGAGAGAATTGGCACAATATTGGCTCAATGCAACCTCCGCCACCCAGGTTCAAGAGATTCTCCTGCCTCAGCCTCCCAAGTAGCTGGGATTACAGGCAACCACTAACACGTCTGCCTAATTTTTAAATTTTTAGTAGAGATGGAGTTTCACCATGTTGGCCAGGCTGGTCTCAAACACCTGACCTCAGGTGGTCTGCCTGCCTCAGGCTCCCAAAGTGCTGGGATTACAGGCATGAGCTACCGCACCAAGCCCACCCTTTACCTTTAACTTATTCTTTGGCTTGCGGAGCAGGCTGCCACAGCTCAAGCTGGGCCTTGGCTAAGGGCAACATGGCCAGGTTCCCAAGGGTTGCAACAACAGGAAGCTGAAACTGCCAGATTGCCCGCCCCTACCAGCATCCTCCCCTGGAAGGCAACTTCCTGCCAGTTTCCCGATCACTCAGCCTGAGCACCCCTCCCAAGAGGCCAGTTAGGTGCCTTTTTCTTGACTTCTGTAACTCTTACTCATCTCAAGACCTGGAAGTTTCTCCTGACTGTACCTCACTCTTTTTTTTTTTCTTTTTTTGAGACGGAGTCTGGCTCTGTCACCCAGGCTGGAGTGCAGTGGCCGGATCTCAGCTCACTGCAAGCTCCACCTCCCGGGTTCACGCCATTCTCCTGCCTCAGCCTCCCTAGAAGCTGGGACTACAGGCGCCCGCCACCACGCCCGGCTAATTTTTTTGTATTTTTAGTAGAGACGGGGTTTCACCGTGTTAGCCAGGATGGTCTCGATCTCCTGACCTCGTGATCCGCCCGTCTCGGCCTCCCAAAGTGCTGGGATTACAGGCTTGAGCCACCGCACCCAGCTACCTCACTCTTTCTAATCCAACTTGCTTTCCCTTTCTACAATTAAGCTGAAGAACCACAAAATACTCCATGATAACCTCTGTTCCACTCTCTTAGCCCTTCTCCAGGACACAGCCCCACCACTCTGCCCTCTCAGGAGCATCCCCTGCCCTTCCTGGCCTTCCTCTACCTTTTTTTTTTTTTGAGACAGTATTGTACTCTGTCACCCAGGCTGAATGCAGTGGTGTAATCATAGCTCACTGCAGCCTTGAACTCACGGGCTCAAGCGATCCTCCAGCCTCAGCCTTCCATACACTGCCATGACTGTCTAATTAAAAAGAATTGTTTTTGTAGAGACAGGGTCTTGCTATGTTGCAGAAGCTGGTCTCAAACTCTGGGCCTTAAGTTATCCTCCCACCTCGGTCTCCTAAAGTGCTGGGATTACAGGTGTGAGCCACCATGTCCAGCCCACCTTCTTCCCACTAGTCAAGAAGTCCAGGCCGGGCGCGGTGGCTCACTCCTGTAATCCCAGCACTTTGGGAGGCCGAGGCGGGCGGATCACGAGGTCAGGAGATCGAGACCATCCTGGAGAACACGGTGAAACCCCGTCTCTACTAAAAATACAAAAAATGAGCCGGGCGCAGTGGCGGGCGCCTGTAGTCCCAGCTACTCGGGAGGCTGGGGCGGGAGAATGGCGTGGGCCCAGGAGGCGGAGCTTGCAGTGAGCCAGGATCGCGCCACTGCACTCCAGCTTGGGCGACAGAGCGAGACTCCGTCTCAAAAAAAACAACAACAACAACAACAACAAAAAAAAAACAAAAAAATTAGCCGGGCGTGGTGGCGGGCGCCTGTAGTCCCAGCTTCTAGGGAGGCTGAGGCAGGAGAATGGCGTGAACCCGGGAGGCAGCGGCGCTTGCAGTGAGCGGAGATCGCGTTACTGCACTCCAGCCTGGGCGACAGAGCAAAACTCCGTCTCAAAAAAAAGAAAAAAAGAAGTCCATATCCTGGCTGGGCATGATGGCACATGACTGTAATTCCAGCACTTTGGGAGGCTGAGGGGGGAGGATTGCTTGAACCCAGGAGTTTGAGACCAGTCTGGGCAACATAGGGAGACCCTGTCTCTACAAAAAATTAAAAATTAGCAGCCAGGCACGGTGTCTCACACCTGTAATCCCAGCACTTTGGGAGGCTGAGGTAGGCGGATCACTTTAGGCCGCGAGTTTGAGAATAGCCTGGCCAACATGGTGAAACCCCATCTCTACTAAAAATATAAAAATTAGCCGGGCATGGTGGCGTGTGCCTGTAATCCCAGCTACTTGGGAGGCTGAGGGATGAGAATGGCTTGAACCTGGTAGATGGAGGTTGCAGTAAGCCGAAGTCACACCACTGCACTCTAGCCTGGGCAACAGAGGAAGACCTTGTTTTTTTTTAAAAAAAAAAACACTGAGTGTAGTGGCATGCACTTACAGTCTCAGTTACTTGGGAGGCTGAGGTGGGAGGATTGCTTGAGCCTGGGAGGTCGAGGCTGCAGCGAGCTGTGATCATGCTACTGCACTCTACTAGCCTGGGTGACAGAGCAAGACTGTGTCTCTAAAAAAAAAAAAAAAAAGGCCGGGCGCGGTGGCTCAAGCCTGTAATCCCAGCACTTTGGGAGGCCGAGACGGGTGGATCACGAGGTCAGGAGATCGAGACCATCCTGGCTAACACCGTGAAACCCCGTCTCTACTAAAAATACAAAAAACTAGCCGGGCGAGGTGGCGGGCGCCTGTAGTCCCAGCTACTCCGGAGGCTGAGGCAGGAGAATGGCGTAAACCCGGGAGGCGGAGCTTGCAGTGAGCTGAGATCCGGCCACTGCACTCCAGCCCAGGCTACAGAGCAAGACTCCGTCTCAAAAAAAAAAAAAAAAAAAAAAAAAAAAAAAGGCCCTATCGTACTAGGGAGTTTAGCCTTTCTTGAGCCACATACCCCTTTAGCAATCCAGCAATGCCTAAGGACCCCTCCTCAAGAATATTTATTATTTATTTATGTTTTGAAACAGGGGCTCACTCCGCTGCCCAGGCTAGAGTGCACTGGTGTGATCTTGGCTCAATGCATCCTCTGCCTCCTGGGCTCAAGCGATCCTCCCACCTCAGCCTCCGGAGTAGCTGGGACCACAGGTATGTGCCACCACTCCTGGCTAATTTTTCTTTTTGGTGCAGACAGAGTTTCGCCATGTTGCCCAAGCTGGTCTCAAACTCTTGGCCTCAAGTGATCCATCTGCCTCAGCCTCTCAAATTGCTGGAATTACAGGAATTAGTCTGGCCAAGAATACTTATAAATTCATAAAATAAATACATAAGAAATTATATTGAAAGTTATCAAAATTTAAAACCAAATGTGCAATATAGTAATATGTCGTTCTTTATTAATACATTAAATATTAAGATCTAGTGGTAAATCTAATTACTAGCTTAATTTCAAAATGTAAATTATTTCCTTTTTTTTTTTTTGAGACGCTTACAAGCGCGCGCCACCATGCCCGGCTAATTTTTTGTATTTTTAACAGAAACAGGGTTTCACCATGTTAGCCAGAATGGTCTCAAACTCCTGACCTTAGCTGATCCTCCCGTTTCAGCCTCCCAAAGTGCTGGGATTACAGGCATGAGCCACTACGCCCGACCAACAGATTTTCAAGGTACCAGCAATAACTGTAGTGTAGTAGGAAAATTTCTGCTAATACTATCATGAATTGTTGCCAACATTCATCATCACAGGAAACACTAAATTTCAGTTAGGGTGAGTGAAAATAAAATTATGCTTTTCTCCCCTCTTATCCCCACCCTGACCCCATGCAAATGAAAATGATTCCCCTTTAAAATTTTCAAAAGTAGAGAGAAAAAAGTTTTATGTAACAACTGAAGGAGGGAGGTTAGATAAGAAAGGATGGAAAAGATGACCATGAGATGTATTAACATCCTCCTTCTGAAACTGGGCTGGGTGAGATGCCTCTGGTCTTAGATGCAGGTCCAAGGCGCAAGGTAGACAGGTGGGGGCAGGGGTGGGAGCAGTTGCTCTGCTCTCTCAGGAGTCCACACGCAAGAGGGAGCTGGATCTCAGCTTGGTCATCTCAAATCCCAAGGTATCATTGTGCCAGGCATTCTCCGCCACCCCCAACCTTCTCTGCTTCCCTGACTCCACATTCTCAGTTCTCAGCATGACCTCCTCTTCCCACCCCTAAAATGGCTTTGAAGCTAACAGTGCATTGACTTCTGTTCTGAACACCAGGTTCTCAGTAACTGGAAGGCACAGAGCAGCCCATCTCTGGGGCTCTTCTTGCCGCTCAGTCCCAAGACTTTCCACAAGGATGGAACTGTAGCTTTTGTCTTCTCAGTCCAGAGTCTGGGCTTCCTGAAGGAAATTCCACAAGAAAAACAAAGTGCAGTGCAGATTCTGGTCTCTAAAAACCTTCTCTAAGGGTGTGGACTGGGAGACAGGTCCAGGTCATATACAGGAGCAAGTCTGGCTTCAGCGTTCTCTGGGAGTCTCCCTTCTGTCCCCAAGGCTATTTCTGGTCTTCAGGGGGGTAGGGTACTTATCTCCCACACACTGGGAATGTCCCAGTGGAGAGACTGATTTTGAGACCCAAAGTGAACTTGAAGCCATGTTTTGGAATGAAAATTCCCAGTGGATTTATCACACCTCTCCAAGGGTTGGCAGCTTTAAGGCCTGGCTCAGGGCTTCTACCCCCTTCTACCTCTTCAGTAACCAGTTCTACCAAATCTGCACGCAGGCTGAAAAAAATCAGCACTGATAGTGGGAAGACAGACAAGAGAAATTCCTCCAGCTCCAGGTCTCCAAGCTGTCAGGCACCGGGACCCCCCACCCCCGCCGCAACTCCTCAGAGTCAAGAGCTGCACAACCTGGTGGCTTGCAAGGTATCAGCCGCTTCTTAAAGCACCCCAAATATAAAATCTCAATAGCGGCTCCTTTTCCCCAGTACCGCAGTCCCCATGCCCCACCTAGACAGAAATAATGGAACTTGCAGCATTTTGCAATCCCGAGCTGCACAGCCCAGAACCGGGTTTCCCAACCTGTAGAGGCCGCACCCGCGTCTCCTGGGCGGGCAGTGCCAGTAATACCCAACAAGCCCCAGCGTGTTTGGAATTAACGGGTCTGACTGTGCCCAGAGAAAGGACCTCCATCTCAGGGCCCCTCCCCATACAGGCACCTGCCCTCCAGGGCTGCGCGACCCGCCCCCAATCCCGGGTTCTGGAATCCAGCCAAACCTCCGCGTTCCCCAAACCACTAGTTCCCTCCTTCCTGGAACCCCACAGCTTCAGTTCTGGACCCCCCACCACACGGTGGAGCGGCGGGGAGGCCCCGCCTAAGTAGGGGGAGGGGGAGGAGAAGCAAATAAACACAGGAAAACACGCAGCGGGAGGGGGAGCACCCGAGGGTGCGCAGCAAGGAAAGCGTGAGTACAAGGGGATCTCTCTTGTCAGGGGCCTCAGGTGCGGCCCGGGGGCCAGAGCCCTGCGCCGCGCGGTAGACTCAGGCCCAGCTCTTCCCTGTGCACTCCCCAGCCCTGCAACCACCCCGAGCACCCTCCACAGCGCCCACTTTCCTCGCCGCCCCCTCACCTGAAACCACCAGCGCCTCGTTGGGCCCCACCGTGTGGCAGTTGCCCATGGCGCCGGCGGCACTGAGGGCCCTCGGGACCGCACAGACCCGAAGAGCAGCAGCGGGTCCGCAGCGCCGGCCGCGCCCAGCCTATCCCGCCACCCCCAGCGGCCGGCCGCCCGCTCGCCCGCGCCCCTCTGTGGTCGCAGCCCCGCCGGAAGTGTGGCGGCGGAGGGCGGGGCCGGCGCGTTGAGGCAGGAGCGAGCGTAGCCTCCGCGGTCAACGCGCTTTTATTCCAAGGGGCTCCAGCTACAGATCACCCCAGCCCTGCATCCGCCCGGAAGGCGTCCCCCTACTCCCATGGGGCACCTCGATACCTACTGCCCTGCCCTGACTCACTTCTCAGCACCCATCTTGTGGCAGTCGGCCCTGGCCTCAGACCCCTGGGTTCAAATCTCAGGCCCTCCTCCTACTCACTGTGAGACCTTGGGCAAGTCCCTTAGCTCGGGAGCCTTATTCAACCTCATTAACATGGGGGTAATTTAACTACCTAGATAGACCGTTGCAAAGGGCTCAATTCACTAATTCTCAATGTTGGCAGTGCATCACATTGCAAACTCCCTGCCTCTGCTCCAGAGATGATCAGAATCAATGAGGGTGGGGCCTGAAAATACTAAATCCAAATTTCCGAGAAGCACAGGGTCTAGCATATTACCCCCTATCTCTCCATCTGGGGTTACTGTCACTGTCAGGAAGAAATAATCACCCATTATTTCTTCAACCAGGAAAAGAGATGTCCAGGGCACAGCTTGGGGCCCCAGAAAGTAACCATGGAGGTCAAGATAATAAACCCATCGGTGTCCAGGGCATGGCCTGGCACACATCCGAGGTTTTCAAGGGCCATGAAGTGCCATGGAAAGCATCCTGGCCTGAGGGTTAGGAGAGCTGGGTCTCAGGCTCAACTTTAGCCTGAATTCGGTGAGTCATCTTAGACAAATCTGGTGAGCTCTGAGGGCTGGGGTAAGGTTGAGAAACTGTGGGCTCCTCAGGGTGGGTGGTGCTCAGAGAAGATGGGGCCCCTGAGTCCTCAGACTGGGAGTCTTCATCGGGTTCAGCATCCTCCCCAGGCCCAAGCCCTGCCAGCCTCTTGCTGGCCTCCCATAGCCGATGGGCTGCCCGGTCATCTCGGGCAGCTGGAGGCACCTCTTCCACATGGCAGTTGGCAAAATATCTCCCACTGAGGGGCTCGATGCCCTCTTGTAGAGCACAATACAGGGGTGTCTGGGCACCCCCTCTTGGTGCCCGGAGCACCAGCCAAGCCAATGGGCGCAAAAGTGGGCGCAGCCATCCAGGAACATGGCGCAGGAACAGCTCCGAGTTCACAGGCCCTGTAGGCAGGAAGAAAGAAAGGAGTTGGGCTAGGTGCAGTGGTGTGCATTTATAGTCACAGCTACTCCAGAGGTGGAGCAGGAGGATTGCTTGAGCCCAGGAGTTTGAGACCAGCCTGGGCAACATAGTGAAGCTCTGTCTCTTTAAAAAAAAAAAAAAAAGAACAGAGCTAGAAGAATAGGGACAGAATCTGGTTTCAAGGGAACCAGGATAGTATTTACCAGGCATTCAGGACTTCTGCGAGGTGACTTCACCCATTTCCTGCATGAAGCCTCTTCCCTTCCATCCAAACTGCTTGTTCACCTCACATCCCAGATTTTGCTCATGCTGTGTCCCATGCCTGAAACAATTCTCAGTCTCTCTCCATCTTTTCTTCTAGCTCAAGTCCTGTTCCTTGTTTAACCAACATTTATTAAGTACTTGCAGTACACCAGCCACTATTTTGGACATTAGGGATATGGAGTGTAATAGAGGCTTAATAAAGGCTAATTGTGATCATCGCTATTATAATTACTAATGAGCTTTAGGCAGTGACTATCTAAAATGCAGTATGGTAATATGAATACGGCAGATCTTGTTATCCTGGTATAACCTCTTGCATAAGACAAAGTGTGCCTCTGGATCCCCAATTATCTCACTCAGAGTAAAAGTCAGAATGCTTATAGTGAACCTCCCTCCAAACCCTATAGGACCCAGTGCCTCTCTGTGACCTCACCTCTTGCCACTCTCCCCCTTCACTCTGTTCCAGCCACATTAGCCTTTCTCAAGCACACCAGGCCTTAGGGCCTCTGCACTTACTTTTTTCTGTTTTGGAGACAGAGTCTTGCTCTGTCACCCAGGCTGGAGTACAGTGGCGAGATCTCAGCTTACTGCAACATCCACCTCCAGGTTCAGGCGATTCTCCTGCCTCAGCCTCCTGAATAGCTGGGACTACAGGTGCCAGACACCATGTCTAGCTAATTTTTGTATTTGTAGTAGAGACAGGGTTTTCTTTTTTCTTTTTTTTCTTTTTTTGAGACGGAGTCTTGCTCTGTCCCCCAGGCTGGAGTGCAATGGCGGTATCACAGCTCACTGCAACCTCCACTTCCTGGATTAAAGTGATTCTCCTGCCTCAGCCTCCTGAGTAGCTGGGATTACAGGCACACGCTACCACGCCTGGCTAATTTTTGTATTTTTAGTAGGGACATGGTTTCACCATGTTGGTCAGGCTGGTCTTGAACTCCTGACCTTGTGATCGCCTGCCTCAGCCTCCCAAAATGCTGGGATTACAGGCGTGAGCCACCACACCTGGCCTAGAGATGCGGTTTCACCATATTGCCCAGGTTGGTCTCAAACTCCTGACCTCAAGTGATCTACCAGCCTCGGCCTCCCAAAGTGCTGGGATTATAGGCATGAGCCACCGCTTCCGGCCCCTTTGCACTTATTATTTGCACTGTTCTCTCTTTTTCTGGGCATCTCCCCAGTGAGCCATGTATCTTTCAGGCTTCTGTTCAAATGTCACCTTTATAGATATGTCTTCCTTGACTGCCACACCATATTCCCATTCCATTTGCCCCTCGCCCTGTTTCCTCTTTCCTCAGAGAACTCTTATCACCACCCCTCATTGTATATATTTATTGGCTCTCTCCGTCTCCTCCAAACTAGAATGCAAACTCTGAGGGCAGGGTCTTTGTTTTGTTCACTGCTATATCCCCAGCACTGCAAATAATGCCTTATACAGAGTAGGTACTCGGTAAATGCTTCTTAGATGAATGAAAAATTATTAGCTATCATCATCATCATTATCAGTTCAGTCAGTGCAGATGGCTCCTGGGGGTGGGAATCCAGGTCTTATTCATGGCCATACACCCCCCAGGGCTCAGCACCCAGGCTTGTGCTGTGAGAGGAAGAACCTAAACCAGGAGAGCCTGGTTCCAAGATCAGCAAGGAACAGGTCTCTCCTTGGACTATGCTTCCTTCCTGCTCTGAGATTCTGTGACTCAATGAGGGATTGGGGGTGGGGAGGTGGTAGTGGTGTGAGGGGCACAGGATAGGGCATGGAAAGGAGAGGGGAATCAGAAGCCGAAGAACCAGACCTCACCTGGGTGCGCTGCATAGCAGGTGATGCCAGTGCCCTCAAGCTGGTTGGCAAGCTCCCGGGCAAACAGTACATTAGCCAGCTTAGTGTCAGCATATGCCCGCAGCTCCTGCCGCCAGCCCACCACTGGGCGGTCCAGGCGTTTGAAGTCGAGACGTCCCCGACAGTGGGCAGCTGAGGCTACCACCACCACGCGGCTAGGGGCACATGCCTTCAGGCAAGGCAGCAGCAGATGTGTCAGCAGAAAGGGACCGATGTGGTTCACCCGAAGCAGCAGGTTAAACGCCTCGCGGGTCCGGCCACAGGAACTGATCCCTGGGGCAGAGGCTAGATGTAAGTGGCTGCTCCAGAAGGAGCTCTGCAGCCTTGGCATCCCTATCTATGAGATGGGAGTAGGGGGCATCCTTCCCATGTGTCCACTGGCCCCAGCAGGGCTTCCGCTGGAGGGGGCAGCTGCCCCTGGCCACCCGCCACCCCCCACCCCACAGGGACTGCTGCCCCTCACCGGCATTGTGGATGAGGATGTCCAACCGTGGCTCAGAGCTCAGGAAGGCAGTGGCAAAGGCCCGCACCGAGGCCAGATTGGCCAAGTCCAAGGCCATGAAGATGACCTCATTGTTCCCACTCTCCTGTGGAGCGGCAAGGGCTGGGCTTGTCACCAGGCATCTTTCTCCTCTTCCCTCTCTCCCCAGGAACCAAATTCTGAGAGTTCATCTCCTACTGTTTAATAAAATCTGCCCCTACGTCTTAGAGTTTACTAGATGTGTGTGGATTCAAATCCTGACTTTGCCTTTTACTAGAGTGTGACCTTGGGCAAGATACTTAATCTCTTTGGGCCTCAGTTCTCTCACTGCATAAAGGGAATAATAATAACAGTACCAATCTCACCCAGCTGTTGTGAGAATGAAAGGAGTTAACATGTGTAAAATACACTCCAGCAGCACTGGGTAGGTACTTGCTATTATTATCACCTCCTTTCCCCATTACCATTTACCCAAAATCTGTAACAGACTTCTCACTGGTCTCCTCTCGCCCGCTCTTGCCCCTCCACTCCAAGCACCACGCAGCCACAAAGGGGTTCCTTCCAAAGGCTATTCTGACAGTCCGGAGCCTACTGAGGGCCGTTTATGGTCTCCAGTGGTCTGTGCTGCCCAATCTATAAAATCCAAGCTTCTCAATAGGCTCTAGAAGGTCCTCTAGCCCCCTCATTTGCCCATCTTCCTCATACTTTGTGCTTCAGCCTCATTAAATCTTTTTCTCAGTTTTTCAGATCAGTCCAGCTCTCTTGCTTACTGAGGGCCTTTGCTTATGCTGTGCCCTCTGCTGTTGCCTTTCCTACTAATCATTAACCCAACTTCTACTGATGCTTAAACGTCTCAGAACTGCAATTACGGCCTTCAGGAAGCCCCTCCCCCACTCGGCTCTGGTGCGCCTTCCTCGGGTGACCCCGGCGCTCCGTGCACTCCCTCTTCGCGCTCAGCCGCCCGCGCCGCACTCTCCTCCCTGGACCCGGATCCTCCGCAGCCCCTTTGCTGGCTTCTCTGTGTCCCGGCGGGTTCTCGGCTCACGGTCCCACGCGCCCCCGCTGCCTCTCACCTGGCGGAGGTCGAAGGCAGCCGCCTCCCCGCGCTCCCGGCTGCGGCAGGCCAGCACCACGCGCGCTCCCCGGCGCGCCAGCTCCAGCGCCGTCATCTTCCCGATGCCGCTGTTAGCGCCTGCGGACCGCAGGCGCGAGCCGAGCTGAGCCGAGCCTGGCGGGCTGCTGCTACCGCCGGCCCGGCCTCCCCTCCGCGCGCCCCGCCAGCTCGCACTCACCCGCCTCCGCACTCACCAGTGACCACGGCCGTGCGACCCCGCAGGTTGCCGATGCCGCCGCACGGCGGGGCCTTCACCAGGTTGTAGTAGACAAGCACGTAAGCGCCCAGCAGCAACCCCGTGCCCAGCAGCAGCGCCTCCATGCCGGCCGCGCCTCCCGGCTCCCGCCCAGGCCCCGCGCCGGCCTGGATCGCCGCCAGGCGGCTGCCGATCCGCCCCGCACAGGCCTGGAACGGCGCCGGGGCGCGTCAGCCTCCGAAGGCGGAGGCTGGTAGGAGGCTGGGCAGGGGTGTGTGTGCGTGCGGGTGCTCGCCGGCCCTGCGAGCGCCCCCTAGGCGTGCGTCGGTGTCCTGGGGGCGTGTGCCTCCGTGGACACCTTTGAGGTGCGTGTGTGCACTTGGGCCCTGGGAGCGCCCCCTAGGTGTGTGCCTGTGTGAACACCTGGGTGTCAGTGTCCACGGACACCCTGGGAGTGCATGCTAGGTATGTGCATGCATCTACAACGCTTGTATGTGAATGACCTCCGGGTGTGTATGTGCCCATGGTCCCTAGGATCACCCTTCGGGTTGTGTGCGTGCCTCTCGATCCTGTGAGACCATGTAAACACCTTGTAGGTGTTTGTGTGCATTCCGTCAGAGTCCCTCCAGGTATGTGCCTGCATCTGTAGTCTCTGCCAATGCATGTGCTTGAATATCTCCATATGTTTACTCGAGGTGTATGTAGCATGGTCCCTCCCGTCTGAAGTCAGGTGTGTACATGAATATACGTGTGTCTTTGAGTCTAGTCCTAGATGCTTTTCCCTCTAGGAACAAATCCTTTTCTTTCTTCCCTTCCTTCCTTTTTTTTTTTTTTTTTTTTTTTTTTGAGAGGGAGTCTCCCTCTGTTGCCCAGGCTGGAATGCAATGGCGCCCTCTCGCCTCACTGCAACCTCTGCCTACCGGGTTCAAGTGATTCTCCTGCCTCAGCCTTCTGAGTAGCTGGGATTACGGGTCCCTGCCACCACACCCGGCTAATTTTTGTATTTTTAGTAGAGAGGGGTTTTTGCCATGTTGGCCAGGCTGGTCTCGAACTCCTGACCTCAGGTGATCCGCCTGCCTCAGCAGCCTCACAAGGTGCTGGGATTATAGGCGTGAGCCACCATGTCCAGCTGTCTTTTTTTTTTTTTTTTTTTTTTTTTGTGATGGAGTTTTGCTCTTGTTGCCCAGGCTGGAATGCAGTGGCATGATCTCGGCTCACTGCAACATCCGCCTCCTGGGTTCAAGCAATTCTTCTGCCTCGGACTCTAGGGTAGCTAGGATTACAGGTGTGTGACACCACACCTGGCTAATTTTTGTATTTTAGTGGAGATGGGTTTTCACTGTGTTGGCCAGGTTGGTCTCAAACTTCTGAACTTGTGACCCACCTGCCTCAGCCTCTCAAAGTGCTGGGATTACAGGTGTCAGCCTCTGCACTGGGCCAAATCCTTCAATTTTTTATCTTCACATCCAGCCCCCAGCTTCTAGGATTCTTCCCTGTTCTCCCCACACAGGCTAGAGGGGATACTGTTCAAGGTGGCACAGGCAGTTAAGGGGTGTCAGAATTCACTCCTTCATTCCCGCTCTGTATCTCCCTACCTCAGCCCCACTAGTGCCTTCCATGGCTGAAGGGAAGCCGGAAGAGATAGACAGTAAAATCTATTATTGCCTTTCAGGAGGAAATTTGCCTTTGGAATGGTTCTCACGGGTGACAGAGACAGGCAGAGAAGCTCCATCACTCAGTTACAAGTGACCATGATGGCAAGAAGGGTGGGGCCAGCTAGGAACGAATGCGTAAGGGCATTCCAGGGCAGAAGGCCGTTGCCTGAGAAATTCAGTACAACCTGGAACCTGATATTTGGTACTTATGCTGTGCCCAGCAGTGTAGTTAGATTTGGAAATTCTGAGTGGAAGATATTCAAGTTTCTGTCCTTAGGGAGTTCAAAAAGCCCATCAGGACACCGGGAGCAGAGTGATGAAGCCTAGATGGGCAGATGAAAGTCAGGGACAGACCTCAGATTCCGGGGCCAGTTTCCATTGTAGATGCTGTGGGATGAGGCTGGGGATAGAATATTCATTCTTTATCCCTAAGGCAAAATCCTGACACACAAGCAGATGCACCTACACAAACAGTTCTGGAATATACACAGAGGTGCTCTCCATCTGAGGAGGCTGTCCTCAGGAAAACTTCCTGCAGAGTTTTTCACTAAGATCTGGGAGGAAAGCATGAAATTTGGTTTAATGAAGGTTCCCGGGACTTGAGAATTAAGGTAATGCAGCAGACTCATTTTCTGATGAGGAATAGCAGTTGTAGAGAAGCATGACTGCAGATTACATGACTAGAAGTGACATGTCAAGACTGGATTCCACTATCAGTCAGGGTTCTCTGAAGAAACAGCCCCCGCGGCCAGCAGACGCACCCATGTCCTTCCATTGTCCTCCATCCACCCTGGCTCACTTTTCTCCAACACTTCCCCTCCCAAACTTCCCTATGGGAATGAGACCTGTTCAAAAGGCCCCCCACCTGCTAGACCCAGATCTAAAAGAGGGTCTCCTCTGAGGGTGATGACAGGTAGGACAGACAGTCAGAAAACATAATTTGAAGTATTTTTGTTTTTTATATACAGAATACAGGAAAGTTTCTGTAAAGTCTAAAACATTACAATTACTATGTACATTGGTACTGGTTGTGGGGGTGGGAGGAGAGGAGGGAACCAGGGGCAGGAAGAAGAGGAGAGAAGTGGCGAGAGAACAAAAAAAGGAGACAAAACAGGTTTACGACAAAAACATTTTTGCTACAATAGACAATTTGAG